>NC_043979.1:16649111-17024111 GCF_902148855.1 Sphaeramia orbicularis | reverse complement strand
AATTAAGCCAAAAAAATCCAGAATGAACAACTTAAATTTTTTTCTTTGTTTTAGCACACAAAATAACATTAAATTATGAAAATAATTAAATTTCTAAACTATCCTGTAACACAAAAATGTGAATAACCTGAACAAATATGAAGAACCTGAAATGTCTACAGAAAATTAAGCAGAATTTTAACAATTTTTCTTCCTGTTCCTCAGCGTTTACTGTCTTTGTAGATCTGATCCATAATGCACATGGAAAATTGAGAAGCTGAGGAATAATATTGTTAAAATTGCACTAAATTTTCTTACGTTTTTTAATTTAAATTTCTTTTTTTTCAGGGTTATTTTTTTTTCATTTTTATTTTTTTGATAGCTTAAAAAAGTAAGTATTTTCATAATTTAATGTGTTTTTTTTTTTTACACTAAAACAAAGACAAAAATTTGGAGTTGTCATTATTTATAGGTTATTATGTCATTATTTTTCTGGTCCGGCCCACTTCAGATCAAATTTAGCTGAATATGGCCCCTGAACTAAAACGAGTTTGACACCCCTGGATTAGACGTTCTAAGTCTTTCCACACAACATAAAATAAAACATGAACCTAAATGTCTCTTTTTGTCTGTAGTGGATCATGCCCTTCACGATGATGCTAGTGTTCATCCCTAATGTGGTGGTCGCCTACGTTGTGGCCGTTTCCTCTGGACTCAGCGTCGCTGCTTCGCTCCTGCTGCCCTGGTAAGATTTTTAGATCGTCTCACATCCATTCAAGTCAAATCATTAATGAAAATACAGATAGGTGAAATGCATGCTGGGAAAATAGAAGCAATTCCTTTAACCCTTAAAGACCCAAACAGCCACTGACAACCAAAATCATCTACAGATCTAAACTGTTTAATAACTATCGGTATAACCGCTAATCCTACTGCTACATGTAAATAACTGAGGTAAAATGCAGTTTGTCATGTTTTCGTGGTCGTCAGATATGACCCATTTGGATGCACAGCAAAAATCTAAATCTTACTAAGTGTATTTTTGTCATTTCTTTTTTTTTTTTTTTTTTTTTTTTTTTTTATTCACTTTTTTATTGACATTCTGCATCAGTTTTGACAAAGATATTCATTTTAAATGTCATCAACAGTATATTAGTCTGAATGTCCCATTTTTTTTAACAATGAAACAAACAAAAAGAACATTAACAAGTAGGGAGTGAATTGCAGTTATTGCATTTACTATATCTAATCCTCTACAGGGTGGGGAAGCAAAATTTACAATATTTTGAGGCAGGGATTGAAAGACAGTGTATGACCAATTAGTTTATTGAAAGTCATGAGAATTTATTTGCCACAAGAAAATTGACATAATAGAAAATGTTTTTATTCTATGTGTCCTCCTTCTTTCTCAATAACTGCCTTCACACGCTTCCTGAAACTTGCGCAAGTGTTCCTCAAATATTCGGGTGACAACTTCTCCCATTCTTCTTTAATAGTATCTTCCAGACTTTGTCGTAATAGTTTTGCTCATAGTCATTCTCTTCTTTCCATTATAAACAGTCTTTATGGACACTCCAACTATTTTTAAAATCTCCTTTGGTGTGACGAGTGCATTCAGCAAATCACACACTCTTTGACGTTTACTTTCCTGATTACTCATATGGGCAAAAGTTTGTGAAAAGGTATGGATAATAGTGTTAGGTATGATTATGACATCAATATATGTTTGGTTTCAAAACAATTGACGTAGTGCCTGCTGAGAAAAAAACAACTAAATGTTCATTGTAAATTTTGCTTCCCCACCCTGTATACAAAAATAAAAGCATCAAAGTCTGGTCTGCGTGGCATGATGTATTCCATCCATTTCTTCCAGCGCGTAACAAACAAGTCCTTCTTATAGTTCACCTCTGCAGTAAGTCTGTCCATCTTATGTATGTCCACTGTAATGTCCATCCACATGCTCAGCGTTGGGCTTTCTGATGAAAGCCATTTTCTTGTGATGGCTTTTTTGGCCGCTATTAGCAGGATATTAACCCTTTCATGCATGAATTAAGAGAACCTCAAGATTTTTTTCCTGAGTGTTTTTATTCCTATTTAGGCATGACAAAAACTATGCAACTGAATTTTTTTCATGAATCTATTTATCATGTTTCGAGTTACAAAAATGTCCACTCAGCTGGACACCATACGTTAAATTTTTGAAGCAAAGACACATATTTAAAACCCATCATCATAAAGTGATATACTGTGTGAAAACTATGAAATAAGAACATTTTTAATGCAGCTAATCTGATGTTTTCTCACATTTTATCATACTCTAATACTAGTTTTTACTCATTTCATGGAGATGATACATTAAAAAAAAAACAAAAAAAAAACTTTTTGTTAGAGAAAATTAGCTGTTAAAGTAATGGTCTGAATGTCAGTGTAGATGAAGCATAAGCGTCCACTGCATTGGTTGATATCCTCTTGAGATCCGGTAAAGTGAAAATCTTTAGCTTTTTTACATTAAACAGTCATCTTGATTGGAAACTGCAAAATGCAAGTTTTTTCAGATACATTTTTAAAATTATTTTCATTTATTTATTTTTTTTAATGGAATGTCCTTTGCAATGAACAGCATTTTTTTTTAAAAATTATTATTTAAACTGTCAAACTTTAGTCCCCTACAGAGGACAAAAATGCATTGCTGGGTCTCAGGAGGACATGGAATTAAAACAACTAAACCCATGAACATACAAGAGAACAGCTGGAGAATATCTGTCCACTGCAGTGACCACTATGCATGAAAGGGTTAAATAAGTATTTGTCTCTCTTTGGCCATCCTTCTGGTATAAGTCCAAAAAATAAAGATTTACATTCAAAGGATAAGTGGCTCCCGATAATTTCTTGTGTTTCCTTATGTATTTCCTTCCAGTAATTTTCGATAACTGAACATTTTTGTCATTTCTAGTCAAAATATATCATCACACTTAAAATAAGACATAATCACCTAAAGAGTAACTTTTCAGTGAGATATAAGAACTTATATTTAGTCAACAGATCCTGAAAATCTTATTTCAAGAAATCTTACCAAGATAATTTTCACTTTTTCCATTGGCAGAATGGATTTTTTGCTTGAATTAAGCAAAAAACATTGTGAATTAAGATTGATTATGTCCTATTTTAAGTGTGATGAGATATTTTGACTAGAAATGAGAAAAATATACTTGGTAAGATTTGGATTTTTTGCAGTGTGTTCAGAGGCTCTGTAGTGATTCACCAATAAAACCCATGTATTTTTATAAATGACAGTGGTTGTAGACAGTGGTTTTTACATTCAGTTATTGACATCTTCACTTAAAAAGACACTTATTTTGATATAATAACCTTCAATTTTAACCTGAGCTTTTATGAACATTTACATGATCAGTAAATTAACCCTTTCATGCATAGTGGTCACTACAGTGGACAGTTACTCTGCAGCTTTACTCTTGTATATTCATGGGTTTTGTTGTTTTAGTTCCATATCAGCCAACACAGTGGACACTTATGCATCATCTCATAAACTGCAATTCATACCATTACTGTAACTTTGCTGTTCTTGATTGGTTCTTGAGTGGAAATCAATTGTTAATATTTATTTTTTTGCATATTATCTCCATGAAATGAGTAATAACTAGTATTGGAATATGTTAAAATGCGAGAAAACATCAGATTAGCTGCATTAAACATGGTTTCATTTCACTGTTTTCATATCACTTTATGATATTGAGTTTTAAATACATGTTTCTTTTCTTCAAGAATAAAATTCATGATGTAGCTGAGTGGACATTTTTGTAACTCCATGAAAAACAGGTTGATTTAAAAAAAAAATTCAATCACATTGTTTTTTCTTTTTCATGCTTAAAGAGGAATAAAAACACTCAGGAAAAAAAAAAATCTTGATTAAGGTTCTCATAATTCATGCATGAAAGGGTTAAATATATTGGAAAATGCTTGATTTTCATTGAAAAAATGCAAAATACAGAGGATAATATAATCATAAATGGTGATAAACCAGTGGTTCCCAACCTTTTTTGGCTCATGACCCCATTTTAACTTCACAAATTTCTGGTGACCCCAGATAGTTTTTTGGCTAAAATTAATTTATTTTTGATCATCTGATAGTTTGCTCTACTATGTTGCAAATAAACCTTAATTTTAGAGGACGTTTAGTCTATATAATGTATATTATTATGGACGGAGGCAGAAAAGCAGGTGTAGATTACTGCACAAAGTGAAAATTTTATTTTCCTTGGTCAGGATATGTACAGTCAGTCCAGCTTGGATTTTCAAGGCTGACAATTAATACTGAACAAACAAGAACTCAAACTATGAATTATGAAAGAGCTGCAGCATCTGAAACTGACCACAATGAACATTTGACAGATAAACAGTACCACAGTGCTTCAGTTTCAGCTTCACAGTTTGTCATGTCTTTTATGGATTGGGATTGTCTCTGTCAACTCACCATATATTTGTATTAGTAAGTTTTTATTTTTTATTTTTATCAATTACTGGAAATTTCAGGTGACCCCATTTGAATTCCAGGTGACCCCACGTGCGGTCCCGACCCTAAGGTTGGAAAACACTGTTGATAAACTATATAAAAAAGGTTAAATAGACAGAAAATTCATTTGAGAACCCTCACAAAAGTAGCACTGGATCTGTATGGGTTAAAGTGGGGTTTTTTTTATACGCTGTTGGTTCTTGTTTTTGTCCATCCTGGTCTACTTTCATTGTTTTTTTTTTTTTTTTTTTTTTTTTTTTTGCTTTGTAATGCTGATTTTGAGTAGTGCTGTATAAATACAGTTTATTATTTGTTATCTGTCACTTCTGATCATTCATATATTTCCTTTTCCTTGAGCGATCCCGTCTTTTCTCTTCATTCTAGAAAAAGCTACGTCTGTCAGCTTGTCCCTTAAATGTACCTGGAGTTTCCATCATGTCATGTGTTCGGTATATGTTCAGAAAAACCCTCCGGAGAAAATAAATGACATTACGCATATGCTACAGATCAATTTAAATATAAAAAAAATGCACTAAAGTTTGGTGTATTTATATAGCTATACATCTGCTGCTCATCTTAGTCTTTGAATTCATGCAAAATGTCATTAAACCAACCACAATAGTGCAGTAGTATACTATTAGTGGGGACCTGATGCCCGTCGCGCTCTGTGCATAGTGTTTAACTCCTGTATTTTAACTTGGGTCACAAGGTAAAGAGCATGATGTCATTCATATGAACAAGAGGTTTCCTCCTGTAAGTCCTCCATACCATCATTGGGCAAATCTAGCGCCGGAGGTTTAAGGAGTCTTCCTGCGTCCTTGTGTTTACCACCCGTTTCTATGACCAACTGAGCTCCTCACTCATCTCCTAACCCTACCCTCGAACCCAAATTACAGGGGCGGCCACAGGGGGCCTGTTTATTTTGGAAGGGGCTGATTGTTTATCCTGTGTGCGGGCCAAGCTGCCACTGGTACCGCCTGCTGTTCATCATCTAATCATGTTATTAGCTCTGTAATTTTGGAAACACCACTTTATCAGAACGCTATAAGTAGACCTCACATCATCATCTGGTAGCATCTTGACTGCTTGTGTAAGATGATTAAAGTAAAAGCAATAAGGGAGGTTTTTTTTTTTGGGTGAACATCAGCTTTAAAATGCCTTATAGCAGGGATGTCAAACTCATTTTAGTTCAGGGTCCACATTAAGCCAATTTTTTTTTTTTTTTTTTTTTTTTTTTTAATTGAAAAGTATGGCACAACAAAGACAAACTCAACAATTCAGGCAGCGCAAATCTGACAGAAAGATATATTAGTCACTGTCCTGTCAAAAAAAAAAAAAACAACAACAAAAGAAAAAAACCCTGAATTCAGAGCCACACTTAGCATTTTTCTTTTTTTTTTTAACAAGGTGTACAAGAACCAAACCCACAATGAAAATAAAAAAAAGAATAATAAAAAAAAAATAATAAAAAAATTACCCTGAAAACTAAAAGTAAAATCACATATGTACAGGAAAGAAAATTCTGTGGTAAAACGGATATGTGTTCATTTATTTATTCATTTTCTGACCCTGCAGTTGGGATAGGCTCCATGCAAAGAATATATACACATATATAAATACCAAAAAACAAAACAAAAACAAAAAGCTAGACACACCCACACGCACCCACAAAAAAGAGAGAGAAAAAAAAAAAAGGGGGGGGGGGGAGGGGTCCATTAATCACAAGAAAAAGAAGGAAGTGATTCAAAGAAAGTTAAGAAGGGCTGCCATTTATTATAGAACTTAGAAGGGATGGCTTTCAAGGAATACCCAATCTTTTCAATTTTTAAGGACATAATATCTTTAAGCCACTGAGTACTGGAAGGACTCTTTGTGGATTAAGCCAAATTTGATCTGCAGTGGGCCGGACCAGTGAAATAATAACATAGTAATATATAAATAATGTCAACTCCAAACTTTCTTCTATGTTTTAGAGCAAAAAAAAAGTTAAATTATGTGATGAAAGTGTTTACATCTACCAACTATCCTTTAAAACAATGTGAATAACATGAATAAATTGAAATTTCTTAAGAAAACTAAGTGCAATTTTAACAATATTATGTCTCAGTTTATCATTTAAAAATGTAAATTACAACTTACAAATCACAGTGGATCAACAAATACACAAAATGTTTAATAACAGGCAGAATATTGTTAAAATTACACTTCAGACGTTTCAAAATGTTTATATTTGTTGAGGTTAATCGTGTTGTTGTGAAATGTTAGTTTGTTTTAGTGTAAATCCAGTAAAATGACATGAAAATTTTTACATTTACAAAGAGAAAAATTTAGAGTTGTGAGCATTTATAGGTTATTATGATCGTATTTTACTGATCCGACCCACTTGAGGTTAAATTGGTCTGTATGTGGAACCTGAACTAAAATGATTAATATCTTCAGTGTAATTTTTGCATTTCACAAATTCATCCCAGGGGCCAGACTGGACCCTTTTGGTGGGCCGGATTTGGCCCCCGGGCCGCATGTTTGACACCTGTGCCTTATAGTGATCAGGAAGACAAAAGGCACACGTTTGCAAAATCCTGCTGAAGCTCAAAACCACAGATTAGTGTTCAGAGAGGCTAAACTCTGCATGTTTGTGTGTGTGTGTGTGTTTGCATGTGTGCAATCCAGGTCTATGCTGCCAGATGTGGTGGATGACTTCAGACTCGCTAACCCCTACTCTAAAGGCCATGAAGCCATCTTCTACTCCTTCTATGTGTTCTTCACTAAGTTTGCTGCCGGCATCTCCTTAGGAGTATCCACCCTCTGCCTGGAGTAAGTCATGATATCTTAAAAGGCATTAAGGAAGTCCTAGTGTATAATTCATCATGTTAAAGGTGTTGAGTTTGCTCATTTGCAGTTGCAGCATTAGGTTGGATGTCGATTTCCTTTGTTTAAATTGGATTTTTCTGCTTGTGTGTGTGTGTGTGTATGTGTAGGTTTGCTGGGTACGACACTGCTGCATGTAAGCAGCCAGCTCCTGTGGTGTACACGCTGAAGTTGCTGATCGGTGCTGCTCCAGTGGCCTTCATTGTCACAGGGTTAATGATCCTGGTCCTGTATCCAATCAGCGAAGATGTGCGAATCAGGAATAAAGTCTGCCTGGAGGAACTACGGTGAGAATAACTGACCTTTGACCCTTTGCTCTGTGCCATCCCCTTGGGGCAAGTGCCGTTAAAACACTGGAAATCTAGTTGAATCTAAGAAACACACTGTAAAAAATGTTGCATGTCTTGTATTTTAACTACTGAATAACATGCTGAGATGATGCTTTTTTTTTTTTTTTTCTACAGGAAACAAAGCATCGGTTCAAGAACAATGGAAGATCTGAATAACGTGTGACCTGGATCCGACATGAAGTGAATTTATGAAGCCACGTGTTCCAGTCCTGAAGCTGGAAAGTTGTTGACTAGTGTATATTACACTGATAAATAGTTAAAATGTTTTAATGTAAACATTATCGTTTCATTTTCACATGAATATGTACTGTATAGTCATCTTGGATATATATATATATGAATTCTTAATTTATATAAATGAATGTATTATTATTTGCTGTGTTTAGCTCTACAACACTGTTATTTATTTATGATAAATGCTTACGATGGGTTTATGATATGAGATGAATAAATGTTGTAGAGACCACCTGGTAGTCGTAATATATTTGTAAAATATGTTTCTTCTTGGTAATGAGGCAAAACAACACACATGCACACAAGTTACTTAAATTTATTATTCAAAGTCTATACAGGATACACCTTTTTTTTTAAATTACAGGGTGGGGAAGCAAAATTTACAATGAACATTTAGTTGTTTTTTCTCAGCAGGCACTACATCAATTGTTTTGAAACCAAACATACATTGATGTCATAATCATACCTAACACTATTATCCATACCTTTTCAGAAACTTTTACCCATATGAGTAATCAGGAAAGCAAACGTCAAAGAGTGTGTGATTTGCTGAATGCACTCGTCACACCAAAGGAGATTTCAAAAATAGTTGGAGTGTCCGTAAAGACTGTTTATAATGTAAAGAAGAGAATGACTATGAGCAAAACTATTACGAGAAAGTCTGGAAGATACTATTAAAGAAGAATGGGAGAAGTTGTCACCCGAATATTTGAGGAACACTTGCGCAAGTTTCAGGAAGCGTGTGAAGGCAGTTATTGAGAAAGAAGGAGGACACATAGAATAAAAACATTTTCTATTATGTCAATTTTCTTGTGGCAAATAAATTCTCATGAATTTCAATAAACTAATTGGTCATACACTGTCTTTCAATCCCTGCCTCAAAATATTGTAAATTTTGCTTCCCCACCCTGTATTTGGTCTTCCATGAGTTCCTAGCAACATATGAGCCATGACAGATGTTTCTGTTGAGTATTGCCCCCTCTAGTGGTCAATAACATTCATCATGGTAACAGTACAAGTGCAGTCACAGTGGATAAACTGACAAGAGGAGTGCGTAAGAAGATTTAATTCAACTTTATCATTTTGCATGGTACTATTTAGCATAAAGTCTTAGGTAGAAATGCAGAATTGTTTCCAAAAGGGGGTTACTCCACAGGTAGCAAAACATGCACAAGAAAAAAATATGGCTCATTGCTCACACTTCCTTTTAAAGCAGCAACTTGTAAACTTCACATCTGAATAGGCAGCCCTTTTCAAACCTCTAACACCATAGAAAAATACACGTGACGATACACGTATAGCAGCTCTGTTCAGTGCAGCTTCATATTTCTGTCTTGCCTGTTACGATCCAGTCAAATATGCTCTGGTGGATAAAATGAGGTGTATTCTCGGAGTGTGTGTGTGTGTGAGTGTGTGTGGGGGGGACTACATGGAGGCCTCTGTGGTTGTGTTGGCGCTTTGGCATGGGGTTGGACTAGGAGGGCAGGACAGTTCTGGACTCCCAGGGGTCTTCAGGGCTGTTTTCCTCTTCCCATTGCGTACTGTGAGTTCTTCTTTAGATTTAAACGTTAGGGGTACAAACCCATCTGCGTCTGCCACAAGTACAATCCACAAAGGCCCTGAAAAAGAAAAAAAAAAAAAAAATCAGCAAATTAAAACTAATTTTGTGAGGCAGTTAAGACTATACCTCACTTTCGAACACTCAGTCTTGGCTACGACAGCGACAAACCACTATGTACGTTAAAAGTAGTAAGCTGCTTTTGTTTAAAACCTTATAATCTGACCTAGGCCTTTAATCACTTCTAATTATAGCTCACGCATGTTGACAACACAACAATGCTAGCTGGGGCTGTAAAATAAGATGAGGTCTGTTAACATATGTTGGTGAACTCTGATTAGACATGTTAAATAATGGAGCTGAGTGTTTAATGACCTAGGTTACCTAATTGGGGAGGCCCTTGCTGAAAATACTCAATGGGGGAAGACCTTTCTAAGACGCCTAAAAGGGGTTTCCTGTAAATGGTATTACTTTTTTAACCCTGTCTGCCAAAACACAGGTAATCTCACATGCAATGCAGCACAGAAGATACCTCAGACACCACTTCAAATAAGAACTACACTAAATTGACAAGGAGAAGTTTCTTTTTAGTCTGTGCGGCTGTCCTGTACTTTCCACTTACCATACATCATCTCCACAATGGTTAAGTTAAAGAGGTCTTGCAGGGCGCGTAGACACAGCTTCCCATCACAGAGCAGCACCGGCCTCCGCTCATCAATGAACACGTTCTCTGATAACTGCCTCTGTGCGTGCATAAGGAAAGAGAAAGTCATGAAATGAATGGTGTGTAGAGGAGATCATCATCAGTAACAAACTCAAAAGGTCAAACTGGACACTCTTCTAATGACATAACCTGCCGATTAGACCCTCCATACCTGGATTTGTGTGTTTGACCACATTTACCGATATTCACTGTCTTGTCATTAAGTTGTTGAAAACCATCATGCAAAAGGATTCGATGTAGAGTTATCAGCAAGAGGATCAACACTGTAATTGCTAGAGTTTTTATCCCATCAAATCAATCAATAAAAGATTATTCATGTTAAATGTAGTGAGATTTTGACACTGTACCTGGCATGTGACGTTGACATAAGGGGGTTCCATGGAAGTAGGGTAGGCGCTCACTGCCTTCTTGCCATTCTGTGTGTAATCTCTGATTTCTGTCAGGCACTGCTGAACATCTGAAAAACGTGTAAAAAGCCTCTCCATGTTGTGGACGAGTTGCTCCAGCGCACGCTCCCTCGCAACGGCAGATGTCTTTTCAGCCAAAGGCAGGGTCGGGTCTGTGTGAAGTTTCTCCAACAGCTCCATGCGAGGAGAACTGGCCCTGCTGGAGTCCCTACTGGCATGTCCGGCCACCGCCAGGCTGGAAATACGGTTGACGTGGTCCATGTCGTAATTCTCCAACGTGATGGAAGAGGCACTGGAATGGGCTCTGTCTGAGAAGTCCACAGAGCTGGTGACAGGGCTGGGCTCACCACTTCTCACCTCCTCCACCAGCCTCCGCCTGTTCCCCGGTGAGCGAATTACTCCCCCTCCAGGTAAGACCAAGTCCTTTATCCCTGGGCGCTCCCTCTCATCCTTAGATAGGTGCTCAGAGTGCCTCCTAATCCCTGCACAGAAATTAGACGTGGACTCAGGATTGTGGGCAGTAGAGGGTGGTGTGACAACAGGTTCTCCATCGTACACCAACTCCTTGGCAACA
Organism: Sphaeramia orbicularis; assembly: GCF_902148855.1. NCBI lineage: Eukaryota > Metazoa > Chordata > Actinopteri > Kurtiformes > Apogonidae > Sphaeramia > Sphaeramia orbicularis. Next base: position 17,012,886 of record NC_043979.1, on the reverse strand, counting down.
AGACGAAGTATATATTTATCTGTGTTAGAGGATGGAAGAAAAGCTGGATCATTGGACTTCTGTCTGCCCACCATCAGCAGAAGCATCTTATCATTGAGAAAGCAAACGCCCTTTGGTCTATCGTTTGTCTGCAGAGAGATCTGCTGGATGTTCGGCATTGCAGAGGCAGTGATGCAGTACACAAGCACCATGTTACATGTGTTGGAAGCCACCGCAACTGTGGAAGCACGGGGATCAAAAGCCACAATATCAGGAACCAAAATCCCAGGGATACTGACTTTGCGAGTGGTGGTGACCTTCCGCTCATAGGTGACCAGGATGAGGTGTGAGGAGTCCTGTCCAGAGCCTGTCATAGTGTCTCTGCGACGCAGGTGAAGAAGAGGGCTGGGGTCGGAACGCCGGTGCCTTGCCAGAAGATGAGTAAGATCCAGGGGGCCTGAGTTGGAGATATAGGACCTCTCTGATTCAAATGATCTTCTTCTTGAGTCCAGGACGCTGTCATCGTCTGACATAAGCACATGTGAACCCTGGCCTTGAAGAGTCTCTGCCTCTGTTGGCATGTCAAAGGCCATACCAGCATTTAACCCACAGATTTTATCCAGTGGCAGCTCTGTGGCCACAGCCACCTGCGCCTCCCCTGTGGCCTCAATGGCACAGATATAGCCTCCTATATCAAAGATAGGACAGAAAGAGCAGGCCACGAGGCTCTTCTGAATGTCATTCCAGATGAAGGAGTGAAGAGCACTGCCTATAGCTACTACCAGACGGGTACCATCCTTAGTCCAGCAGCCACAGTGGATCAGTCCACTACCTTTAATGTCTGCTTTGATTCTCCTGTTGTCCACTCTGACAGAAAACAGAACAGAAGTGTCCCTCTTGGTCAGTACAGCAAGCATGTCCAGTTTAGGATGCCAGACGCAGCCTTGGGAGAGCAAGGGGAAAGGCTCGCTCATCTCACAGGTTTGAGTGCACAGTAGCTTGTTATGCTCAAGAGCACTGAGCTGCAGTTGCCACACAGTGACATGTTTCTTGTGTTGAACAGCGAGCAAGGCAGGAGAGTCAGAACAGCACAACGGGCCCCAGAAGAGCCCAAAGACATGCTCAAACTGCCCAATGACATTGGTGTCCCCAAATTTGACCTCACCATTGACGAAGTACAGAGCTGTCAGGCAGACCTGTTTGCCGTCTGTCCATGCTATCCCATGTACAGGGTGGATGGCTTGGTGGAGAGTGTTGAGGCCGGTCCTAAGCAGCTTTGCCTTGCCAAGATCCATCCTGGCGGGTGTCAAGAGGCTGTTCGAGAAAAAAATGGAGAAAAAGTATGAGTCACAATGTTACCATTGATGGTAGAGGCTGCATCTGAATCTAAATGGGACCTGCACAGGTGTAGCTATTGCTACCTATGCAGATTAAGAATAGCAAAAGCTTCTCTTGTGTCTCCTTCCAAGTACATGCCTTAATCCCCCTTCCCTGAGCTGAGACAGTGGTGACGAACACTTCTAGCTGCTTATGCTTGAGTGACCTTAACAACACACAGGTGGAGTGAGGACCTCGGAGCATTAACATCACGATGTGTTGAGTAGGTGTGTCTGGTCTCACCTCTTCAGCATTAATTCATCTACATCCTGTTCTATTTACAATAATTCAAAGACATCAGCTGCCTCAGACTTACATAAAAAGGTAAACGAGATAATTTACCAAAACTGGAGAATAAAATCACAAAATAAATAATCATATAAATGAAATACCAAAACTCATTAAGCTGTGTGTAAGTTAGAGTATGGTTTATATAAAAACGTGGTACAGAATAACATTTTACAGAGGCGAAATAATGTCACACATAAATGTAAACAGAAAACATGCTTAATAAGACAAGAAACAAGTTCTCCCATTGAAACTCAATACAACTGTCACGTCTTTACTTAATGCTAACTTATGTATCTATATCAAGTTCACGAATTCATGTACAGAATTTAAACAAACGCGTCATTTTAATTGATACTTACTCTATATACCCGTAGACACTTCAAGCAGAATCTGTTTGAAACATGGAGAGAAAATTTCCACTGATAAACCACATTTTACCGCTGAAAATATGTTGAATATGTTCGTTATTATTAAACCCGGAAGCAAAATTTACTGAATGTTCCGGTGCATTGTGGGATATGTAGTTTAAACGAAGCTCTCTGGGATTGTTATGCCGTTTTGTACGCGTGATGGCGCTGCACGTGTATTATTAAATGTTGAATAATATTAGAAAATTAAAATAGGCTCTATATTTATATAAAAATATATTAAATATGGAGTTAATTCGATATGTGTGTGTATGTTGAGTGTGTGTATGTGTATTAATCTATGCAACCTGTCTGATGTATGTAAGGGGGGCAGGGTGATGCGTACGTGCGGTGGTTTGGGATCTCGGCGTAGTCTGAGCATAAACTGGGAAATATCTTGGCTGTCTGACGGTGAGCGGTGTGACTACGGGTCTGGAGTGTTCGGTGAATGCATGGTTTCCGCCGATATAAGTCGACTCGTAGCCGCTAAACGGGTACCACTGGCTCTTAGAACGGGCTTTTAGGCTGTATGTTTCAGAGCTAATCCTCCTAGCAGCAGCAACAATGGGTGTGGAAGTCGAAACAATATCTCCCGGTGATGGTAAGTTGATTTATTCGCTTGTGTGTGCATTGATGCGGGGCTTTTGCTGCTGCCGCCGGTGGTGTTTGTGAGTGGGGGGGCTTTACTTCCCAGGAATACCCTTAAATGTTGTCAAAAGTTAGCAAAAACATCTTAATACATTAGCTTAACTCGTGCACGAGGGGAAACCGTTAGCTGCATTTGGGATGGAATTATAAGTAAAAACAAAACAAAAAAAAAGAAAACAGAAAAAAAGAAAATATTATACTGTTTGTTAATAACGCCTGTTTATTATCTTTCTAGAACTATCCACTGTTAATATTAAATATGCTGTCTTTGATAAGGTTTAGTCAACTCTTTACATTATGACTTTGATATAAAGGGGATGCTGCCCTGTTAGACCGTGAATGCACCACAAGTGTATGTAGGTGTATTTTAGCGCAATTACGGTGCATTTGGGAGCGTCTTACTTTAGGAAAATAAGCCGTGGGCTAATGTTTCAGTATGCTTGTGAGAGACCACAGAGGAGACCACAGCCGCATATGTCTGCAGGCAAAGGAGACTCTGCCAGAAACACCCCCCTGCTACTGTTAATCTGAGATTACCCCTGCAACACACATTCATTTAAACCCCCCTTTTTTTTCCTCCTCTTTCAACAGGAAGGACATTTCCAAAGAAGGGCCAGACATGTGTTGTCCATTACATAGGTAACTGATTCTTTAACTTTTGGCATTCATGAAACCAGACATCTTTCCTGCCTCCTGGTTTTAGGGAGGAAATTTGTCCCTGTGTGTTTACCTGACAATATCAGGAGATCTGCATGCACCTGTGTGTCAAAAGTTTCTGCCACCACACCCAGACGACATCCACATGCTTTTGGTTTAACGCATTGAAGGCGTGCTGGAACCTTTCTGAAACCGCACATAACTCATGTACACTCACATATGCTGTCTTTTTCCTGTTTGTCTGATTGTGGGGCGGGGGGGAAGAGGGAGAGAGACGCTGAGACATTTTAGGAAATAAAATTTGGGCTATTCTGTGCCTCAGGGTTGGGAGTCCAGACAACTAGGTCAGACAGAAAGTAAACAAAAGCTAGTTCACTTGTCATCGGTCTGTTTGAGAAGCACCGGGTTATTACACGGTTGTAAAGAGTTATTGTTGGCTTCCGTGGTGCTGGATTAAGAGTGATTTCATTGTGTGAATGTTGTATCCCAAATGTGTACAGGCATGACAGGATTTTCAACCAAGACTTGATCATCTTTGATTTTAGTGTTTACATGTTTTAATGTGATCTCAGTGTTAATCATTTGTTCCTAGAGAGATTTCACATTTTTATCATATTAGAACTGCAGCCTTTTTCTGACTAGACTTGGACATCAAAAGTTACAGACTAAGCCCAGTTAACAAATGGTGTATTGTTTAACGCGGTTTTTTGGACTCGAGAATGTAATCTGATTTCCCCTTGGCTGTGATTGCTACACAGATCAGACACTGTAGAAATGAATTATGTTATAACTGGAAATGATACATGGCAGCATGCAATAGGAGATGCTCTGCTCCTTATTTTTACATATGATTCACTTTGGTTGTTTGCCATAAGTCCCTCATGCGTCACTGTTACCAGCACATTATTGTTTTCTGTTGCTGAATCTGGTAAAGATCACTGTTTACCTTCTAAGATTACTATTCATAGAGCATTTTGACGTCAACAGCATTTTTACTGCTGATGAACAAGCTTCACATTGTAACATTAAAGCCCTTTTATGGTTTCAGAAAGAATTATTATTAAATTTACAGCAGTGAAAGGCAGTCTTCCCTCATGAGAGTTGTTCAGTTGGCAGACAAAAGGCGGCGCGAATTCTAACGAGAACCAATCAAAAACGATGGCCAAAATTTTGGCGCATGCAGCCAAATGAGCAAAGCCTGTCTAGACATAGAGACAGCTCATTGTAATTGATCCTATTCTATCTTCTCATATTTGCCCCAAAGGCTTTGTTGACCTGGGTGATCTGCCAAAAGAAGCTAATCCTGCATGGTGAAAAGAAGCAAAACAGAATGAATGTGTACATATTACATTTTAAGCTTTACATGGAAGATGTAACAGATGTAACTCGCCATTTTAATCTGCCACTGTATTGGATTACAGTTACAGTTTATAATGTAATTACATAACATGTCTTCATGTATCTAGTTACTTGGTTTATGCTTGGGCTGGAGTGTCCTGTCTATAAGTCCTGTTGACACCAGTATGTGCTCCAGCCTGGGAATTGGTCTCCACAGTTATTTTCAGATTAATTCTCACATTTATTATCCACACAGAAGGAGCTTGAGCCTGAACTGCCATTGTCTGATCAACCCGTTCCCCTGTCTGTTTTTTCTTGCTTTGACTCACACAACATAAGCTCCTGGTATTTTGACACTGGCAGCAGTGGCACGCAAATGGTAGAGTTAAGACAAAGCAAGTGCCTTGTATCTGGAATAACAAAACAAAACGGAAAAAAAAACATCTGTAAATATGTTATTGTACGAGCTGGAGGAAAAGGTTTAGCTTTGGGTCGAAAAATGTGGCTGGATGGAGCTGCGGACCGTGTGAAAATAAGACCTTAACAGTGAACGTAAGCCAGAAGATCAGCCAAGGAATGTGGTTCTCTCCGACCAAATTAGAGCGCTTGTTATGTGATTAGTAATATTAGACGTATGGTACGTGTTTGCACCTGTTAACAATCGCAGATCATCGTGTAGTGGAGCTTTAAGGACATGCTCCCAAGTTATGTTTGCTTTAAGGTGTGCATCCACTAACACTGATTTAGCTATTTAGGTGATATTGGCAAGATTGTGGCAACATATTACAATAGATTAGAGTTTTAGGTACGTTGGATTAAGCTGTTTGATTAGTCATTAGCCCAAAATAACATCCGCAGATGTCTTGTTCAATCCACAAGTCAAGGATAGTCTGAATAAAGCAGAATATATTAAAATTTAAGAAGATAAGATCAGAAAAATGAACTCATAATCGTAATATCTGATGAATTTAGTGGGGTACGAACTGTCACAGTTTAAGAAGAACTCTACTGAATGGATTGAATGTGAAAAAAAAGAAGTGTGATGTGCATTTATGCATAAATTCAGTTAACAGATAACATTGCTGTCTAGTTGTTGAGGGCTTAAAAACACCCACTGACACAAAAAAGCTCCAAATAAAATGCAAAATGAACCACTGCCTGCAACAAATCTTTGCACATTCGCTGTTTGCTAAAAATTAAAGCAGCATCCAGACCATAATACAGCGATTTTTGAGTGTATCAATATTTTATTACACCCCTATGGGATGTAAAGGTGCTCAGATTACCCAGGTGGCCTTTAGTGCGTAACCCCAGCCCGCACTTTCCTGATAGCGGGGTGAAGATAAACAGTAATGCTAAGGAGAGGGTGATTTCCCAGTGCATAAGGAGATTTGACACTATAATGTTTCCAGGGTTTGGCATCAGAGAGCCTCACTCTCACAGACTACAGCGCGTTTCTGATCTGCACTTTCATCTCTGGGACTCCAGACATGCAGACACGCACACATGCAGTGCGTGACCCTCCTTTGACTCGAGCTGCACAAATGAAGCTGCTCAGTCATTCACACACATTCTTGTTTCTGTCTAAGTTTGTCTGTGTAGCATAAGCAGCGAGGCTTCTCTCAGCACCACATCTCTTATCGGCGTTACCACGACTAGCAGCCTGCTGTGGGTTAAATTGGTCCGAGATGCATTTTACACTCGGATTATGTTTCACAGGCCTGCTTCACTTCTACAAATGTACACACCGAAATGTCCAGTTCACTTTAAAAGGACTGGCTAACATGGCCAATGGTTAATTGTCTCGCTTAACAGCACATTGTGGGTTTGGAAAGAGGAGGGTCACACATTAGGGTAGTGATTCCCAACCTTTTCTGGCTTTTGACCCCATTTTAACATCACAAATTTCTTGCGACCCCAGACATTTAAAACGGAGATATTTTTCTCTTGGAGATGTCTTAGCAGGGCCAGGCAGGTGAAGAAATCTCTCCATTCTCTGTTCGGTCTGATTTCGACTGTGTCTGTGCAGGTTGAAGCATAGGAATGTCTGTGGTCACATGATCGGGTCAATCAAGTTATGCCCTCTCAGATATTCTATCCTGCATTTTATTTGAACAGGATTTTTACCAGGAAAACTGTGTGGTGTGTTAATTATAATAACATATATAGTGAATCATTAACAATATTTTTATTAGTAATTTGTTTTTAAGTTTTTTATCAATTACTAGAAATTTCAGGCGACCCCACATAGGGTCCTGACCCCAAGGTTGAAAACACTGCATTAGGGGTTAGGGGTTTCTCCTGCCCTCTTTATGCCTATTTGAGCCAGCGATCCTGAATTCGCAGACACTTTCGTCTGCACTGACGGACGGTAGCAGGTCTTATATCAGCTAATATGAAGGTAACAACGACAGCCGTGGATTTCAGTGATTGACGACTGTGGGTCATAACGATAAACGGCGTTATAGGTCTCCAGTGACGGGACTTGGAGCTTTGGGAGCACCCGGGCTTATTCAAAGTGATGTCATGCCTAAATGCGGATGTCTTTCCTTTACCATGTTTGAGCTCCAGACATCACCATGAAACGTGCTGAATGCTGAAACCTAATGGCACTTGGTGCGTCACAGAAATAGATAGACTGAAACGCCGGCTTGTGTGTCAGGAGATGCCAAACTTGCCTTACAAAGTAGAATGTTGTGTTGGAGTGCTGTGGGAGCTCTTCAACAGCTTAGAGTTGAAAAACAGACCTCTAGCTTTTAATTATTCAAAAGTGCCTATAGTGTTTGTTGTTTATGTTCTTTGATGTAAATGCTCCTAATTACATTACATGTTTCATTTGCTTCCACTTGATTCAACCATATTTCATAATGATTTATCAGCAGAGCACCAGCAAGACTTTATTCTTCCCATTGAGACGCTTGCAGCTGTGAAATGCTGCAGCACATATAAGTTAGTCGTAGACAGATAGCTTAACACGCAGATCGCATCTCATTTCACCCACACTTGAGTTGAGGGGGTTGTTGTGCTGGCAGGCGTCCTAGACGGGGGCGAGACAGGATACAGTAAACGGAGTAAAAATAACCCCACCCCTGTGCACTACAGCATTTTGCAGATCCAGCCAGAGCACCGGCAAGTGAAAGCCTCTCATGAGGAGAGAGTGTGGGAGTGTGGGGGAGCCGGCCTCAGGAAGGGACGGCCTCTGCTTTATTTTTGCAGAAACCCCGCCCGTACTTAAGCTGTCCAAAGAGTGATAACGGAGCAAGTGATACAAGTGGCATTTAGGATTTGTTTTGGATGTTGTTGCATTCCCGTGAATACAGCCCGTACTGAAACATTTATGTATGCTGTAAAAAGAATTCAATGCACTGCAACACATTACATTGTAGTCACTGAACAATATCCAGGGCACTTAGCATACAATGCTGTAAGTGAGTCAGAATAATTGGGATCCTGAGTGAAACTGTCCTCATGACAAAGCTTTTGTGTATTTTTCACAGGAAACACAGAGTAGAAAGGTGTACTGTTTCATTTTTAGGTCCATTTTTTTCAGTTTCAAAACTGGTTTTCCGATTTTTGGAGCTGATACCAATGACGGAGTACATAATTACAATCTCATATACTGCCACAATATATCGTAACCAATATATAGACAACTAGAAAAGCACTCGGCGCTAACCTCCGCCAAGGCAGATGAGTCCCCCCAGATCACCACCAAAATGTAATCATGTGTTCCTCATGCCAGTATCAACATTTTCTGGAAATTTCATACAAATCCTTCCTCAACTTTTTGAGTTATCTTGCTAAAAGACAGACAAACAAACAAACCCCCCACCCAGTCACCACCGAAATGTAATCATTTGTTCCTTCTGCCAGTATCAATATTTCCTGAAAATTTCATCCAAATCCAGGAACGGTGGAGGTTATGTTTTCATCAGGGTTTGTTTGTGTGTCTGTTAGCAAGATAACTCAAAAAGTTATGGAAGGGTTTTGGTGAAAATTTGGCAGAGGTAATAAATGAGGATGTTTGCAGTGATCCCTCAGATGTAACCAAGTGGAGATGGGGTATTTTAGTTTAAAAATGAGCTTCATGCAAAATGAGTCTGACATTAATGCACTGACTATTAATCTTCACATACTGACTGACAGAAAGTATGCTGTTGGAATAAACCTGTCGTTGGTTACCTTTTCATAATTTGTATGGGAGCTAGCAGGTACACACTGCAAACAGAGTGTTTTAATGGAGCTTTGAATCATTCAGTAAGGCGAGTCTGTTTGTTTCTTTTTGGCATTTTCTTTTTCTGGGATCATATTAAAGGCAGGCCCACATGTCCACATGCAAATGTTCCATATAAGTTCTGCTCGATCCAATGACAAATATTTATTTCAGATTTTAAGTGCAAGAAAATGGCAAAAACTCGAATAACCTACAGTGAAGGAGTGGAATGACATCATTTGGGACATTTTTAAGATGGAAAGAATAATTTTTGCAGTAAGACTATAACAAGGTCTGTTTTTGAAAAGATGGGAAAGATGGATTAGGTATGTCACACCAGTTTGATCATCATTTATCTAAGGTTACATCTTATGGAATCCAATCCATTATATGTCCATTTCACCCTCTTTTTCCTTTTTAACCCTTTTGTATCAATGTTTTTGTTTTTTCTTTCAATTAATTTTTTAATATCGCAAATGTGCACCCCAGCATTCCTGTTCTAGGGAGTTCAGTTCTTAATTTTGTATTGTATAAATTATATCTTTTGTACTGTGGGTGGGAGGGAGGACCAAATGACCAATCATCCTTATTTGTATTGTCTGTAGAGTTGCAGGGATATCGCTATGTGATTCGGTTGTAATTTTCAGATGAGTGGATGAGAAAGGTAAATTGTTATGTGAATAAACATGTGAACTATGGAAAATCCTAATAAAAAGAGATTAAAAAAAGACACTGACAAAGACAGTGTTGCAGCAACTTCAGCCACAGTTGTGACTTTTTAAAGAAATAAAGCCATAGGGTTTGTGCCCCTTTAGTCTCTGTTGGATTCTAGACAGCAGTGATTGGTCATTACAGCTGTCACCTGTTTTATATATTTAAACAACGCAACAAGAACCATAGTATCAGTCAGATGCTTCTGTCATTCATGCATCATGATCTATAATTGTGACGGACAAAAACATGTTTTGTGAGGTCACAGTGGCCCTGACCTTTAACCTTTTGCCACCAAATCTAATCAGCTCATGGTCACTTTTCAGTCTCAACGATCCTTCGGTAGTTGTCACTTCCTTCTAGGTCACTTCCAAGACGAGTGTTTCCTTCTGATCAACTCCCTCATGAATGGAACAGTCTAACAGGAATAGAAAAGGTCTCAGAGTCTCAGTAACACATCCACTCAAATGATAGAAGAACTTAATAGAAAACTACAAAATACATGTAAAACACAAGAGTAAAGGTGAAGCAGCATTTATGTATTCAGCTGCAAAAACAAACAAACTTCATTTCCATTTATCCTAAAGGTCATTCCCTCTTCTTTCACTGTATGACTTACTCTTAGAACATTCAGTAGAGTAGTTCCTTTCTTATATGACTTTATTATAATTTTATATATTGCGTGTTGTGTTTTCTCAATATTTCTGTCTTTTTGTGATTTTATTTTCCTCTGTGTGCTCCATTCATTTATTTATTTATTTGTTTGTTAGCACACTAAAATGCCTTTCTGTATAAATTGCTTCATAGAGTTGGATTTAAATGCATTTTACACTGGCGAAGCGATCATTTCTTTATTTTCCTTATTAGAGGATACATTTGCGGTTGTGGTCAACAGTTTTTCATTTAGTGCCATTTAACTTGACTCACACTGAGGACTGGCTATTTTAACACTGAGGACGTGAAGGATCCATAGACGCATCCTTGAAATGTCTCCAAAAGAACGACTCGGCCCTGGAAGGATCTTGGGGATTGGAACAGTTCTAATGACATAGCTTTATGTAAATGAAGAATGAGAATCAGCCAGTTTTGAGTCAAAGAAAATGTTTGTGCCAAATTTTAACAAATTCTGTTGATGTTTTAAATGTAATGGGAACAGACTGACTATCTATAAGGACACATTTCTAACTAGAAAAGCACTCGGAGACCGTAGACCTCCACCAAGGCCGATCAGTCCCCCCCCCGCAGATCACCACCAAAATTTAATCATTTGTTCTTTGTGCCAGTGTCAACATTTCCTGAAAAGTTCATCCAAATTCGTCCATAGCTTTTTGAGGTATTATGCTAACAGACAAACATACAAACCCCGATGAAAACATAACCTCCTTGGTGGAGGTAACAAGAAAAGCATTTGGAGAGCACAGACCTCTGCCAAGGCAGATCAGTCCCCCCCCCCCAGTCACCACCAAAATTTAATCATTTGTTCCTTGAGCCAGTATCAAAATTTCCTGAAAATGACATCAAAATCCATCCATAACTTTTTGAGGTATCTTGTTAATAGACAAACAAACAAACAAACTAGAAAAGCACTCGGAGAGCGCAGACCTCCACCAAGGCAGATCAGCCCCCCCCCCCATTACCACCAAAATTTTATCATTTTTTGTTCCTTGTGCCAGTATCAAGATTTCCTGAAAAATTCCTGAAAATCTGTCCATAATTTTTTGAGTTATCTTGCTAACAGGCAAACAAACAAACAGACAGACAAACCCAGATGAAAACATAACCTCCGCCATTCCTTGGTGGAGGTAACAAACAAACAAACAGACAAGCTAACCCAGATGAAAACATAACCTCCTTGGCGGAGGTAAAAATGATGTTATTGGAATATTTTCATCTCGGCTACAAATCAACGTGATGAAATCTTCCTAGAAAAAAAGAGGGAAAACAACTAACACAGAGGACATGGGATTCATAGTCGTTACTGCAAGTAGGCACCAGGGGGAGATCAAGATGTTTTGGCTTCTACCCTAAGAAGCTGTCATTACATCCATCTTCATATACAGTCTTCGATACATATACGCCGATACCGTAATATCTGTGATAGGCCATATCAGCTGTCTCAGGCCATCTGATATACTGGTCAGGCTCCTGGGCTGTGGTGTGCCCTCCAGGACACTTGCATGTGTAAGTCGCTCCTTTTAGCCATACGCAGGTGTACAGTATCACCGACACAACCCACTCACCACACATCGCCAGCTTCTCAGCCGATACCCCAACAAACCCAATGGAGTCATTAGTGCCAGGATACCATCCTTCACTGGCTGCCCACCTGTGAATTTTGCCAATATATGTTTACATGTTGCAACTCCTTCTGCCAGAAAACGAACCTGCTTTCCTGCAATTGATGCAAGGGTTTTTTTTTTTTTTGCCCCAGCCACTGCTCGAATGCCCAGTAGCAGGTGGCATTCGCCTTGGTGTGTGCACTTGATGACTCCACAGCTGGAACAGTCCCAGCCTACAGATATCTGGCCTACTGTGATTCTTGGAAACGATGGTCCTACTAAGTTTAGTGGGGAATGAAAGTAGAGAAGCTGTACAGTACCAGACACCATCGGTAAACCTCAGTTAACACGCAGCTTTAAATGCCAATTATTCACACTTGTTGAACTACGTCAGAGAAAGATAAATCACAGCGTATCACTGTGGGACCCGCAAATGTGAGTGGACATGCTATTATTACAACGGTTATTCAGTTTTGCTAGATATTAACTTTGACTTCCTGTAAGAATGTGTAATAGGTTAAAAAAAAGTTGATTATTCTATACCATATCGCCCAGTATGAGGAAATTATTTGAGTCATGAACAATTTACATTTATGCTGTTCAACAGACAGCAATAAAAACATAAATAACATAACAATTTAAAATATGTATTTGGGGATAATGATATATTGCAATTATTGTAGGAAATATTGAAATTTGCAGTGAATTGGAGTTGCTTGGTTATCAAGAATGTACACACTACTCGTGTTGAAATGTGTATTTTTTTTTCAAACTAAAACATACACACTTAAACTTCCATTAAAAATCCACACAATGTATTGACTTTCATGTTGCATGTTATTAACAGTACTTCTCTGCTCAGTGTCACTGAATCTGAGAGAAACCAGATAACAGAAGTTTTGTTTTAAGTTTTTCCCATTTTTGAATCAAGAAATTCTTTCATATGGACTTAATAGCAGTCTTTTTGTGTAGTAGTCCAATTCCAATTTTATTAATGGTGAAGCCATGACAAAAATGAAAGGGAATAAAAGTATTTTGTACATTGAATTTAATGTAAAATAAAGCACCACTGGTAAGCTATGACAGGAGAAAAGTAAAAACATTGAATGCATTACAACTAACAGATTTCATTTAGAATTTTTGTTGAGTATGAGTAGCTTCCAGATAATGTGATTCAGATACTTTCCAGAATTTTTTGGAAAGCAAAAATGCAAAATTAATTTGATATATTGTCCAGCCAGTGCCAGTTTATATTGTCTGTATATTTATTGTCTATTATGATGCAGAATTTACTGATAATTAACAGGATTGAAGTGATTTTTTTTCTCTTAATGTGCTGTTTTTAAGTATTTCCATGTATAGAAGAAAAAAAAAAAACGGTTTCCCCAAAAACCAAGACCAGATCTATATACAACTATCACTGGGAAACAATGAAAAAGTATTAGCCTATATACACTGCCTGGCCAAAAAAAGAGTCACCACTTAGATTTAACTAAGCAAACACCAGATCCTTCCATTGAATAATTACTGTGCTGATTAATAGGTTTCAGTTCTTTAACCCTTTAACTGATGCAGCTTCTCATTTTTTAAACATCAGTTTGATTGAGAACATAAAGATCGAACTGTGTTTCAGTAGAAAAAGGTCATGTGGTCAAATGAATCCAGATTGACCCTTTTTAAGAGTGATGAATGCATTAGGATAAAAAGAGGTGGGTGAAGTGATTATCCATCATGCCTAGCACCTACAGCCTACAGTACAAGCCTTTGGGGGCAGTGTTTTATGATGTGGGGCTGGTTCAGTTGGTCAGGTCTAGGATCAGCAACATTATGTGTCAAAAAAAATGATGGAAATATATGTTGTGACATTGGATAATGGTGATAGTGTGCTGTTATTAAAACTAAAGGGGTTGCAATTAAATATTAGAGCATGGCACTATTTATTTGGCCAGTTTGTGTGTATAATATCTGATTGACAATGCTTTAAATCTTCATACTCCAGTCGAGTTACTTTGACAAATTGATTCCTGTCAGTTGAAGTTTGCCATTAAAATATCTCTTTGATAGCTTGTATAGTTGCCACTGAATTACCTAAAAATTCATGCCCAGTTGTCGTAAAGAACAGTGAAATTAACTACAAAGACCAAAACTTTTTTTTTGGTAACATGTACTAGACTGCAAACATGTTTTTTTTCAGCTGTAAGATTGACATTTTAGCCTGAAGACTATGGGGATTAGCTTTTTTTTTATTATTACTTTATTTTACCAGGTAAAATCAATTGAGAACTGCTTCTCATTTACAATGATGACCTGGCAAGAGGCCCCAACAGACAAAAACAGTGACAAAACAAAACAGAACAAAAGAAAAATGGATAAAAGAAAACAGTACAGATGAATCCAAGACTCGTAACCAATAGTGAGGAGACGATGAAGTTAAAAACAACAAATAACTACTAGAGTGTACGGGGAGAGAGCAGAGGGGGAGAGTCAACACGTACAACAGTCAACTAGGGAATGTTGTAGTTTTTTGTTGGGAGAGCTGAAAGTTTAAGGGAGTTTTGAAGGGAGTTCCAATCATCTGCTGCAGCAAAATGAAAGGAATTCTGGCTGAAGACGGTGCAGGCTTTTGGAAGAGATAGAGTAATCAAATCGCTGGACCTCAGGTGGTAGTTATTATGGGAAAGGTCCAAAAGGTTGGAGAGGTATTGAGGTGTTTTCCTTAGAAGAGTCTTGTAGATAAACAGAAGCCAATGATGAACTTGTTTTTAGAATCAGCCTTAATTGGACATGTGCGTGTCTTCACACTTGAGCATTTGCTTCACTTTTCTGCCTTAAAGATTATCACTTAATTTTACCCTTTATAATTCCCCAGCTCCACCATTTTGCCTTTTTGCTAACTTCAGGCACTGGCTTCCAAAAAAACCAAGATGGTGACAGCCATTTGTAGACTTTAAAGCAGCAGTCCACAACAAGTGTGTGATGAGATTTTGTCCACTATTTACCTATTGTAATGTCTATTCCACACACATTTAACAGTAAGAAACAGAGGAGTTTTTGGCTGCCAACTAGAGGTACAAGTACATTAATTGTGAGGATTGAGAGTTAATGTGTGGGTGGTTGTGTTTTTTGTTTTTGTTTTTTTCCATTTAAGAAAAGAAATAATAGAAATAGAAAAGAAGAGGAAAAATTATCTTTGATTTGCATGAGGATGAACACAATCAGGTGTATTAAAATGGCAAAATCTCATCACTAACAAATTTAAATGCATGTAATCTCATCAGACATCATTAGTCCACTTGTTGGCACTTATTTATTTTATTCCTCTCACAATAAATGACCTCCAGGTATGTTAGAAACCCAGGTTATTTAGGCAAATAATGTGCCTATCTTGACCCCGAAAGCGTCACTTGAACGCCTCTGCTAAAATATGAACAATTTATTTCCTCATTTAAGAAACAGTTGTTTTGCAGAGGAGGCTGTAATGAAGCCTGCTTTGTTGTTGTGTTGCTCTCCTGGTGTTTGAAGGAGTCAGAAAGTTCACGAGTTATCAGAGGAACTAAGCGCGGCTCCAGATATCAGCCTGGATTCCCTCGAGGGAAAGTGGCTCGGGGAAGTCAAGGGAGGGCACGTTGAAATGACTAATGAAGTGGTGCCAGTGTCTGGATGCGTTTAATGGCCGGCCGCAGCGTGATTATCGCGCCTAAATGTTCGGTCAGCGCTGCGAAGGAGCGTGTTCCTGCACCGCACCGCCTTTGTTAACCTCTTCTCCCTGTGGTCTAGATACTGGCGAGCGCTGGCCTAGTTAACTTTAAAAATAATCCACTAAAACCAGGCCAGTGCTTCCCCATTCACATTCCCTTTGTTCATTTTGATAATTGAGTCAGACCCAAGATCCCGATAAGGAGCCCAGACAGAATAATTCCTCAGACTGGAGCCACAACCGCTTTAAATCTTTAATCTTAAAAAAAAAAGCCTCCTTCCAACGATTAGCTGACGAAGGAAGGGCGTAAAATGGAACACAATCCCACTGCGGTAAAATAAAATAAAATACTGATAATACGATGAGTTTCTTTGGTAAAAATCCTGATGTTAGGTTCCACAACAGAAACTGATCCAAATAATCTGTGCAATAAACCATACTCATATGTATAATCTGTACACATGTCTATAGATATGTGTATATGAGTATCTACCCTATCTAAGCTGTGGCATGTTCACAACTGTAAATAGTATTTATAGCTTTTTTTGATTTGTTGGTTATAGGGATGCAAATTATCGATTAATCCATTAATCATTAGTTGGTTGACTTTATCGATTGATTAACACTTAATTGATGAGCGTTGATTTTCCTGAGAACCCGTATTTCTCTTTCTATGGGGTCTATAAGAATAAAAGCTAAATATTGCTTATATACTTAATAAAAAAAAAGCATGTCATATTCCTTAATGATTGATTTATTGTACCATTGGATACAGTACAGGCAATGACATTTATGGAGAAGATCTAAAGAAATTCTACAGAGAAATTCAATAAAATAAATGGATCTGAAGAGGGGCAGTTTAGAAGAAATGGGCATTTCTGACTTTGCATCACTGACATGATGGAGCGAGATTTCAGATGAGATGCTGGGCAATTAACCGACAGTTAATTTAATTGAACAAAACTTGTCGAAATTAATTGATAGTCGATTAACTGTTTACATCCGTAGTTGGTTACATTTCTATATTTCCTGTTGTGCATCTGTTTTTTGTGCTGACTGAATGCTCTTTTTGCTCTTGTGTGCTTTTTTGTGCTCAACTTTGGCTGCTGTAAAATTGGAATTTCCCCTTGTGGGACTAATAAAGGAATATCTTATCTTATCTTATCTTATCTTATCTTATCTTATCTTATCTTATGTGAATTGTTTGTCTTTGACAGGTATGCTGCAGAATGGGAAAAAGTTTGACTCGTCTCGAGACAGGAACAAGCCCTTCAAGTTCAAGATCGGAAAGAGTGAGGTCATTAAGGGTTGGGAGGAAGGAGTAGCACAGGTAAGAGCAAAGGGGAACACATCACTTTGCATTAGTGGCACTCATTTCCTCATTGTTTAATTCACCCTTATTGTGCCCACATTGCAAAGGTCAATTTTTCCTCTTTATTTGTTTCATACAGTCAGTGCAGAACCATAGAGACTAATACAAAATATGTCACAGTAGAGATTGAAATCCAGTAGGATTCGTAATCCTACTAGGACAGATAGGAATTTTAGTTTGTCCTAGGACAAACTAAAATTCAGATTACAAAACCTACTAGGACAGATTGAAATTTTAGTTTGTCCTAGGACAAACTGAAATCCTACAAGAAATTAGGATCTGAAGATTGGAATTCCAATCTGTCCGAGGAGAATTTACAATCCTACTAGGACAGATTGTAATTCTATTTGGAAGTGGGATCTGAAGATTGGAATTTCAGTCTGTCCTACGATTTCGCCATCACTATTCCAGCTGAATTATTTCCATATCTTAGATACAGTATATGGCCCTTAGGTCAATACACATTGTAACCAGGATGCCAGAAATTGTATGCTTACCTATGCTGAAATTGACTGCAATTTTGGCTGTGAAATGATTCAGTCTATTTTCCATACATTTTGATATAATCTGACATTCTCCTAATAGAATTCAAGATTGTCCTGACAGAATTCTTATATTTTTTGCCGTAGGACAGACTGAAATTCCAATCTTCAGATCCCACTTCCAAATAGAATTACAATCTGTCCTAGTAGGATTGCAAATTCTCCTAGGACAGATTGGAATTCCAATCTTCAGATCCTAATTTCTTGTAGGATTTCAGTTTGTCCTAGGACAAACTCAAATTCCTATCTGTCCTAGTAGGATTACGAATCCTACTGGATTTCAATCTCTACTGTGACAGAAAAGACAGTACATTATATTATAGGGTAAAGTGATCAGATGTGCTTTGCTTTTCAGGTGAGTGTTATATATAGGACACTCCCTTTAGCAGTTATACTTGGGCAATATGTTCGACTTACATGAGTGGTTTGAAGGCACCATGTAAAGAATTCTTCAGGTCAAAGTGGTATCATTTAACCTATTAAGACCCAAACAGCCACCAGTGACCAAAAGGCATCTACTGATCCAAACTGTTCAATACCTGTTGATCCACTAATCCTATCAAAACATGTAAATAATTGATGTAAAATGCAGTTTTTCATCTTTTCATGGTCATCAGATATGACCCATTTAGATGTTCAGAGGTTCTGTAGTGAACATGGAAACACAGTCATCTTCTACAACATTGATTCACCAGTAAAACCCATGGCGCTGGATCAATGCCAGTGGATGGACACACTTGGTTTATGTTCGATTAAAGATATATTTTACTGACAAAGTCACTTTTTCTTCAGTTTTCCTTTTTTTTGATGTAAGAAACCTCAATTTTAATCTAAACTTTTCTGAACATTTTCATGATCAACAAATTAAATAATGAAAAATACCTGATTTTGATTGAAAAAATGCAAAATACAGAGGATACTATTACAATAAAGGGTGATAAATTATTTAAGAAAGGTTAAATAGAGAGAAAAATTCATTTGGGAACTGACACAAAAGTAGGTCTCGGTCTTTATGGGTTAATCCTATCAATCCATGTAAATAAGGATCAGTGATCAATGACATCAAATGTACACTTGGTTTATGTTAAGTGAATGATATATTTTTCTGAAAAAGTCACTTTTTCTTCAGTTTTCTCTGTCTGATATTATATCCCTCAACTTGAGCTTTAATGAACATGTACATGATCAGTAAATTAAATGTAGGAAAATACATGACTTTCACTGAAAAATATGCAAAATTCAGAGGATAATATTATAAGAAATGATGATAAATCACTTAAGAAAAGGTAAATATACAGAAAAATTCATTTGGGAAGTGCCACAAAAGTAACACAAGTAATTAAGTAAGTAAAAGTAATAATTCATGAGTCAGATACGTGAGTCAGATTTGTATACTTTTCTGTGAAGACGTGTTCAAGTGCTAGTGGAAAATATTGACATCTGAGTATATTTACAGTCATACTCCAAGGAAAACTGTAGACTTTTATTATCAGATTTAAAACCTACAGTAATAACACTGGATTCTGTTGAGTTTTTTTTTTTTTTTTTGATGTAGGAGGTAGAAAGTCGTCCATTGTCCGTTATCTAGGTTTATTCATCCGAAGATAGGGATAATACAGTTTACAGTTAAAACTTGAACACACTATGAAAACTCGGGTCGGGGGATCAGAAATATGACAAATTGTAATGATACACAGGATGAGATGTTTCAAATCCCTGGAGACACACCCTGAACGCTGTGCCGTAAAGTAGAGCAGCAGAAGTCACATGATCAGAACTATCCCAGAAGAAGAAGAAAAATATAAGCGGAGAGGGAGTATTTCAGGCTCACTGACCCAAAAAACACAACAGCTGATTGCAGTATATGAAACGTCGGTGTTTCCAGAGGCTGCGCCAACCGACTCGTAGAACATTTGGATACACAACATGCATCAAAGCAGGTGGAGCTGCAACAACAGACCTTAGTAGAGGCTTTTAGAAGATACTTCCTCTAGACAACAACACACCAAAGCTGATAACAATAGTTTAAGTAGTTCATTTATCAGACAAGGGCAGTTGTTTACCTGCTTACTAGTTTCGGCTACTTCCTGTGGCCTTAGTCAGAAGCATCACATGATGTTGCCGTGATGTGTCTTATAAATAAAATGTCTGATAAATGAACGACTTACACAGTTGTACTTGGAAGACAGTATGAACCTTTACCAGACTGATAACAATAGTGTCATGTCATTTATTTCCCCTTTAGGCTGTATTGAAATTAACCCTGTAAAGCCTGAACCATTAAATCATTGACAGAAAATTCCAGTTCTTCCAGTATTATTTTTGAATAAACAAAAACATAATATAACACAAACATGTCTAACAAATTGGTAATTCCTTTTCAAAACTGGCAAAGTTCTTCCTCATTAATGACAGTCTTGTAGTGTCACTTGAAAGGCCTCTGGTGAACACATTCCTCCCCCCCTGGTGGATTATCCGTGTATTGCATGTATCTAATTGTAGGGATTTCCTGATCCGATCTACAGATCGGTATCGGCTGCCGATCTGGCATTTTTTACAAGATTGGATCGGATTTAGTCACAAGATCGTGCCGATCCAGCGGAGCTTTTATGGCATTATCTTACCCGACCCAACCCACCCCGCAAATAAACTGACATTCTTTTGACCCACCCCAACCCGACCCACAAGGAACCAGCTTCACATCACTAACGCATGATACCGAATGCACCCCCATATAAACCTGGACGGACCTGTCCATAGACACACTACAGCAGTGGCAAACAGAAGGTTCTAATTTGTCCCACAGTATGAATTCGGAAAGTGCAAAAATTATACTAAAGTTATGAGTCAAAGGTGTCATACTTGTTTTAGTTCAGGTTCCACATTCAGCCCAATTGTGATCTCAAGTAAAATAATAGCATAATAACCTCTAAAAAATGACCCCCAATTTAAATCAAAATTTCATTGTAAAAAGTCCATATCGGATCAGTATTGGATCGATATTGACCAAATTAATCCCCAAAAAATCAGATCGGATCAGAAGCAAAAAAAATCCAGATTGGGACATCACTATCTAATTATATACATCAGGTTTTCAGGAAAAAAAATATCACACTGATCATGTAAAGGGCTTCAAAACTCATGTATCAAATATGATACATTTGGCGTTATAGGGTTAAAGAAGTTTAGTAAGGGTGTAATTCACCAGAGGCCTTTCCAGTGACACTAGACTGTCATTAACAAGGAAGGACGCAGAATTTTGCCAGTTTAGATAAGGAATTACCAACTTGTTACACATGTTTGTGTTATATTATGTTTTTGTTTATTCAAAAATAATAATGTTTGAGCATTGAGACCCCATGTATCAAATATGATACAAAATTGAAACTCACACAAGGAAACTGATATTTGAAAAAAAGAAAATTTGGTTGTTCAGAAGGACCAATAAAGGCCCAAGTTTCAAAGAACTGAAATTTTCTGTCAATGAATTAATGGTTCAGGCTTTACAGGGTTTAGTTTGTGGAATGAGAATCCATATCAAAGTATAAGACATTAATAATCTCTGTAATGTTAAATATGCAGCTGAAAGAGAACAAAACCAGTGGAAACTTCACAAGAAATGAAGTGTCCAATACTTTATTGTTGTCATTCTGATGGAAATGAGAGAGAATGTGTTGCAGCTGATTAAAAACCGTCTGGTCCCACTCAGGTGATGTTAAAATACTCTGTACTAATGCACTCTGTTTACACACTCAGCTCAACTTTAGGTTAAAATTTAATCCTGGTGTAAATTAAACAGCGCCGTAACAAGTGTAAACTGCGAAGAGGACGATGTTATCCTTTACACATCCTACACAGAGCCGTATCGAAAAGATGTCAGACAACCCAAACTAAAACCTCACGTGGGTGTACCATGTGTTACGGAGGCTTAAAAGCACATCATGAGCACGATTATTTTTTTCTCTCCTGTGTTTTAGATGAGCCTGGGCCAGAGAGCTAAAATCACCTGCACACCAGACATGGCTTACGGAGCAGTAGGTCACCCCGGGGTCATCCCTCCAAACGCCACGCTTATATTCGACGTGGAGCTACTCAAGCTGGAGTGACCCCCCCCCCACGGTTAAACCCAAAGGCTTAATGAGGCTGCGTTTGCCACAGGGAGACCATAACCAGCGGCTGCCTCCCACAATCCACCTCTGTTTTTTTTTTTTTTCTCTTCTTTTTTCTTTTGTTGATTTCTACAGTTTTATCCAGTTCACTGTTTAAAGGTATCTACTGTTGCTTTGTTGCCACTTCATCATAACACATAGTACAAGAAGCAAATCACATGTAAGACTGTTTCACAAACACTGTATTTTTTTCTGTTTGCGTCAGAAATGCTTCTTTTGTTCGATTTCGTTTAAAGTTGTAAATTTTGTTGAATAGATCTAAGCAGTCACTTGAAGAAAAGCCGTTCTACTTTGCAATCAAAACTGCCTTACAGTTGAAAACACAGAGGAAAGGTACATGTTGAAGTGCAGTACTGAATACTCTGTACACTAACTGGGCATTACCACTGTCTGCATTGCCACTTTGATAAAGGTTTGTCCTGCTGAATGCTCTAACTGATGTTGCTATGTTTAGTATATTTTATATCCCTCATAAACATTTACTGCAAATGTACCTTACAATACCCAACAATACTGTACAGGACTCAGTGACAGCCATTGCTACTACGACAGTTTATCGACCAACTCTTGAATAAAAATGGCATGTACTGTGTTGAGAAACCTGTGTCCTGTGTTTATTGTGTTTTAGTGGAAATGGAGAGGCTGCTAAATGAGGCACGGTGTGTGTGACAGTATGTTTGACAGGCGACACTGCCACCTGTTGGCCAATTCAATATAAACATGGGTGTTGTGAATACAGATAGTCTATATAGTGCATTTGTTGTAGGTTCTGTCAATGGAAACAGTAACTCAATCGGTGACGTCATATCAATTTTATACAATTATTTAATGCGCTACTTTTGTGCTACATTACCCTCCTTAAATTATATCAGTAGTGGAATCTATTACAACCCACGTAGATGTTACTTATCTCGAATAACTTCTAAACTCTTGGCTGTAATATTTACTTCCGGTGTCGGAGTTCAAAGGTCACCTGATAACGCTAGCAAGCGATTGGGCAAATGCTAATGTTATGAAACTTCATTGGTTAAACGAACACACGCCTTTCATCAACCTGAAAGAGCACAGCAGACGACAAGGTCAGAAAATGATCTTAAAATATATAAAAATACCTGCTATGAAGTACACACGACTGAAAAATGTGATATTTCAAGGATATTCATACGGTTTCTTTAAAAAAATGTGAACAGTTTAGCCATTAACATCCAGTTTTGGACCACTAGTGCGTAAAAACGCAGCTGTACTTTAACTTCCTTGACATTATTCTAAATACAAAGCTTACAGTTTCCCTGTTTTAGTAGTCTTTTAAGGCTGTCATTTGTGTTGAGTTTATTATGTAAATCGTGTGAATTATGGAGTCTAGCATGACGCGTAGCTTGCTAGCGGCTAAAGTCAGCTAGCATCACACTGCTAACATTTAGCTGACATTATTTAGTTAGATAATAATGTCATCGGTAAAGCTAAAACAAAAGTGATGAAATGCAAGCTGAATTTCGCCATACTTATCGTTAACAACATCGAAGCTCGTTTTTATATCCGTTAAGGCCTCTGCCTCAACCATATGTGTAACTTATGTTAATCATCCACCAAGTTAACTGCAATGTCTGGAAACCAGCAGTAGCCCTAAAGATTATTAGTGTAGAGATTGTGCTTGTAGAGAACACTTCTAAAGCAGTGACATATGACTTTAATCATAAATAAATGCCATGCTATAGTTTGTGTAAATACTCCCCTGCTACATACCCTCACACATGTAACCACCACAGGCTTTAATCTGACTTCTTCTTCTCTGACGTCCTCAGGTGATCCATGTGTGTCTGACTGGACCAACACTAAACATGCTGTCTGCACAGAGGGCATGTGCAGCCATGGCTGCCAGGCGCCTGGCTAGAGCCACCGTGTTCTCAGCAAACACACACTGCTCCTTCATTCATACAGCCGTGCCACATCAGGATCAGATTGAACTGCATCCTGAGTGGGCGAATCTGGCAAAGAAACAGCTGAAGGGGAAGAATCCCGAAGATCTGATTTGGCGTACACCTGAGGGACTCAACATCAAGCCTGTGTACACTAAGGCAGACTCAGCTGACAGTCCGGATGAGTTGCCTGGAGTGTTTCCTTACACTAGGGGGCCCTATCCCACCATGTACACCTACAGACCCTGGACTATCAGGCAGTATGCAGGTTTTAGCACCGTTGAGGAGAGCAACAAGTTTTATAAGGATAATATAAAAGGTAAATGACAACTTCTTGGATATAAAAGTCGACTTTCAAATTGGAGGAAATCAAAGTGAAAACTTGAACTTTGGAAGCCACAGTGCTGCGGAAACCCTTTATATGAATTCAGTTGTTGAGCAGCTTCTCATAATTTACTGAATCAGTAATTAGTAGTTGAGTAATTTTTCACTTCAGTGAAATTGATTGGTCAAAGGAAAAATTCAACAAAGTTAAATTGTGGTTCCTGGAGTTCACAGCTTTGCTTCACACCTTCAGAACATTGATTTGGTTGCCAAAGGTCAAAGTGGTCTTAAACCACCAATGACAACCAAAACCATCTACTGATGTAAACTGTTTATTACCTGTTGATCCACTTATCCTATCAATACATGTAAATAATTGGTGTAAAATACAGTTTGTCATCTTTTCATGGTCATCAGATATGACCCATTTGGACATTCAGAGGCTCCGTAGTGAACGTGGAAACACTGTCATCTTCTACGCCATTAATTCACCAGTAAAACCTATGGAGTTTGATAAATGACAATGCATGGAGACACTTGTTCTGACATTCAATTAATGATGTATTTAGCTGAAAAAGTCACTTTTTCTTCAGTTTTCTCTGTTTTGATCTCATAATCTTTGAATTTACTCTGAGCTTTTATGAAAATCTGCATGAATTAAATGTAGAAAAATACATGGTTTACGCTGAAAAAACTCAAAATAAAGAGGAAAATATTATAATAAATGATAAGTTACTTAAGAAAGGTTAAATATAGATACAAATTCATTTGGGAACTGCCACAAAAGTACTACTGAGTCTTTATGGGTTAAGGAATTGAATTCTCACTTCTTTACTTTTTCCATTTTAGCTGGACAGCAGGGTCTTTCCGTGGCTTTTGATCTCCCTACACACCGAGGATATGACTCCGACAACCCTCGAGTCCATGGAGATGTTGGCATGGCTGGTGTTGCCATAGACACCGTTGAGGACATGAAGTTGCTTTTTGATGGAATCCCTTTGGAGAAAATGTCTGTTTCAATGACCATGAATGGAGCAGTTATCCCAGTGTTGGCCATGTTTATCGTGACTGGAGAGGAGCAGGGTGTACCTAAGGCCAAGCTGACTGGCACTATTCAGAATGACATTTTAAAGGAGTTTATGGTACGCAACACCTATATTTTCCCCCCGGAGCCATCTATGCAGGCCATTGCAGACATCTTCGCTTATACCTCTAAGGTATAGTATTTATCCTTTTTTTAACCTCTTTTTAGTGGGGTTTTTCAAATACAAGCACATTTCAAACAAGGTACAATGAGATGCATATGTATATACTATAAGTTCATGAAAGGGGAAATGGAAAATGAGTGGATAAATAAATATGCACATAACATATGCACCAAACAAAGCAACAACAGGAGAAAGAGGGAAAAAAAACACACACACACACACACACACACACACACACACACACAGAGGATGTCACATGCTCTTTGTGTTTTTTTTTCTTTTAAACTTTATCATGTATCCATATCAATATTGACATTAATGCATTTCTTACAAAAGTTGTGAATTTGCCCCCCACCCCATCCAGGTGGCATCCCCACAAACACATCCACATAAACACTCACATATCAAATGGACAAACAGAACACCAAAAGAAGAAAACAAATATACACAAGTACAAAAAACAGACAGACAAAAACAAAACAAAAAAAGACTCAAACCAATCTGTGTTGATCATTATGGTCATACCACCAACATTTTGGACCTCTGGCAAAAGAAAAACGTCAAAGTATAGGGATTGAGAAGACTAGGACAGCAGTCAAAAAGAAAGAAAGAAAAATAAATACTTTAAGTAAAAACATGGAGTCAGGCAAAAGACAGGCTCTTGATATGAGTTATGAACTGTGACCAGGTCCTGTCTTAGCCCCCAACTTGTGGACTGTATACCTAATTTTTTCCAGGTCCGATCCCAACATCACCTCTAATCCAATGAATGAAGGGTTATTTTTAATATAATGGTCAATGAATGCTTGCCATGTTGAATAAAATATGCCGACTTTGTCCTTTAGGGAGTATCATATTTTCTGTAGCTGCTAGTGCCCCATAACATTATTGAGTAAAGCTAGATGAACTGGAAAGTTTTTATGTTTCCATTTGAGCAAATTAGTATGTATCATTGTATCATTATTTGCACATTATATCCATCCATCCATTGTCTTCTGCTTATCTGGGGCCGGGTCACGGGGTCAGCAGTCTAAGCAGGGATGCCCAGACTTCCCTCTCCCCAGACACCTCCTCCAGCTCATTATATGACTCTGTGTTAATGACACGTATTAAATAGTAGCTGTTTTTACTCATGGATCGCGTATGTTTACAGCACATGCCGAAGTTCAACTCCATATCCATCAGTGGCTACCATCTCCAGGAGGCTGGTGCTGATGCAATCCTGGAAGTGGCCTACACCATCGCTAATGGCCTGGAGTACTGCCGCACTGGGCTGAAAGCAGGCTTAACCATCGACGAGTTCGCTCCGAGGTACCTAAAAATACAGATATCCATCTACAGTACTAAATGTTAGGGATGCACCGATACCACTTTTTTCCAGACCAAGTACAAGTACTTGCATTTGAGTACTTGCCGATACTGATATGAATACTTAATAATACATTACAGTTCTTAGTTACTTTTGAAAATGTGCTCACTGTAACAAGGTGCTGCTACTGACATTTAATGTGTCGGAATGAGCGTTTCTCAATTAATCCACCAGAGGGCCCCACTCTGAATTAACCATACTGGATAAATACCACGAAGAAGAGTAAAGTTTTTTCAGAAGAAGAAGAATGTCAGTAATAATAAACATGGAGTTGACAGAGGAACACTAATGTGATACTAATGTTGATATTGGTGAGGGTAGTTGTCATAAATATATCAGTAGTTTTTCACTAACTCACACAGTCGCTCTTTGAAAAGATCCTCTACCTCCACGGTTTCCGGTGGTATTCTCCGCCTGGGTACGCATCCGTGAGCACCTGGAAAACAGACAGTATTGCATACGGAATGTACGCAGAGGACGGACAGAACACTTCGTCCATATCCGATTGTGTTTTTTACGTTACTTGCAGTCAGCATTACTTTTGTCACCATCATTTATTTTGAAAAATCCCCACACTGTTGACATTACTCCTTTGCTGCATACCTGCTGCACTTAACTGTGAATCTCACACTGCGGTAAGTGGTATTGGTGCGGTTGTATCAGAATACTTTTACAAGTACGGGTACAAGTCAGACCGATACCTGATACTGGTATAGGCATCAGTGCATCCCTACTAAATGTACAGCAAAAATATTGCACTTTTGTCCGGTATTACTGCCAAATACTCATGGCTGCTTCACATTTTCAAAGCTGTAGTTAAAAATTAAACCTATCAAACTATTTGACAAGATAGAAGTGGCCTTTAAAGCAGATATTGTTGTTTTTCTTGGAGTCCTTCGCAGACATACACAGTACAGACCATATTAGAGGTACAATTGAACATATATAGAGATGTATTTGTATGAAATATTTTTGTATTTCCTTTTTTTTTTCAGTTTGTTTTTATTGAAAAAGGTGACAGAATATCTCCAACATTATTATTCGTACAGATTTTATCTATTAGAGCCCTTTTCACATTTCTTATTATATACATACAAAAGTGTAAAAACAACCCTGACTTATGAACTGGGTGCTTACAGTTTCGGTATTTCTCACTTAAAAACAATCATAGTGTTACAATACCTCTGGGTTCTTTAAACGTTCCACATGTTTATGTAGAAAAACATAAAACGAAGAATAAATACAGGGAGATTATAAAAAAGTGGACATTTTTAGAAGAGTGATGCAAATTCTGGGTGGCTAGAGGATACAAATTTGATTCATTTGTCCCAAATATGATAAAATGTATTATTTTTGTATCTCCAATGGGTGAATAAGCTGTCTTGGTTTTCTACAATCATGATGACCAGCCTGTCCACTGGTTTCTTTGAGTCAGATCATTATTTTCTGGAGAAATCGTTACCTGCTTGCTCCAGAATCCCTCATTACCTCTCCTCTGCTCAACTTTGGCAACCACAGTCTGAACACTATCTACTGTTAGCTTAGAAATAGAGAAAACGAGCCCACTTATGAGTAAAGAACTGACACAAACATAAACCTTACAAAAGCCCATGAGAATTTGCTGGTACTAAATACTGAACCTTTGACGTGTATTTATAATGAAATGTCAGATGAAGGTCAGATTAGGTTTGTTTTTCTATGAAAGTGTAATCACCCAGCTGTGACACAGTTGATAAAGTGCATTTAAGCAGCAGTGACGTTAACAACAGGTGACAGAAAGTCGAAGACCCACCTCTTCCATCTGAACCCAATGGGACCTTATTTCAGGGAAAGAATCATGTTAGAATTCTACATCATTTACACACACGATGTTTGACAATTTGACAAATAATTTTGTGAGTTGGGAAAGTTGCAGTTTGTGTAAAACTGTTGAAGTATCAGACTGAAAATGTATAAAGACTACAGACCTGAAAGTTGCAGAGGTGACGTCACCATATCTTCCTCTCTGCATCTTCAACAGGACTAGACTTATAGTGATTTTCATCTCTTTTAATATTTTTACCTGGCTTTCGAACACAGTTTTGGTGTCCATGACGTGTATCACCACAAGAAATGCAGTCCATTCAGTTATATAACACAAAATTTATCAATCTTTATTATTTTAACCCTTTCATGCATAGTGGTCACTCCAGTGGACAGCTATTCTACAGCTGTTCTCTTGTATATTCATGGGTTTTGTTGTTTTAGTTGCATATCAGCCACAGTGGACGCTCATGCATCATCTCATACACTGACATTCATACCATTTCAGTAACTTTGCTGTATTTGATAAACCAGATCTGCAGTAACATGTTTGAGTGTAATTGTAATTAGACTGTAATTAACAGTTTTCTTAAAGAAAAAAGTTTTTTTTTGTAAATTATCTCCATGAAATGAGTAATAACTAGTATTAGAGTATGATGACATATGAGAAAACACACGATGTCCAGCTAAGTGGACATTTTTGTAACTCCATAAAAAAATAGGTTCATAAAAAAAGATTCAATCACATTGGGTTTTTTTTCATGCCTGAAGAGGAATAAAAACACTCAGGGGAAAAAAAAAATCTTGAATAAGGTTCTCATAATTCATGCATCAAAGGGTTAATTTATGTATCTTTATTATTTATGTCTCTGCATCTTCAGTAGGACTAGACTTGTGATTTTCATCTTTTTTAATATATTTTTTCCTTGCTTTCGAACACAGTTTTGGTGTTCATGACATGTATCACGACAAGAGGTGTTGTCCATTCAGTTATATAACACAAAATTAATGTATCTTTACTTTAATTTATGTATCTTTATTATTTTTGTCTCTGCATCTTTAACAGGATTAAACTTGTAGTGATTTTCATCTCTTTTAAAATATTTTTACCTTGCTTTTGAACCCAGTTTTGGTGTTCATGACGTGTATCACAACAAGAGATGCAGTCCATTCAGTTATATAACACAACATTCATCTAGCTTTATTATTTTAATTTTTGTATCTTTATTATTTTTGTCTCTACGTCTTCAACAGGATTAGACTTGCAGTGATTTTCATTTCTTAATATATTTTTAACTTGCTTTTGAACACAATTTTGGTGTTCATGACATGTATCATGACAAGAAATGCAGTCCATTCAGTTGTATAACATAAAAGTAGGTGTATCTTTATTATCTTTGCCATATACCACAATTTTCTTGGATTGTAAAATTGTCTTTTAAATTGATAAACATATGTGTAAATAGTGGCTTCCATTAAATCAAATAAGGTCGGAGTTGCATATATACTGAACACCATTAAAAACCCACGGTCCAAACATGTGGTGTAATTTCCAGAAAATGATTTGCTCAGGTGCCTATTTTGTACATGTTGCTCACAAGATGAGTAACAGTTAGCAGCTGTAATTTTTTTTTTTTTTTTTCATTTCCTTCGGCGTTTGGACTAGGGATGCAAATTATTGATTAACCCATCAATCATTAGTTGGTTGACCTTATCGATCGATTAACGATTAACTGATAAGCGGCGATTTTCCTGAGAACCTGAATTTCATTTCAATAGGGTCTATAAGACTAAAAGCTAAATATTGTTTATATACTTCATGAAAAAAGCATGTCATATTCCTTAAAGGTGGGGTCTGAGATGTTTTTCTGGAACATTTTTTATTATATTCCTTAAAATCCCCTTCACACCCCAATTACAACTAATTGATTAAATGCTCTAGCACAAAAAAAAAAAAAAAAAAAATCAGTCACCTGTGGAACAGGTAGGACTGAAAAAACACCATCCACCATCGAGCGCCCACTCGAAATGATTGAACGGTGATATGTCTATCAAACTCAACTGCCATTCACCCCTCCCCCCTTCCCCCCTCTGCGCGTACCCCTCTTCGCATTCCCAGAGGCTGGAAACGCTTGTACAGGAAGCGTAGCCAGGACCTGGCTGTATTAGTTATATTAGCATGGAAAGTTCACCGGCAAACTGTTTTGTCACCAACATAAATCACTAAGAAATGTAACATTAGTCACATAGGTCTGAACTGGGGCTGTTCTGGAAGAGCAGGGGTGTTAGAGGAAACTGAATGAGGTATGCATGGATACACCGGCTGGAGGCTCAGCCGGGGCCGTAGTTGGGATAGGAGCCCGAGGCGTACGGGAGCGAAGCAGGGGACGGAGCCTCAGCCGGTGTTGGAGACGGTTCGGCCAGACCGGACCGTAGATGGCATTGGAGCCCAACCCGGGGCCAGAGCAGAGCAGAGCCTCAGCCGACGAATTGTTGCTGTGCAGTGCTCGTGAACCCTCGGGAACAAGCATTGCGCGTGCCACTACTCTGGAGGCGTGGCTTCAGAGGGACATCTGAAGAAAGGGGTTTGGACTTTTGAATTGAATATTTTCAAAATGTAGCTGCTCTAACTGTTTTTCTAAGATCTCAGACCCCGCCTTTAATGATTGATTTATTGTACCATTGGATACAGTACAGGCAATGACATTAATGGAGCAGAACTAAAGAAATTCTGCAGTGAAATTCAATAAAATAAATGGATCTGAAGAGGGGCAGTTTAGAAGAAATGGGCATTTCTGACTTTGGATCACTGCCTGACATGATGGAGCGAGATTTCAGCAGAGCCCCCCCCCCCCCCGATTTTCCCACATACCTGCAGGAGCCTGGAGGATGTTTTCAACTTCTGCCTCACTGACCAGATAGTCCAGATGACCGCGGACTAGACCAACCTTCAGGGTAAACACTCTGTCTGGGACCGGTCTGAGACTGACCCCGCATTTGTGCATGTGTTTACACAGGGGTGCACCACTCCCACAAACAGACGTGCCGGTCTGTGTTTCACTCCACCATATCCCTAAAGCGATACCAATTCATTAACGCCATGATTTGGTTCGATGACTGGCTATCTCAGCTGTGGCGTCGCAGTGCAGACAAACCAGCAGCCTTTGAACAGGTGTGGACAGGTGGACAGGATGACTCCCATGTTATTCAACTTCAGTGATGAAGCCTAGTTTGGGCAGTGACGCCCCCTACTGTCGACACTACAAATCCTGCTTTGGAAAAGGGCAAGTAACCAACAATTAATAATTTAATCGAGCAAATTCTTATTGACAATTAATTGATAGTCGAGTAATCGTTTACATCCCTAGTTTGGTCTAATCTCTTAATGTCGGACATTGAGTCGAATCTCTTGTACAGAGTCTCGCTTGACTGGTAACTCTAGGTGTGGTCAATAACCGATATAAAGGCAGCAAAGAAATCGTCAAAATGTTTTGGCAGCTCAAAATGCTACGACTTATGATACAACAGAGAGAACATGCCATTGGTATGTTACAAGCTGGTCTGGGCTGTGGTGAAATCGCTCACCGTCTGCGCTATCATCGCAGTACAATCAGTTGTCTCAGTGCTGGATCGGATCGGATCCCTCAGGACAGAGACTTGTCAGTTCCATGCGTCGTCGCTGCACTGCTTGTTTGGAAGCCAGAGGTGGACACACCTGATATTGAATGATGACACTTTCAATTTCTGAGTACCTGTATTCAGTGCACAGGATAAACATTCATTCATTATCTGAACCCGCTTTATCCTCACTAGGGTGATGGGGGTCGCATGGAGCCTATCCCAGCTACTTACGGGCGAAGGTGGGGTACACCCTGGACATTTCGCCAGTTCATCGCAGGGCTGACATATAGAGACAAACAATCACTCTCACATTCACACCTACGGGCAATTTAGATTAACCAATTAACCTATCATGGATTGTGGGAGGAAGCCGGAGTACCCGGAGAGAACCCACACAGACATGGGGAGAACATGCAAACTCCACACAGAAGGTCCCACCCCCCGTCGACTGGTGTTGGAATCGAACCCAGGACCTTCTTGCTGTGAGGTACCAGTGCTATCCACTGCACCACCATGGAACAGTTTTTTTCACTGCCTCAAAACTAGACGGCAATTGGATAAATGCCACGATGTTGTCCCGCCCCCAGACACTCAGCCTCTCTGGGGGTGAATGGAGCTGTGGGTGGACCTCGGCTGGGCTGGGCGCTGAGCTTCCATGTGCTGATTGGAGGATTAGTCGAAAGGCTGAATCCCGTTTGATTGACAGCTGTTTTGAGATGTACTCCTTCACTTGACAGAATTCAGTTCAATACTGTCGTGCATTCTGCTGCGAAATTGAGAGAGAAACCACTACGAAATTACTTGTTCATTTCTCGCACTGTAAATACACAAATAGACAAATCACAAGGAATGGAGGGCTGAATTTATGTTTAGATAACTTGACAATTTTTTTTGATGCAAGCCGACAATGAGCTTCCCCTTTCTGAAAGATGAGCAGCCGCCACTGATCTCCAAATATCCATATTATTCTGACCCGTGCATTTTTAATGCTGCTAAGTATAGCATGATAGCATTGGTCTGCTACTTACAATAAAGGGCTGTTGCTGGTGAGAATATAGATATTTTCAACACACGTTCAAATGTCCATATTAGAATTCTTTGCATCAGTTCAGTATTGTTCCTCATAATCACTTTTTCCGTTTCAAAATAATTGACAGGCTATAACAAGTATCTGTTCCTGATTAGCAGGTGGTCTGTCTTTCTCTTCAGCTCATTAGTTCCCATTCAGGGGCAGCCCACTGTCCATGCAGTTTCTGCTCCTTGTATCAATTATCTCCAGTCTGTAGGTCTTCCATGGCCTTTCCCCTCTGACTTTCAGTTCCCCAGATAACAGCATTACATGTCTGTGCAGTCCCCTGAAACATGCTGGAAGGGCAGGTTAACCTCTTTTTCAATAAACAGTTTCATAGGCATGTCTTGGACTCACAGATGTTACACAGCGGCGTTTTCAACCCGAAGCTGTATTCTGTCTCTACACCAGTTGCACTCCTAACCAGTATTTACATTAGAGATCAGACAGATTAGAAGCTTATGTGGACCCTCTGGCCTCAGTGTTTAGGTCATGTTAAAGGTTCAGTACAGATATTTTGTGCATTTTCTTTTTTATGTTCAAGACTAGAGTGGAGGATGTGAAACATTATGAATTATGATGATTCAATTTCATATTATGTACAGGTAATGAAAGATATCAACCATCATTGCATAACATGGAACATAATGAAAAAAATGCTATTTTTGCCCATCAAATAGAAGAAACCCTCAAATAAAATAAAAAATTGTATGTGTTTAGTGTGTAGGGATTATACACTATATAAACAAAAGTATTGGGACACGTTGAATTCAGGTTTTTCTTTTCTAGCAAGGGTTTGGACAACAAAACAATAATGTTTATATCTCAGATCAGCATGAACAGGACATCTTGCAGCTGTAGCCATGCTGTGTCCCAATATTTTTGACCATATAGTTTATAAACATCAATATTTTGTTAAAGTTTAAAGGGAGACTTATTTCTAAGTGAGACGTGAAGAAAGTACATGGTTAGTTTTGATAGAAAATTGTTATTTACAGACAGAGCATGGAAAATATATTAGAAATTTAGTGGTAGAACACTTCAAATCATAGTCATGGTCCAAGAACCCCCCCCCCCCCCCCCCAAAAAAAAAAAACAAAATCAGTGTTTGAGAGAAATTAAGTAAAAAACCATCTCAGGCATTTTGAAAGCAAAGATAACAATTTAGACAAAACTAATCAAGGCAATGTATTCACCACAATATAAAACTATATTCTGACATTTGTCATTATTGTTTTGTATCCCAGACCCCTGCTAGAAAAGAAACATCTGAATTCAATGTGTCCCAATACTTTTGTCCATATAATGTATGTGTGAATCACTAATTTTAATGGAGAAATTTTTTTTTCTTTGTCACTTGATAACAATTTTTTTTTGTAAAAAAAATAGTAATGTAATGACTCGTAACTTTTTTTGTGTGTGTGGTCAATATCTTTATTGAGTTTTTCATATAACAAATACAAATATAAAACAAGAGACT
Organism: Sphaeramia orbicularis; assembly: GCF_902148855.1. Lineage (NCBI taxonomy): Eukaryota > Metazoa > Chordata > Actinopteri > Kurtiformes > Apogonidae > Sphaeramia > Sphaeramia orbicularis. The sequence continues at coordinate 16,978,416 of NC_043979.1, read as the reverse complement.
AGAGAGCCATGAATGGAAGGTTATGCCATGTGTAACAAAAATAAAAAAAGTACAGTTTCTGTTCCCTCACAAATACAACATGTCATTATGAACAGCCAAATATACATAAACACAAACCAACATAGACAAGCGCATAAATAAACAGTGCTGTCTTTGACAAAAACAACCATAATAACAAAGACAACAGGGAATGGGGCCATATACATAAACAAAAGAATCATATATGATACATAGAAATAAGAGTGAGGGGAATCCCCCCAAAGACAACATCCGATTTTTCCATTCCACCACAGCAGCATCATTAGCATCAGGTGCGTAGTAACTCAGGTAACCCGCCATGTGTTGATCTGTATTGTATTTTCTCATTTATGGTCCACCAGGCCCTTCAATGGCAGCTAGTCTTGTACCAATATAAGTCAGGAATGGGACCAGATTCTATAGAAAACCTCAGTCATATATTTAAACTTGTATGTTAAGTATTCCATGGGTAACATGTCAAAAATAACCTTATGCCAACCAGCTATTGTGGGGGATTTCCTGTCTATCCACTTCAGCTATATATTACACAAAAAGTAAGAATAGAGAAGAGTCTTTTGGACTTTTGTGCACTTTTAAGTTGTGTGTCTGCCAGTCCAAGTAGTAACTGTTTTTACTTGTCTCCAGGTTGTCCTTCTTCTGGGGAATCGGGATGAATTTCTACATGGAAATAGCCAAACTGAGGGCAGCCAGGAGGTTATGGGCAACGCTCATTAAAGAGAACTTCCAGCCCAAGAACGCCAAGTCACTTCTCCTTCGAACACACTGCCAGACGTCTGGCTGGTCTCTCACGGAGCAAGTAAGTAAATATTAGCTCTTGATTATAGTGTGTTTAGTCACATTTATGTAATTTACACCCGAGTTAGTCTAGGTTTTGAGTTGCTTTTCATTTTTATTTATTCTTTCAGTTTAATTTTAGCCAGTCTTACAGTGACATTAGCAATTGTGCTTTTGTTTTGTAGAAATTACTGGTTATAATTTAGTTCCTATTTAGATTTTTAGATATTATGAGGAAAGCCTTCATTTATAAACACTGAAAAAAGGTGGGATGAAAGAATACATGACATCAAACCAACAAAATCACTGTTTATTAAAGGCTCATGTTGAGGGAAACATTTGACCTGCATCATGACCATTTGCTGAATTTACCTGCAGTTTGTTTTGTTTAGGTTTCACGTTTTTGAGACTGTTCTAGTTTAATATTTGTCAATGAAATTATCTTCACACTGCTACTTTTAACTCTTTAAGCGCTAAAGTTGCAGTATTGTAACAAGTGACATAACTAAATGAAACAGACCATAGTTGCTGATAGAGTTGACAAATCTGGTTACCACCTCCCATCAATAAATGGCGGACATATGCCCCTTCAATCCCAACACCATTTCAGGCCATGTTTCTATTCAAAGTGAAGAAGGAAATCCAGTTTGAAAGGTGTGGTCCTGAGCTGGTTTAGTAAGGAAGGAAGTAAAATTGTTTTATTTATTTGGCTACTCTGCTGCTTGGCTAAAAGCTACTAAAACTTACTGCATTTTACTTTCTATTAATGTTTAAGTTCATTTACTTTACGGGTAAGGTAACAAAAAGACAAAAAACACAAAAAAGCTTCCATGGAAATATGTTCAAAGTTCAATTTTACTAAAAGTAATACGGCCGCCGCCCTGTGACGTTACAATATGCAAATTAGATGAGTAAATTTACTCCCATCATAAAGTTTGGGTCTTACCCAATATTTTTCTCCTTTACAGTACACTTTTATCTCTAACCACTTCCAAGCTGCAGCTTTTTGAAATCTTGACACGAAAATTTAATATTTTTTGAGAAAAATTCTGGCGCCTAAAGGGTTAACTTTTTTTTTTTTTTTCTTTAGGCTGTAACAACCATTATCCATACAAACCTGAAACATACAGGAAATAATGAACCAAGTTACACTTTCTTTGCATCAGAAGGAATTTCTCTTTTTGCCCGCAACTTGACATGCCTCCTTTTCTGCACTGGACTGTCCATATTGTGTTTTACATTTCTATATATAATGTACATAGTCTTGATATACATACTCTTTAGTGTTTTTTATATTTTTTTATCTAGCTGAGAACTACCTCTGAGAAAAAAATCATTATGACATAATAATAATAATAATAATAATAATAATAATAATAATGACAGTAAACATTCTTGTATGTTGAATCTTTTCTCAGGATCCGTACAACAACGTGATCCGCACAGTGATCGAAGCCATGGCAGCCGTGTTCGGCGGGACCCAGTCGCTCCACACTAACTCCTTCGACGAAGCTTTGGGTTTGCCCACTGTGAAGAGCGCTCGCATCGCCAGGAACACCCAGATCATCATCCAGGAAGAGTCGGGCATCCCCAAAGTGGCCGACCCTTGGGGAGGCTCCCACATGATGGAGACTCTCACCAACGACGTCTATAACAAAGCGTTACAGGTTTGTCACTGAACTTAGTCCATACATATTAGGGCTGCAGAATATATTGAAAAAATATCATTATCACAAAGACGTGTAATAATTTCTTTTCTTTTTTTTTTTTCCATTAACTTTCTGTTTTCCACACCATGGGGTACCAGAATGGTTTTCTCTACCACTTTAACATGCTAGTTTTTCTGGCAAAAAACTGAAGTTATGCTACTGCTGCTGGTTGAATGCAAGTTTACATGCTATTAATGTTGAAAAGATGTGAATATTTTCAGAGTACAACTTTGGGTAAGGCCTGAACACTTATATTTAAAGATTTTATTTTTATATGCAGTATTTAGCAAACCAGGCAAGCCATGGAATAATGTTTTGTTAAAGCTCTTATATGGTAGTACTCTGGCACTTTGTTATGAAATACATCCATGTCATTTACACATTGTCATGTGTGAATAAAATGACAAAATATTTGACAGTGTTTGTGTCTGAAGGTCTATGGTAGAAGTATCACCAGGTTCTTGGACAGAATTGTGGAATTGATAGTAGTGGTATTTTGTCTTAAATGATAAATAATTGAGTCAGCATACAAACAATTGGTTCATTTTAACATTAAGGAACATTTTTCTTAGTAGATGAAATTGATATTTAGGTGAATGAGAAATATCGCAATATTATCGTTTTTTTTGCAATGTTATCGTCATTGCAATGCTGCACACCCATATCGGATATCGCAAGTTTTGCCAATATCGTACAGCCCTAATACGCATGACCAATCAGTCTGTTCTTTTCTTCTTCTAACAGCCGACTGTTCGTGTCCTTATTTGCAGTTCATTAAAGACATTGAAGATATGGGAGGCATGGCAAGAGCCGTGGCCGAGGGCATTCCAAAACTTCGCATTGAAGAATGCGCGGCGCGAAGACAAGCCCGCATTGATTCAGGTATATCTCCAACGCCCTCATTTCTGTCTTCACCCTTGAGCTACCAGAGGCCTCTTTATAATTTTATCACATCGATGCCTTTGAATGACTATGTTTCCTTGTTAATCAATGCCGACCGCGGAAACATGCGATTATCAAGTGACCACTTCTTCTTGCAGTGTGAATCACAAAGCAGCGCACATGATCATATCACAGGTTGAATTCAGTTCAAAGCTGTTTGTTGATGTTGCGGTATTTACCAGTGTGTTTTTAATCGCATATTTAACCCTTTATAGGGCACTCATTGAAATACTCTGAAATTCAAAATGTCAACCTTAGTGAGTTACTGAATATCATTATCTACCTCCTTGTCAGTTGCTGTAACAATAGTCTCCCTCCTCTTGTCATAAAACTATAAAATCTCTCTGAATCACTGTATAGTGTTAAAAAACTAACATGCTCCTTGACCTCACTGCGGCACAGGATTGGCCCCATATTTAATCACAGTTCCTTAAAAAGTCTTAATAGTCTTGAAATTCCAAATCTACATTTAATACCTTATAAGTCTTTAAAAGGTATTCAATTTGATATGGTACAGTCATGGAAAAAATTATTAGACCACCCTTGTTTTCTTCTATTTCTTGCTCATTTTAATGCCTGGTACAACTAAAGGTACATTTGTTTGGACAAATATAATGATAACAACAAAAATAGCTCATGAGAATTTAATTTCAGAGCTAATATCAAGGCATTTTCCATGTTTTCTTGATAATAACCAAAATCACTTCAGTTCTTACATCAATATCTGTGGTATTGTACTGACAGAAACAGTGCTTTTAGGCATTCCATGTTTTCTTTTCTGTCTGTTTTAGTCACATGATACACACAGGAGTTAGTGCTTGATTGCATAACCATTGTTTTTGGTGACTTTTGATGGTCTAATAATTTTTTCTGTGACTGTAGGTCTTAATATTGCCATAAACTTGTTTGCTCTATTGTGTTTAAATTTGTCTGGGAAATGTCCAAGCTGCAAAGAAAGTAACGTTAGTCTACCCGTTCTAACCCAACAATTTATATTGAAATTAGGAACTTTGCAGCCCCCAGTGTTGCAGTAAATAAATACATTTTCCTAACTTTTAGGAGTCACCAATTTTTGCCAGTATGGCTTTGAAATGGGCATTAAATTCTGTTCTAAGTAGTCTTAAAGAAAGAAAGTAACAGTAAAGCAAAATTTATTTATATAGCACTTATACAGAGAAACCTCACAAAGTACTTTACAGATTAAAAGACATAAGACAGCAACACACAGAAAGAATACAAAGTGCAAAAATATAAAATATGAAATTCTAAAATACCCGATAAAATCAAGGAATACCCAAAAAGGTCTTAAAAAGTCTTAAATTTAACTAGTAGAAACCTGTAGGAACCCTGGTAATGTTTGCAGAAATGAACAAAAATAGCCACTTGCCTGATGAAGGGTTAAACTGAGCCTGCTCTGTATTTGTCTCTCTGTATGGAGCAGATACCTTCTCTCATTTATATTCATTGGATCACTGACTCACAGTTGCCAACATCTGTTTACAAGAGATGGTCTACCGCAGGTGTGTCGAGCTCCTTTGAGGACTATGTTCGGCCCTGAGATCGGATGTTTATTTCACTTACTATCAGATCAAGTCCTGAGATTTTTTTGCAGTTGTATAATAAAATGATACAGCTCAGTTTAAGTCTGTATCAGTGGAGGCTGGTTCAACATAGCAAATCCAGACTAATACATTTGTGTGTGGAGGCAAATTTTTGATATTTCAGTCAGGTCATGTTGTGTTTAGATGACATAAGCCTTTTGATTTTAACGTTGGACCAAGGTCTTGTTTTTTTTTTTTTTTTTTAAAGAATAGAGGGTATTTTTAAACAGAGGTATAACGGGCAGAATGGTCCAAAATGTTGTCACTACTAGGCAAGGCAAGGCAGGTTGATTTATATAGCACAGTTCATCTACAAGACAATTCAAAATGCTTACTAGATTAGGTTTGTTATCTGCTTTATATTTATCTCAGCGGAAAAAAAAAAATCTGTCTCTCATTAAATGAATTTGGCAACACAGTGAAACTTGTCCAAATGAAGGAGGACAAGAAAATACATTACAGAACAGTTTCAACACTCCTCTAACGAGAGCGGTAGTGGCAAATCTAGAATCCTCCAATAAGACCACGGCCTCTGGTCACCTGGTCACCAAAAGCTCAATTACCTATATTCACACTCACTAAGAGTAAATATAGTGAAGAAAAAATACATGAATGTTGACATACACTAAAGTTTATATATTGCTAGCCTCATCGCATAATTTCGCAAAATTGTTTTTAAAAAACACTATATGGACTAAAGTATTGGGACACATTAAATTCATGTTTCTTTTCTAACAGGTCTGGACTACAAAACAATAATGATAAATGTTATAATCTAATTTTATATTGTGATAAATATCATTGTATTGCATTGGTTAGTTTTGTTTAAGTTATCTTTGCTTCCTAAATGCCTCAGAGATGGTTGTTACTTAATTTCTCTCAACAATGATTTTTTTTGTTTTTTCGTTATCCATGACTATAATTTTAAATATTCTGCCACTAAATACTAAAATATTTTTCATGCTTTGACTGTAAATAATAACTTTCTACCACAACTAACCATCTACTTTCTTCACATCTCACTTAGGAGGAAAAATTTCCCATTAAACTTTAAGGAAATATTGATGTTTATATCTCAAATAAGCATGAACAGGACATCTTACGAGCTGTAGCCATGATGTATCTCAATACTTTTATCCATATATAGTCATGGAAAAAATTATTAGTCCACCCTTGTTTTCTTCAATTTCTTGCTCATTTTAATGCCTGGAATAACTAAAGGTAGATTTGTGTGGACAAATATGATGATAACAACAAAAATAGCTGATAAGAGTTTAATCTCAGAGCTGATATCTAGGCATTTTCCATGTTTTCTTGATAATAAACAAAATCACTTAAGTTCTTTCATCAATATCTATGGCATTGTACCGACAAAAACATGACACACAGGAATTAGTACTTGATTGAATGACCATTGTTTTGATGACTTTTGATGGTCTAATTTTTTCCACAATTGTAGTGTAACTCCAGGGCACAGGAAAGCAAAAATATTCTTCATTTGAGACACATTTTTGCTGTAATTAATATGTTTAACACAATGTTTAAATAGCTTTTTCTGTCTGGATCAGCTGCATGAGGTTAATCTGCTGTGTGTGATTACATACAGCAGGTCTGTAGTGTGATGATGATGTGGCTAAATACAAAATATTACATATTAGCTATATGCTATGTCTTTTTGCTTTAAAGAGTTCAGTTACCATGGAAACTCAAACACTAGGACCGTTTCCTTGATTCCCTCCTCAGTCTTCATGTTAGCTAACGTCACAGTCACCACAGAATCAACACTAACGTTCACATGCTGTGCTCTAATGAACGCTGTGTGTAAATAAAGTTTTTCTCAATCTTCTTATTCATGTCACGGAGTCTTTGCAGCATTCGTCACACATTGACATAGCCCAGTGGCAATGAAAATACAATTAATTGATCAGCATTATGGAGGATATTGTGATCTGTTTATTTTATTTTCCCCATGGGATCAATGCTAAACAAACATATACTGCCTTGCATTTCAATCAATGTAATTTGATCCTTTGTAAGTCAGGACCTTTCTCTAGCTTTGCATCTCCAAATATTGTAGTTACACGTTAAAGTTTCAGTAACATCTGGGCACAGTCAGGGGACTATGAACATGTTGGGTGATAAAAAAAAAACTTCACGATGGACTTATTTTGTCATTTGTAGCAGACGCTTAACTATTTGGGAATTCTAAAACCAACTTTACTGTTTCGAAATGATGTCTACAAAAAAAAAAAAGAGAGAGAGACGATTGATTTTCATTGTTTTAAAACACTATATTTGATGTCTATGTTTACATTTTTTGTCTCATACTTTATTTGCTCAAGAGAGTGCTGGTTTGTATCTCAACCTTAAAGATTATAGGTTTTAAACATTATTTATACTTATAAATATTCACTCCAAGTATGATATTGGGATAATATTAAATAATTTATGCTTGTCAGAATATCCTAATTACCAGCCTCGAGGACTTGAGAATTTACCCTACGCAACTAGAATCACTTTACCCTACGCAACCAGACTTCCCTTCATATTGATATCCCCCAATCCTAGACTGATTCTTTTTTTTTTTCTCACCAAAATTGCAGGAGTTGCAGTCAACAATATACCTGACACTATGGTAATGCTAATTTTGGCAACTTCAAGTGGAAACAGCAACTCGTTCTATGGTATCCCATGATATGTTCTTATGTCTTGGGCTCACTGTTGGTATTCTTGTTCTGAGAATCCATTCCAGTAATATTGTATCCCCTGAAATACCTCTCTTTAACTTCATTTGTTAAATGGAAATGAAAATAAAAATTTGATTGCAAAATAAAAGTGAAAACAGCAATTTTTGATATGCTGAAAAATTGACCAATTTTTGATGCCGTTTTTTTTTTTTTTTTTTTTTTTTTGGAGATGTTTTTCACAAAGATTTCTGTAAAATGTCTTTGTATGGCCTCAAAGTACTAAAAATACCCTTTCCATCCATGTATTACACTTATATACCAGGTAAATGTAGGCCGACTCCTTATCATCTGAACAATTTTTTTACCTTACGTAACCGCTTGACCATGTCCATCTCCATTGCTGTTCATATGAGGATGTTCGCCCTGTTTCTAGTGCACTTCTAAATGATGCTTTCATTTTCAGCCACTGGTGACCAAAACCATCGACTGATCTAAACTGTTTAATGCCTGTTGATCCACTAATCCTATTAATACATGCAAATAATTGGCGCAAAATACATATTGTCATCTTTTCATGGTCATCACGTATGACCCATATGGACGTTCAGAGGCTCCATAGTGAACGTAGAAACACAGTCATCTTCTGCAGCACTGATTCACCAGTAAAACCCATGGAGTTGGATCAGTGACAGTGAATGGAGACACTTGTTTTCACTTTCAGTTATTGATATCTTTACTGAAAAAGTCTTTTGTTCTTCAGTTTTCTCTGTTTCTGATGTAATAACCCTGAACTTTAATCTGAACTTTTATGAACATCTACATCAGGGGTGTCAAACTCATTTTAGTTCAGGGGCCACATTCAGCTAAATTTGATCTGAACTGGGCCGAATCAGTAAAATAATAACATAATAATATATAAATAATGTCGACTCCAAAATTTTCTCTATGTTTTAGAGTAATAAAAGTAAAATAAGCAATGAAAATGTTTACATCTACAAACTCTCCTTTCAAACAATGTGAATAACATGAACAAACTGAAACAATAAGTGTAACTTTAACAGTATTCTGCTTCAGTTTATCATTTCCACATGTTCATTATAACTTACAGATCACAGTGAATCTACAAATACATAAGACATTTAACAACAGGCGGAATATTGTTAACATTGTACTTCTCTTAAAACATTTCAGGTTGTTCACATTTGTTCAGGTTGTTCACATTTTTTGTGAAATTATACTTTGTTTTAGTGTAAATACATGAAAATATTTACATTTACTAAAAGAAAAAATTTGGAGTTGTGAGTATTTATAGATTATTATGATAGTATTTTACTGGTCTCACCCACTTGAAATTGAATTGGTCTGAATGTGGAACCTGAACTAAAATGATTGTTAATATCTTAGCGTAATTTTTGCATTTCACAAATTCATCCCAAGGGCCGGACTGGACCCTTTGGCGGACTGGATTTGGCCCCTGGGCCGCCTGTTTGACACCTGTGATCTACATAATCAGTGAAATGAAACATAGGGAAATAACTTTCACTGAAAAAAATACAAAATACAGAGGATAATATTATAATGAATGGTGATAAATTACTTAAGACAGGTTAAATAAAGGGAAAAACTCATTTGAGACCTGTCACAAAAGTAGCTATGGGTGTATGGGTTAAAGTAAGTGTTCTCTTATGTCTGTTGTTTTATAAGAAGTGGAATAGTGATTATTAACAATAAATATGGGAATTATTATTTTAATACCTGGATTTGGTCAGTTCATGACCTTTATTATTTGCAGTAATGTTACCCTCATTTTCCTGTAAATACAAATAAATGCTGATGATATTAACCATTGACCACCCATAGATGAATATTGAGAAGTAATATCATCAAGGATTTAATGATTTTGAGATTTCATGAATCTGTAGTCGTTTCTTCAGTTTCTGTTTTGTTTTTTTTTTTAATGGGATTCTTCATGTTTGATTTGCTCTTGTGGCCTTTGATTCATGTATGTGGTTAAAATGTTCCCTCTCAGGCTCTGAGGTCATTGTCGGGGTGAATAAATACCGTCTGGAGAAGGAGGAGACTGTGGAGGTGCTGGCTATAGATAACACCATCGTCCGTCAGAAACAGATTGAAAAATTGAAAAAGGTGAGTTCTCTCCTTTGAGTGTGTGAAATGTGTGTATTAACTGGTCATAACATACACAGCCATGCCAAAAAAAAAAAAAAAACTCCCTTGTTCTAATATTTAGCCTTATTTAGGATAAGGAACCAGTATACAAGATTTCTTTGTATGTATGAAACCATTAGTATGTGAATTGTGTACTATTTCTGATTCAGTATTACTATATGGAAGTACAGTGGGGTGAGGTGCTGGCTACAGATAACACTGTCATCTGTCAGAAACAGATTGAAAAACTGAAAAAAGGTGAGTTTTCTCCACTGAGAGGATAAAGATGCAGTTAGGTGATAGGTTAAAAGAAAAAGTTTTTACTCCCACAAGTTTTCCAGAGGTGGCGAAAGTGTCTCTTCAGAGGTTTTGAGATATTCTAGGATCGTTTTTTCCTCTTCTCAGGGAGCACAAGGTGACAGCAGGGTGGACTCTGGGTTTTGATGTCTGTACGTTGAGACATTGAGTTCGCTAAGTGGTTTCATACATGACTGAACAGAGCTTTAGTACCTGTATGATAAAGGCCCATTCATGCTCTATGTTAAAGACATATACGGACAGAGCGTTCTGTCCCTCCTCTGCGTTCATTACGTCCATATTTTTGTCCGTCCTCTGGGAGCTTGTGGATACAAACCCAAACTGAGAATATGGACCAGTACCACTGGGAACCACGGGGGCAGTATTGAGATTTGAAGACAATAATTTCCAGAAATGGCAGAACTTTTCAAAGAGCGACACTGTGAGTTGGTGAAAAGCTAACAACATATTTATGACAACTACCCTTTTAATTTTAACATTAGTAAATCCTCCTCTGTCTTCACAATGTTTGTTATTATTGACTTTCTTCTTCTCAAAAAAAGTTCCTGCAGGGTTTCTCCAGGGTCTTAAAAAGCCTTAAAAGTTTTGAATGTACAAATCTGCATTTAATACCTTTAAAAAGTCTTTAAAAGGTATTAAATTTGATATGATAGGTCTTAAGTTATGTTGCCATAAACTTGTTTGCTGTATTATATTTAAATGTCCAAGCTGCAAAGAAGTAACATTAGTCTACTTCGTTCCACCTGCTCCAACTTGACAATTTCTATTGAAACTAGAAGCACTCGGAGAGCGCAGACCTCCGCCAAGGCTGATCAGTGGGCTCCCCCATGGGCCCCCCCACCCCCGATCACCACCAAAATTTAATCATTTCTTCCTTATCCCATTTCCAACAAACCCTGAAAATTTCATCCAAATCTGTCCATAACTTTTTGAGTTATGTTGCACACTAACGGACAGACAAACAAACAAACAAACAGACAAACAAACAAACAAACAAACAAACAAACAAACCCTGGCAAAAACATAACCTCCTTGGCGGAGGTAATTAGGAACCAATTATCATCTACTTTGCAGCCCCTGGTGAGAAATGACTTGGAATGGTGAAAATCAAGGCGTTGGAGTAAATAAATATATTTTCCAAAATTTTACCATTATGGCTGTGAAATGGGCATTTAATTCTGTTTTAAGTAGTCTTAAAAAGGTCTTAAGAAGTCTTAAATTTAACCCGTAGGACCCTGTTCCTGGTATTCAGCCAGTATCTTAATTAAGAGTAGCGCCCTCTGGTGGATTGACAAACGTTCATTCCAACAGAACGAATGTACCTGTTTAAATATGTAAAGCGAGCATGAATGGGCCTTAAACTGTGATCTTCTTGACTCGTTCCATTGTCTTTTAAACACAACATTTACCAGACAAAATACGAAATACAAGCCAAAGTAAATTTAATATCACTTTTGCTTGTAATTTTCATTTTCATTATCATTATATATTTGGGATTGTACTTTAGAGTCATAAGTGCACCCCTTTTGTTAAGGGCTCATCTGAGCACCATTGTAGGCATTGGGGTAAATGTACGCAGGTGAAAGGCTCCTCCACTGTGGAGACTGAAGGGTACCTGGAGTGAATTTTCATTGTTAGCTATCGCAAAAGATCATGTGTAATATTAGTGGTTCCATCCAGTAACTTACGTCATAGTCCATTGTCAAGTACATGCGAGTACTAAACAGCAGTTGAATGTAGCAAAGTATTTGTATTTCGTTACTGTATTTAAGTAGATTTTTACGTATCTATACTTTACTTAAGTAAAAATAATAATACATACTTTAGATTTTTCTCTGTTACATTTTGCAGCAATGATCTGTATTTTCTACCCCACTTCATTTCTACAATTTATGCCGTTACTTGTTACATTTTATGAACATAATATCCTCAAAACCTTGCATGTAAAAATAGTTCTTCTACTGATTGTGTTGTGGCGTTATGTGCCATCACATCAGGTGGCTCTATTAGCTTCAATGATGGCAGAGCATGCGCTTGGTAGCTGAACCTTCATTTCAATTTGTGTGTAAAGTGCAGATGTCAAACTAACACTGTGAAGTCAATCATGTTGAAAGGACAAGTAAAACCAAACTTATGAGACACAATAAAAACATAATTATTTGGCAATAGTGTCATTACGTTTGGTGCAGGTTCAGAGTGGTCACTGACCCTGTGCAGCAGACACCAGTCTAAAATGACACATTACCAGTTAGTGCTGGGTTGCGTCTTTAGGACAATGGCAGAGTCCCAAGTTTATGGTTGCACAGCAACAACAAGCGCAGAAATCCCAGAAATCCACTAAGTCTTGCTCACTGACTGCTGCCTGTTTATTCACACTCATCAACCGGAATCAACGTGGGCTCTCCATAGGTTCTGTCCCTGCAGGTAATTCACACAATAAAAAGGTCCAGTGTAGTGCATTTATTGCAATTTTTTTTTTTTTTTTTTTACTAAATTTGTACCGCTCTTGTTTAGTTACACACAAAGCACAATTAATGCTGTAAACATGACCAGTACAGCTACCCTTTAAAGAGGCTGGCACAGTGCTGACTTCTGCCTTCCACAGGCCACAACATGTGTTTGTAGTCAGACCTTAATGCAGTGGTTCCCAACCATGACCCCATTTTAACATCACAAATGTCTAGCGACCCCAGACATTTTTAAAATTAATTTGTTTTTGATCCTGTGATCATGTTTGCTATACTATGTTGCAAATAAATGTAAATTTTAGATGACATTTAGTCTATATAATGTATATTATTATGGACGAAGGCAGAAAAGCCAGGTGTTGATTTCTGCACAAGGTGAGAATTTTATTTTCCTTGGTCAGGATATGTACACTCAGTCCAGCTTGGATTTACAAGGCTGACAATTAATACTGAACAAACAATAACTCAAACTATGAATTATGAAAGAGCTGCAGCATCTGAAACCTCCCACAGTGAACATTTGAAAGATAAACAGAACCACAGTGCTTCAGTTTCAGCTTCACAGTTTGTCATGCCTTTAATGGATTGTGATTGTTTCTTTCAACTCACCATATATTTGTATTCGTACGTTTTTATTTTTTTATTTTTGTCAATTACTAGAAATTTCAGGCGACCCCATTTGAATTCCAGGTGACCTTACGTGGGGTCGTGACCCCAAGGTTGAAAAACACTGCCTTAATGTTTAGAGTTTAGCTTTGTGATAGTTCCAGGAATTTATTAAACCTCATCTTGACTTCTTGTTGAGCCTCCAGGTTGTTTGATAAAATCATGTATTCATGCAGTCTTTCCATGAGTTATCTCAGGACTAGAGTGAACTCAGGTCGAAACCGTTAAGCTCCGATAACCCATTTTTCCAGAATTCTGAATAAACAGACTGGAGAAAAACCTCTCCCTTCTATCACCTGCTCTGGTCTCTACAGTTTCTCCATATCTGATACTTCATGGGTAGAGATGTGATTATTATTATTTTTTTAATGTCACAATTAACGGTAAATTGCTGACCACAAATCGTAACTAGAAGCACTCGGAGAGCGCAGACCTCCGCCAAGGCTGATCAGTGGCCCCCCCCGTGGGCCCCCCCACCCCCGATAACCACCAAAATTTAATCATTTCTTCCTTATCCCATTTCCAACAAACCCTGAAAATTTCATCCAAATCTGTCCATAACTTTTTGAGTTATGTTGCACACTAACGGACAGACAAACAAACAAACAAACAAACAAACCCTGGCAAAAACATAACCTCCTTGGCGGAGGTAATAAATAGAATAGAATAGAATAGAATAGAATAAGCTTTATTGTCAGTACACAGGTTTTTCAACAAAATTACAGCAACAGTGTATTATGCATCTATATACAACACAATAAAACACAGACATACATTAAAAGCAGAGAAGATATATCTATCTATATATATATAAAATAAATTTTATATACATACATACATATATATATATATATATATATATATATATATATATATAAAATTTGTTTTGTTTTTTTTAAATGTAGTGGGCAATAGAGATATGTGCAAATTACAGATGGACTGTATGACAAGGTAAGAAACTTTAAAATCTAAAATTAGTATTAAAAACAAAAAAGTGTGCCAATGTTAGTGCTGCCACGATTAGTTGATGTAATTTACCATGAAAATTAGTCAACAGCAATTTTTTGAGTCTACCCGTCATTTTACTATTGACTGATCCGTGCGTACCTCATTCATTCCCCCACCCCCGCCCGCTCTTATGTGGAAAACATCCAAGTTTGGTAATATTTTATTTATTTATATTGTTTACATTTGTCATGGTACAGGTAACATTTTATGTTTTAGCCCTTGAGTTGTATTCAAAATAAAATGGACACCACAAAATAACAAACTGTTGATTTTTTTTTAAAAATTGGACATTTAGATTATGTTTATGCATTTGGCAGATGCTTTTTTCCAAAGCGACTTACAGGGGAAAACCAATTAAATCACTCAACCAATCAAATTTTATTTATATAATGCCAGATCACAAAAAAAGTTATCTCATGACACTTTATATATAGAGTTGGTCAAACCCAGACTCTAAGCCAATTACAGAAACCCAACAGAATCCTCCAGGAGCAAACACTTGTGACTGGTGACAGTGGTGAGGAAAAACTTCCCTTTAACAGCAGAAACCTGGAGCAGACCCAGACTCCCGGAGGATGGCCGTCTGACTTGACCAGCTGGGGTTAAAGAGAGAGGGTAAAGAAAGAGAAAAAGAGAGAGCGATAGAGATAGAGACTGGGGGAGAAGGGGGGAGTAGGGGGAGACACATGGAGGCAGTTGAAGATTAGTCGACTAATCAAAAAACTAGTTGAAAGATTAATTGTTAGAAAATTAGTTGTTAGTGGCAGCACTACCCCATATATCAATGTAAACATATATGTGTAAGGCATGAGGTACAATATTATGGGAATTATTTAAATACTCCCCCCCAGAATTTTTAACATTTTGTCCACGTCTTTAGAGCACAAATTTGTACCTCCATAGTAAATCTCAACAGTAGATTTTAATGCCAAAGAGGCCATAAAGCATATGTAACTCTGCTCCCATATGTCTAATGGTGCCATTCAAATGAAAATGTAAAAAAAAAAAAAAAAAAGTTTCCGGCTGAGTTTCTACTGTCTGATCTCATGTCAGTCTTAACTAAACCACCTTTTTCTCTGTTCAGAGCTGATCGTCTCAGTTCCTTTTCTTCCTCCGTCCTTCAAGCCGTTGTTTTGTTCATCGATTTTTATTCTGTTGTCACATATCTCTCATATTAGTATGAAACAGGCAAAAATATAGAGGTAGTGTTCACATCCTGAGAAACGGATTAAGCAGTGAGTGGTCTTCATTCATTCTATGCATGTAAGAACAAAAACATCAACTTAAGCGTTCACCTTCATTTGCATTAGCTTCAACTGCATTATATAATGACAAATGACTTACAGACACCTCTCAACCACACTGGAAATACCAGAAGGGTGATTTTCTTGTTAACCTTCTGTTATTGATCAGATGTCCTGGCCTTGTAATGGCATTTAAAGAATAGCACTCAGTCAGGCAGAAAGAAGTGCCATTCAATGTAGAAAAAAACTGAATGCTGTTTGTACCGGAGGTGTATTACTACTTCGATCATGTATATACGCAGGTGAGGGGCCGTTCTCATTCAGTGGCATAACGAATAGAAATATGCTATTGTTTTGCTTGAACATAACCAGGTCATTGTGGATAAAGTTATTTGTCTTTAAGTAATCTGTACAGACCGGAGAAGTGCACCTTGCATCTGCTGAAAGGCACACAATGCATATAACAAGAAATGTATTTCCAAGGCTGAAGCATGTGAAGACTCTCATATAGTTCGTTCTTTGTCTGTCTTTTAGGTGAGGGAGACTCGTGACCCAGAGGCAGCAAAGAAATGTCTGGATGCCATTGAGGAGTGTGCACAGAGCGGGAATGGAAACCTTTTAGCCTTGGCTGTGGAAGCAGCTCGAGCCAGGTCACAACTCTCACAACCCTCAATCACTCATGTCGGGCATTGTAATGACACTTTTATGTTTGTGCCTCTAAAGGCTGAAGTGAGCTATTTCTTGATCATGATTGTTAAGGCTGAAGGCTCTACAGGGTGCCTCAAAAAAAAAAAAAAAAAAAAAAGTATATATCTTTTTCGCCTGTTAGTAGCTCCAGCATGTCATTGACCCTCACAGTTTAGAAAATGAATGAATGAATGAATGAATGGATGGATGGAGTAACCTGCATGGCAAACATGGTATGAATCTCAAGTGTTTCCTTGGAAAAAAAAAAAAAAAATTCTGCCTCTCATGTACAAAAGGTTAATCAAAACGTGAATCCCCTCCATTTTGTAATGGTACACAGCCAGTGATACACTAATTAGTATCTCTAATTTCCTCTTAAGTATGTATTTTTTCCAGTACATGCCATTTGCTGATAGAGCTACAGACATGGATTATCAGGAATACAAAAGACGTCCATTCAACCAGAACATTCCTATTATGTTGAGCATGGATTCAGTACCGCATTTCAATGTGCCAAGCATGTTTTGCTTGATCAGTCCTATTCAATCAACCTGTTTGTCATCGTCCAAATCTCCTCCTTGCACTGATTCACCCAAAATACAGCTGAACAATGTCTCCGTGAGCTGAACTTACAAAAGCTAATTTTAGTTCCAGTCAAATAAAATGCGACTGAGTATCTTCGGTTAGTCTGTTAAATCCTATGTGTTGCTCTTCATCAGGATATCACCAACATTAAAGGGATATTTAGAACTAAAACTGACAATAAAAAATGGTGTAGCATTATTTATTTTGTGCAGTTGCAAAATGAAGGGGTTCCCATTTTGACTGGGGTTCTGAATATTTATAGGTGACACATGATAAATAATGCGTCGTGCTTCTAAGTCATGCATCTTACTTAATTTCCCTTTCTTTTTAAATGATCAGCATAAACACACATCTATGACCTGCGATTTACTGGGTGTGTGGATACATTGCACCACTGCACAAAAACATAATTTTACTGATGGGGCGTGAATAGGAATCATCCCGTCAGTTACTGGCACCAAAACTACAACGACAGAAGATGCTGGTGCAATGTCCGTGCTTCTGGCAGCACATTGTTAAAATGCACCAGCAAAGATGAATGCTAACATAATCTAACACTGCTTGAATAGTTGTAGTGTTAAAAGTGGTGTCTGACATGTGTTCATTAATCACTATTTCCAATGTGTGAACAGGCCATAATATACACAGCCCGAAAAAAAAAAAAGTCCCATGTTCTAATATTCAGCCTTAACCTTATTTAGGATAAAGAACCAGTACACAGCATTTTTAGTGGGTCTGAACCCAGTAGTATGTGAATTACAATTACTGTATGGACGGACAGTATGGACACCTTCAGCAGTGGATCCATAAAGATATATTCGACTGTGACTTCAGACAAAAGACTGGTGAGTGTTAGTGTGGTTTGTGTATGTAGTACATATTTTTAGGGATGTAATGGTAGAGAAAATTTTCAGTTTGGTACGTTTTTGGTACAGGGGTCTTCGGTTCACTACATTTTCAATACGTTTTCGGTACAGTGAAGGAGACCAGTTTCACAAATTTGACATGTTCCCAGAAATACAACTGATCTTAACGAAACAATGCCAGCGCACCGCTCTTGTTTTGTTGACTTGTCTCTCTCCATTGACATAACTGACAGGGAATCTGAAATGCTCCCAAATCAGAGACCTTAGAGAAGACAGAGGGTCTTCCAACTCTGGCTTTGTCCCTGTGACACTGCTCTGAGCTGCATACTGGTTCACCTTCAGCATGTGTATGGTGCGTGTACTGCTTAGACATCCATCTAGGATATCAAATATTGCACATGGGTTCTGTTTGCAGCCACCCTGCTCATTCTCTGTCCGTTCTGCTTCCAGGTTCATTTGGAAACTTAAGGCGAGTGTTTGTGTTCTTCACATAGGCTACATGTATTCGTTCGGTACACCTCCGTATTGTATTGAAGGCCCTGAACTGAAACCGTTTGGTACAAACGAGTGCACCGTTGCACCCCTACATAGTATAGGTGTTCAGAAGTACTCTTTGTGTTGCTATATGTGTGTGTTGCTCAGCAACCATTCTGCCGAAGGCTGCTGATGAACTGCTTTGCTTTACATTCATTTGTTATCAATCAAGCTACACCTTTTGGCACAAAAATGTCATATTGCAATTTGATTCTATTTCAGTTATCAAGGAAAATGAACAAATGACTGATGTTTTTGAGTATTCCTTTTAAATCAATTATAAAAACTACATGCAACCATTAAATTTCCTCCTGGGGATTAATAAAGTTCGTCTGTATTTGCAAATTAGTGTAAAATGTACGAAAACATTGCTACTTTTATTTTGCACTTTTTGAAGTACACATACTGCTCACACACACACACACCTTTTGCAAGATTAACTGTGCAAAACAACAAATAAATATATTTTTTGTTTCCATCTGTTTATTTTATAAAACTAAGCCAAATATAAGGAGTACTGTTTGTGTTGTGCTGAATAACACCTCTTAATCATTGTAAAATAACCGTAAACCACCAGTTTATGACTCCATTTACATACATTATAAAACCCTTTTATAAAGCAAAAATTAAGTCTGGCAGATGCCGTGCCACAGTGTAACCGTATCAAACTTGTGAGAACTTACAGAATGTTCCCAGGGTCCTCTATTGCTTGTGATCTTACTTCACATGCATATTGTGCACTATAACATGGCTGCAGGGTGTTTTTCTCCAAAGCTATTTGTAGTCAGTCACTTTCTTTACCCAAGGCTGTTGTGCCAAGTGTAAACATGTCCAAGACAATCCAAATAATGCCTACAGCATGATGCATTTACCGTGGTGGGAAAAAAAAAAGACTTTACCCGTCCTTGTCAGTCATTGTTTTTCAAAGCCTCTACAGCATGCAATGCAAATCCCAAGTGCAGCTTGAAGGAAGTGGACTCTCATACTGTGCTCATCGTACTATAGGTTATATGCGATATTGTCAACCCACATAGTGATCACACTGAAACAGTAAGAGGCACTGACAAAGCACGACGAAGGTTACTTAACGTAACAGCTTTACATTATGCAGTATGTGTCCCTGTCACGTCAACCAAGTCCCATGGCATTCTACTTCCGTAAGACCTCATTAATCCTTCTCTACATATTAAGATACAGTTTTTGTATATTTACATGGTCACACATGTATTTCAGCAGCTGAAGTAAGTGCACTAAAAAGAAAAACCAATGTGCATCTTGTGTCCTATTGCAAATTATAGAATAGGGATGGAGCTGTTTTCTGTTCTGCAGGTGCTCTGTTGGTGAAATAACTGACGCCATGAAGAAGGTGTTTGGGGAACACAAAGCCAGCACCAGGATGGTGAGTGGCGCCTACCGCAGTGAGTTCGGGGAGCATGAGGAGATCACCTTGGCACACAACAGGTAGAAAACAACAGCATTAAGAAGCACGCCGACCGATTAATTAATTTGTTTGAGTTTAATAGATGTTTGTTTGTTTGTTTTTTTTTTTTTTTTTTTTTTTACTCAGAGTTGCCGAATTTAGGAAGCATGAAGGGCGTAACCCTCGACTCCTGGTGGCGAAGATGGGACAAGACGGTCATGATAGAGGAGCGAAAGTTATCGCTACTGGATTTGCTGACCTGGGCTTTGATGTGGACATAGGACCACTGTTTCAGGTGTGTATTATTTAAGGAAAACACAAGACTAGAAAATAAACTAATTAAATAATATATTCTATAGTAATGGTGGATTAGCAATAGTAATGGATGTTCAAATGGGGGTGTTGAAAATAATAGAAGTGCTCTTGCCTGTCTCCATCATCATAGACCGTAGCGTTACTTACTGAGCTACCCGTCCAAATGCATTTCAGGTGCAGATTTATACGCCTCAACCTTCTCCTATCTCTTACATTGGAGTGGGGGTCATTTATGACGAGAGTCTATATGGTAAAGGGCGTTAAATCTAAATTAAAGTGCAATCATGAAGAGACAGCTATTCAAGCAGTATTTGGTTCTGTATGAAAAACACACAGGCAGCCACAGAAGGTATGTACTGTATTATTAAACAGTGAGAACTATAGAACTTCGTGGACAGAATATGAAATATCTTTGAGTTGCCGTGGAACACAGCCAGTGATTGAGTAAATCACACAAAGTTGTCAAACATAGGCCTATACCTCTACTGTATCCTGTTGTTTCTCATTTGAAATTATTTGGAATGCAATGGAATTCAATGCCATAACTGAGTCCAACCTTATTTAAGCCAAGTCTGCTGTGGTTCCAAAAGTGGTCACAATAATGAGGTAAGATAAGATACTTACATAAGATAAGATAAGATAAGATACTTTATTGTCATTAACCCTTTCATGCATACTGGTCACTACAGTGGACAGTTATTCTCCAGCTCTTCTCTTATATATTCATGGGTTTTGTTGTTTTAGTTCCATATCAACCAACACAGATGACGCTTAGGCATCATCCCATAATACATTGTAATTCATACTATTACTGTAACTTTGCAGATCAGGTTGATAATCCTGATCTGCAGTAACATGTGTTAAATCAATTGCTTATTGTTATTAGACAGTAATCAACAGTTTTCTTAATTAGAAAGGGTTTTTTTTTGCATATTGTCTGCATGAAGTTAGTAATAACTAGTATTAGAGTATGATAAAATGTGAGAAAACATCAGATTAGCTGCATGAAAATTGTTTTTATTTCATACTTTATCACTTTTTGGTGATGGGTTTTAAATACATGTTTTTTTGCTTCAAAAATTGGTGTCCAGCTGAGTGGACATTTTTGTAACTCCATGAAAAATAGGTTCATAAAAAAATTTCAGTCGCATTGTTTTTTTCATGCCTAAAGAGGAATAAAAACACTCAGGAAAAAAACTCAACTAAGGTTCTCATAATTCATGCATGAAAGGGTTAAACAAAATGTACAGTGAAATTTAGGTGCACTGTCAGGATGCTGACTCATAAATAGTAATAGTAATAAATAGTAATAATAACTATAAAAATATCTAATAAAAACAAAATATGCATCACTCACATATCAACATCCATTCATTTATCACACAGCAATACGTCACACACACATTAGTGCCAATGTATGCAGTGCAATGTTCAAAATAGTGCAAATAAAAATGTCTGCACATAGGTTAAATTGTATTCATTTTATTAGTGTATTATAATTAAAAAAAATACAGTTTTATGGGATCCAGCCCTGGACCCCACCATTCCCCTACCTTCCCCGCTCCCATTTTTTTCTATATCCACCACTGGTATGGTATAGAACTGGAAAT
Organism: Sphaeramia orbicularis; assembly: GCF_902148855.1. Lineage (NCBI taxonomy): Eukaryota > Metazoa > Chordata > Actinopteri > Kurtiformes > Apogonidae > Sphaeramia > Sphaeramia orbicularis. Next base: position 16,956,777 of record NC_043979.1, on the reverse strand, counting down.
GAAGAAGAATCTGTACACAACACACTGACATTGACCCTCTGCTTTTAACCCCTCACTGGCTGAACATGCAGGAACACACCACACACTGCAGACTAGGAACAGTGGATTGCCATGTCAGGCGTCCGGGCAGCAAATGTTGGGTTAAGCGCCTTGCTCAGCGGCACATTACACAACCAACCCTTCAGTCGCACGCCGCCTCTAGGCCTCAGCTGCCCCCTTAAATGTGCGTAACGGGTCCAAACAACTTGTAGCGATTACTGAGACACAACAGGACACGCTGGACATCACATGGGCAAATCCATTACATATATATATATATATATATATATATATATATATATATAAGCCGCGAGGTCTTTGTTGATGCACTTCAGAGTTCCCTTGTCTATTGTGTGTTGAACAGAGAGAAGATAAAGTGGCTCAGATGACATGTGTGGTCTGAGACACTGCGCTCCATGCATTAGTTCTCACACTTTGTCTAATTTCACTACTCCTGATCATACGACTCGGTGGGAGTGCCGCCTCTGGCTCTGTGTGAATTCACAAAGAAAAAGAGGAGCCTGGACTAAAGTGTTATCATTTACACAACAGTAAAAGTCAGACTGATCTGGTGGACAGAGATGAGCACTAGTTCAACTAAATGAATGTATAATATGTGATAAATTGCCTTTGAGAGCTTTTATGTTTTATTTTTCTATAAATATGAAATGTATATAGATTCAGTTGTGGAAAAAATTATTAGACCATCAAAAATCATCAGAAACAATGGTTACACAATCAAGTACTTACTCCTGTGTGTATCATGTGACTAAAACAGACAGAAAAGAAAACATGGAATGCCTAAAAGCACTGTTTTTGGCAATACAATGCCATAGATATTGATGTAAGAACTTCAGTGATTTTGGTTATTAGTCCAAAAAGGTTCATACTATCTACCAGAACTTATACAGATTTCCTTTTCTTATTTGTCAGACAGATGGAAAAAGAGTTTAATTCTTTTACCTTGACATGTTTCCACTAAAACCTGTAGCCTTCCTCAGAAGGGTCACTTGTTGTTTCTGTGACGTGTCATTGTCAGCTGTTTTATCCTGGTTTGCCAGGCAACAGGGGGCGATTATGCCCCCTACTGCCTGGCATCCCACAGAGGACCGCGTCCCAGGTGTGGGTATAACGGATCACTGCGAAAAACAAAATCATATTATGGACTGGGAAGAAGCCACAGTCATCTGCTCTGAACAAATACCACCAATGGATCAGGGAGGCCATAGAGATCAGAAAACGGCCCCCGAGGACCATGAACAGGGATGAGGGATCCTACACCTTATCCCACACCTGGGACACGGTCCTCTGTGGGATGCCAGGCAGTAGGGGGCATAATCGCCCCCTGTTGCCGACAAACCAGGATAAAACAGCTGACGATGCATCACAGGAGCAACAAGTGACCCTTCTGAGGAAGGCTACAGGTTTTAGCGGAAACATGTCAAGGTAAAAGAATTAACTCTTTTTCCATCTGTCTGACAAATGACAAAGGAAATCTGGATTTTGGTTATTATGAAGAAAACATGGAACATGGCTAGATATCAGCTCTGAAATTAAACTCTTATGAGCTGATTTTGTTGTTATCATTATATTTGACCAAACAAATGTACCTTTAGTTGTATCAGGCATCAAAATGAACAAGAAACTGAAGAAAACAAGGGTGGTCTAATAATTTTTTCTGTGACTGTATGTCAGGAGTTCCGTCCGTTCTTGATTTTCATCTAACCCATTTCTTGGACACTCTTCACCCAATTCTTTTCAAATTTCACACACATGTTATTTACATGTACCTTCCTCACTTTTCTTGAAATTTAAGACTCAAAAGTAATCCCTGGGTAGGTGGTGTAACAGGGGCAGGAGGAGCAAAGGGTTGTGCAATTGGGTGGGGGTATTGGCAGGTACCGCTTAGTTTTTCCCTTGTTTTATTTTTTTTAGGGCTGTCAAAATTTACTCATTAACGCAGATTAATCCATCATCATGATTGATCTGATTAAAAATTTTAACACAGTTAACCCATCTACAGTGCAGAATGACTCTGAACGTCCGCCAACGCATTTGTGGCAGTTTGTCCAAGTAGAGTTACCGTTGTGCATGTGCAAATGGACAGTTGATCCGGTAGCAGCAGGCAGTAGAACCAACCCATAAAGATGGAAGACCCTGAACTGTACGTTGGCTGTCTGGATGAAAATATGAGGACAAAAAACGCAAGATGGAACAGTTGTTTCAAGTTGTTTTGTTGAAACTGTTGAAGGTGTTTAATAAACACGTCAAGTGCATACATATACCCTTGTTTTTTGAGTCTGTTTGCTCGTGCAAAATGAAATGCGGTTAATATAGATTAAAAATGAATGATATTTAATTATGATTAATTGAAATTAATCCCCAGCAACCCTGTGATTAATCTCATTAAAAATTTTTATTGTTTAACAGCACAGTATTTTTTATTTCCCATGGTTCTCAGGCCAGTTTTAAGTAGGTTGCCTCAGCGTCTGTTGCTTTAAGTGCATTTGAGTTTTGGCTTCTTATGCTTTTTAACTGCACCATCATGTGGACAACATACCAGGGTGGCAGGATGGTTGTGGTGGTTTTGATGGGTCTGCTGGACCCTGGAGGACTTCTTTGGAGGGTTTTTATATATTTCCAGTATTTGTAGAGCCTCTGGGCTTGTGATATAATGGGAAAAGAAATGAAAATCTTATTTTCACTGTGTCTTCCCACTGACTTTTGACATAACACATTATTTAGTCATCTTTGTTTGCAATTTCTTCAACCATCGTCTCTGACTACTGGTCGATTTCATTTTAGATTTTATATGTAGCTTCTTGGGACAACGTCTACAAAGTCTGGTCACAGTTTTGACATATTTTGATTTTTGAATTTTTGACAAATTTTTGAAAGATTCAAAAATTGCCAGTCAAAAGTTTGGACTCACCTGGTTTTTCTTTATTTTCATGACTATTTACATTGTAGATTATCACTGAAGGCATCAAAACTATGAATGAACACAAATGGAATTATGTAGTTAAAAAAAGTGTGACATAAATCAAAGTATGTTTTACATTTTAGATTTTCAAAATACCCACATTTTGCTTTTATTACTGCTTTGCACGTTGTTGGCATTCTCTCTATGAGCTTATGAGGTAGTCACCTGAAATGTTTCTCAAAAGTCTTGAAGGAGTTCCCAGTGATGCTAAGCACTTGTTGGACATCTGCGGTCTGTCTCATGTCATTTAAATGAGAAGGTGACTCCAAACTGTTGACTGGTAGTGTGTAATGCACCATATTTGGATGGCTTATAACATGGAAATGGTTACAGATGTTAATATAGTTACTATTGGGCACTGATAGGAAGTCATATATGGACTTCTGTTTAATTAGTTGAGTTCTCCTCCAGTGAAAGTACCACCCACTTCTGTTTGGAGATTGATCTCCTGCATCAAGACCACAGGACTCAAACATAGTGGCAGAACCTGACAACCTTGCAAATTCAACTTATTGATTCTTGATAGAACATACCAGTGAGATACAGGGACATCCTATTTTTTTGGTGTCAAATAAAACCTACAATGCAGCAATCGAAAAACACAATCTTTTGCTTAAAACACGTCGATGTCATCCTGTGCCTCGGTCAAAATGAGAGGCACAGTGTTCGAGAAACAACAGTTCAACTCTTTTCTCTTTTAAATAGCTGTGTTTTCTTACTTCTAGCTCTTTAACAGTGATTCAAAGTGACATGAAATTGTAACATATAGACTTAATTCTGTGCTGAAAGTGCAGCCTCTGTATGAGTCATTACTATTCATGTGGAAATATAGTTCAGCAACAGTGTGTTCTTATACTTTAGTTATTTGAGTTAAATAGAGTAGTGATGAGTATGCAGAAGCACAACTGTACTGCACTGATTAACGCACTGGAGTGGAGAGTGCTTTTTGTGCTTTATGTGAATTAACTATCATAATTTAGCTATCGACAGCGTTTGCCACCATAGATGCTTTCATTGTTTCTAGATTGTGTAGAAATGTTTGTCATTTCGAGTTACAAGTATTTAAATTCCATGAATTCTGTAGTACTTCTGTGTTTTTGTTTACATTTTATGAGCAGCTATTTGTCATTTACAACAAGATGGACCAGGAAAAATACCTGCCTCGTATAATATATGAAATGTTTAGCTCAGCCCATAAACCCACTAAGGTTTTAGAGGGTATTACATCCGTGTGTGTGTGTGTTTTTCACTCACAGTATAAAAGAAGGAACATGAAGATCTGTCCCTGAGTCAGGTTTTATTACTGTTTTTCATGTGATTCAATACAGCTCATGGAAGAAGAGGATTTGCATGTAAAAAAGCGTGATTTTATTATCATTACTTGTGATGCATCAGATGTTTACATGTGACTGGAATATTCTGTCGACATATATTTAAACCACTGCAAAATCTAAAATATTATTGATGGCCATACAAAAAAACCCAGTGCAGACAGTACGGTATAAACCAGTAAATGTTCCCAGTCCTCTTTGAGTTATTTGGTGAACACCGTTATCATCTTTGCCTTTTTTCCCTCTTTTTTTTGCAATTTAAAATGTGTTAAACAAGTCCAGTAAAAAACAAAAAAAACCACACACACACCCCATACACACACACACGCATTCATACTTAGTCAAATGTGTGCAGTTTTGTCAACATTATTACATATAACATGACCTCCGCCGTTACACTTGATGGAGGTCATGTTTTCATTAGGGTTTGTTTGTCTGTTAGCAAGATCACTCAAAAAGTTTTGGACGGATTTGGATGAAATTTTCAGGAAATGTTGATACTCGCACAAGGAACAAGTGATTACATTTTGGTGGTGATTGGGGGGGGGGGCTGATCTGCCTTGGCAGAGGTCTGTGCTCTCCGAGTGCTTTTCTAGTTATTACTATAATCAAAACCACCATTAAGAGTACTAATAATAACAGTAACAGCCATAAGAAGAAAGGGAGGGAAAAAAAACATAAATAAATATATATATGTATATGTATTGCCAGTCAGATGTTTGTGGATTGTGATGTTCGATGCTGTGCGGCTGCTATACAGCATTTTATTTATTCATTCATGTGCAGAGTTACAAAATCATCAAACTCAGTTGTACAAGCCCTGGTCTGTACCAACGTGAGTTCTGTAAGGGTTACATCTAAAGTGGGGTCTCACTGGCAAATGAGCCTTTATATATAAGTAACGTATGGATTTATGCTATTTCTTTTTTTATTGTGTATGGTTTTTTTTTATCCCAACCTATGGACCTAGTTTCTGTGTCCTTAATAAAACTTGAATGAAATGAATGAAATACATGTATATATACACACTACCGGTCAAAACACCCCAATTTTTTCAGTTTTGTATTGAAATTCAAGCAGTTCAAGTCTAATGAACAGCTTGAAATGGTACAAAGGTAAGCGGTGAACTGCCAGAGGTAAAAAAAAGTAAAAAAAAAAGGTAAGGTTAAACAAAACTGAAAAATAATGTACATTTCAGAATTATTATGATGGTCTGTCTCTCTTCTATCGTTAATTGCCTTTTCCTCGCCATTTTTATAGTAACACACTACTTTCTGCAGTAGAATACTGTTCAAATAATGGTCCCAACGGTATGGTACCAAAGTGTGTTCCAACACTACTTTTATGCAGACAAGAAGGGGTTGGAAGGAATTCAGAAACGTTGGGACACTTGTAGGAATTGGTAGCACCAACTCTCGAGGCTTGATCAACCTCCACTGCTGCAGAACTGCTTTAAGTTGTTAACCCATTTCTTGTTCGCCTTTTTTTATAATTCTGAAATGTACATTATTTTTCAGTTTTGCTTTACCTTACCTTTTTTTTTACCTCTGGCAGTTCACCGCTTACCTTTGTACCATTTCATGCTGTTCATTGGACTTTCACCGCTTGAATTTCAATACAAAACTGGAAAAATTGGGATGTTCTAAATCTTTTGACCGTATTGTACATACACATACACACACGCACACGCCTTTTTTCACATTCCATCTTCCCTCCATTGTTGCCACAGACTCCTCTTGAGGTCGCCCAGCAGGCGGTCGATGCGGATGTTCACTGTGTCGGGGTCAGCACACTTGCCGCAGGACACAAAACTTTAGTTCCAGAGCTCATCAAGGAACTGCGGAAACTCAACAGGCCAGACATCCTGGTCATAACTGGAGGTGTCATCCCACCACAGGTAGCATTTCATTCATTTATTTATTTATCATTTATTTCACTGGCTTCACTTATTCAATCCTGTATTTTTCCTCTAATCACATATTTGTGGTTGCTGTGTGTGTACTGTAGTTCCTTCCCATCTGTGTCTGGTTTAGCAACATTTACATTTGTCTATTTTTAACTCACGCCATTGTCTTCAAATGTCTTCTCTGATGAAACTACTGGTCGGATTCCTTTAAAATTTTATTTGTAGCTTCCTTGGGACAATCTCTACAAAGTCACAGTTTTGAGATATTTTGATTTTTGAATTTTTTACGAATATTTTAAATATTACAAATTTGTCTTTATTTTTAATGGTCCATATTTTGATGGCTTATACCACTGGTGGAACTGGTCACAGATATCAGTATAGTTACTATTGAGCACTGATAGGAAGTCATATATGGACTTTTATTTGGGTCCATGTCTTTTGACCTGGAAGGGTCAAACTCAAGGTCACCAATGTCTGCAGGGTTCCCGCGGGGTCTTAAAAAGTCTTAAAAATCTTGAATTTACAAATCTGCATTTAATACCTTAAGAAAGACTTTTAAAGGTATTAAACTTGATATATTAGGTCTTAAATTACAGTATATTGCCATAAACTTGTTTGCTGTGTTGTGTTTAAATGTGTTTGGAAAATGTCCAAGCTGCAAAAAAGTAACAGCAGTCTACTCAGTTCCAACCCGACAATTTATATTGAATTTAACCAATTATCGCTAACTTTGCAACCTCCGCTGAGAAATGATTCGGAACAGTGGGAACCAAGGAGCTGGAGTAAGTAAATACATTTTCCTAAATTCAGTCATGAATTTTTGCCAATATAGCTGTGAAATGGGCATTAAATTCTAAGTAGTCTTAAAAAGTCTTAAATTGAAGTTATAGAAACCTGCAGGAACCTTGTGTCCACATCTAAACAATCTTATTCTCCAAAGCTACTGGTCAGATTCATTTCAAATGTTTTATGTACGTTCCTTGGGGCAATGTCTACAAAGTCTGCGCACAGTTTTGACATATTTTGATTTTTAAATTTTTGACGAATTTTTCAAATATTGAAAATTTCCCTTTACTTATGATGGTCCATATTTTGATGGCTTATAACATGGAAACAGTTACAGATATCAATACAGTTACTATCTAGCACTGATAGGAAGTCATATATGGGCTTTGATTTAATTAGTTGAGTTCTCCTCCAGTGAAAGTACCACCCACTTCTACTGGGAGATTGATCTCCTGCATCCAGACCACAGGACTCTAACATAGAGACAGAACCTGACAACCTCACACATTCAACTTGTTATTGACTCTTGATAGAACATGCCGGTGAGATACAGGGACATCGGTCCTATTTATATTTGTCTTAACCCATAAAGACCCAAACAGCAAATGATGCCCTAGGCCAGAGGTGTCAAACATGCGGCCCGGGGGCCAAATGCAGCCCACCAAAGGTTCCAGTACGGCCCCTGGGATGTTATTGCCAAGTGCAAAAATTCCACAGCCTTGAAATGAATTAAGCAAAAAAAAATTTAGCTTGAATTAAGGAAAAAATTTTGAATTAAGCCAAAAAAAAAAAAAATCTTCAATTACACCAAAAAAATCTTCCATTAAGTAAAAAAAATCTTCAATTAAACTAAAAAAAAATGTCAAATTTAGCAAAAAATCTTGAATTAAGCCAAAAAAAAATCTTCAATTAAGTTAAAAAAAATCTTCACTTAAGCCAAAAAAAAATCTTCAGTTAAGTAAAAAAAAATCTTGAATTAGGCCAAAAAAAAAGTATCTTCAATTAAGTAAAAAAAAAACTTAGCCAAACAAAAAATCTGGAATTAACAACTTAATTTTTTTTTCTTTGTTTTAGTGCAAAAAATAACATTAAATTCTGAAAATATTTACATTTACAAACTATCCTGTAACAATTAAATGTGAATAACCTGAACAAATATGAACAACCTGAAATGTCTAAAGAAAATTAAGCACAATTTTAACAATTTTTCTGCCTGTTTCTCAGTGTTTAGTGTCTTTGTAGATCTGATCCATAATGCACGTGGAGAAATGAGAAGTTGAGGAATAATATTGTTAAAATTGCACTAAATTTTCTTACGTTTTTTAATTTAAATTTCAGTTTTTTCAGGGGTTTTTTTTTTTTTTTTTGATAGTTTATAAAAGTAAGTATTTTCATAATTTAATGGGATTTTTTTTTTACACTAAAACAAAGACAAAAATCTGGACTTGTCGTTATTTATAAGTTATTATATTATTATTTTACTGGTCTGGCCCACTTCAGATCAAATTTAGCTGAATATGGCCCCTGAACTAAAACGAGTTTGACACCCCTAGACCTAGACCATCTACTGATCTAAAATGTTTAATCAATTCTGAATCACTAACCCTATCAACCCAAGTAAATAACTGGTGTAAGTACAGTTTGTCATTCTTTCATTGCTGTCACATATGACCCATTTGAATGTTCAGAAGCTCTGTAGTTACCATGGAAACACCGTCATCTTCTACAACATTACTTCACCAGTAAAACCCATGGAGTTGGATCAATGACAGTGGATGGACACACTTGTTTTTATGTTCAGTTCATGATGTATTTTGTTGAAAAAGTCACTTTTCTTCAGTTTTCTCTTTTTTTGATATAATAATCCTCAAATTTAATCTGAGCTTTTATGAACATCCACATGATCAGTGAATGAAACATAGGAAAATACCTGATGCTCCCTGAAAAAACTAGAGGATAATGTCATAATAAATGGGCATAAATCACTTGAGAAAAGTTAAATATAGAAAAAAAAAATATTTTGGAACTGCCACAAAAGTAGCACTGGGTCTTAATGGGTTAATTTAGTTTGTAAGAATGAGAGGCAGCATTTGACTAGATATTTGCAGTGTTGTTTCAGTGCTCCATGTTGCTGTCAGACTTTAACACATTGGTTCAGGTCCAAACTAATTAACAAGAGATCAAGACCAGTAACTCCTGTGGTCCGCAAGATAAAATGACTGTTTTTGTGAAGGGAGTTTGGAGGCTTTGAAGGAACCGATAAAGCTTCCAACAGCCCCAGAAAAAAAACTACGTGATATGGCATTTAGGCCCTTTTTGTACTACTTCACCAACGTGTAGCTTATGTGTTGAGACACATTTCAATGTAGTAACAGCTAGAGAACCAATAGTAGTAAAACATCTTATCGCAGCAGAGTAGGAAGATCTGATCAAGTAAACAGCCTGACTAAAAAATGTGCACACTGGTCTGCAAGAAAAATGCTTCCTGAAAAAAAGTAGTAAAGGTTTACCAAGTTTGAGTCACTAATAAAGGAAAATAAAGTCAAAATAATGAAGTCAAACATGATACAGTCTTAGGTCAAAATTATGAGAATTAATGAGAAAATGTGTTCTACGCAAAAGAAATGTTTGTCTTAGAGTGACCAGATCTACTTTTAAACACTGTCTGTACATCATAAGACATTCACTTTTCAGGTTCTTTGTAAACATCAACACAACCAGCACTTTTGTCATTTGTTTTCCAATTCAATTTATCAAAGTGTGTAAAATTTAGCACATTTAATCTCTAAGGCAGGAAATTTCTAAATTTAAACAAGTGGTGCCAGGCACAACAAATCCTGGCCCTGGCACATATTGTAACTTATTTTGGCATCGATCCAGCTGACGTCATCATATCAATTGCCTCTATATATGTGCCAAGTTTGAAGTAAATTGTAACAAAATTGATGTTTTTATAGATATTTTAAATGTCGCCCATTATAAGTACCGTACTTCCTGGGCTATAAGCTGCACCTGACTATAAGCTGCAGGTGTCCACATTATGACATGAGATATTTACACAGAAAGATGGTAAACAGAAAGATTAAATATTTATTTCCATACCTTAACTGCTTCTTTCCAAACAGTGCCTGTAACACGGCAATAACACGGCAGGTTAAAAAACCCAGAAAAGTCATTGATCTCTATCTTCATCTTCCTCCTATGCATTGAAACCACTGCAGTTGTCTTCTTCAGTGTTGGAGTCGAACAGCCTCAAAGGCTCCGTCACACTCCTTCTACGTCTCTCCTCCGTTGTTGTTCAATGGCACTTCTGTGCTGCAGCTTTATTTCCTTCTTAGACAGACAGATCGATTGCTTTTAACTTAAAAGCCGCAAAATATGCATTTCTTCGTGTGTTTTCCATGATGAGGGTTTGTGCATGACACGCAAAATGATTGTTAAAAGTTAAGCTTAAAACTTCTCCTCTTCATCACCTCTTCCATCTGTCTGTCTCACTTTTGCGCTTCCTGCTAGAGCGCCCCCTGGTGGCCATTAGCCCGTATAAATCTATACTCAAGCTGCATTGCTGTATAAGCTGCAGGGTTCAAAACAAGAAAAAAGTAGCGGCTTATAGTCTGGAAAGTATGGTAAATGGAAGAAGAAAAAAGATTTTTAAAATTCATGAAAAATTTGAACTTTGAATTACTTTTCCCAAATTGTAACCACATCTATTCTGGGTCACTGGCAATCTATAAACCAAATTTGGTATGAATTCAACCAATAGTTTTGCTGCTACAAACGTGAAATTTTGCCCATTATAAGTAAATGAGGAACAAAAATGATTTTAAAAATTCATAAAAAATGTTAACTTTGACCTACTTTTCCCAAATTGTAATTCAGGGTCACTGGCAATGTATGAACCAAATTTGGCATGAATTCAACCAATAGTTTTGCTTCTAGAGTGTTAACAAACTGAACCACAAACAATACCCCTTGCCTCCCCTTCGGGGGGCAGGGTAATAAAAAAAAAGTATTTAGTCAGACCACCTTTAGCTTTGATTATGCCACACATTGTTTTGATGAGTTTATGCATTATCACAACATTTATTTCCATCATTTTTTTGGACTCATAATGTTGCTGAGTGTACAGTATATCTGACCGACTAAAGCAACCCCAGGTCATAACACTGCCCCCACAGGCTTGTACTGTAGGTACTAGGCATGATGGGTAATCACTTCCATTCATATCCATTCTTCCATATTCCAGTAAAATTTAGAATAGGGCAAAAAAAAACAAAAAAACCACAAAAAACATCTAGTGTCCATTAGGAGGATTGTCATTTTGTCAACAAATGAGTCAGAAATTCAGTGTTATTTGAGTAAAGGTAATAGATTTGGATGTTTCACCATCTGCAGTGCTGAACAGAGTTAAAGTGACGGAATGTGACTCATATTTTCCACTAGTATGTGCAGCGCTGTATCTCCACAAACAAAAGTGAAAGAACATGTTTTCTTCTGCTGAGCTACAGAGAACCTGTGCCACTCATTTCTCATCTCGTTCTGATTGTGCCTTTTAGAAGCTGCTGTGTGAAGTGGTTGTTTATTGCTTTCCTCCAACAGAGAAAAGCGCCGCCAAAAGAAAGTGGAAATGTTAAAGATGTGAATTTATGTACTTGCTTTTTTTCTCTTGGTCCACTTACCTTTTCCGATCTTATAAAACATGTCAGCTAAGTGTCCTCTTCAATAAGTGTTTGTGTCCATGAAGCCATAAAAAACTTTCACGACCAGAGCATCTATTATATTTTCTTTTTTTTTGTCTACTTTCTTTTTCTATACAAATTTTAAAGTATACAGAACAAACAAAAAAAAAACAAAAAAAAAAACAGAACAGTTAGAGCATCTAGGTGCAACCTTTAGACAAATAAAATACAGACAGGTTCAGGATAAATTAAGCAAAAAAAAGTCAAAATAAGTGTTTCACAATATTTTCTTTTTTTTTTTTTTTACTCCCAGAACATCTAAAGCACAGGTGTCAAACATAAGGTTCGTGGGCCATCGCCAGCCCACCACTGGGTCCAATCCGGCCCATGGGATGAATTTGTTAAATGCAAAAATTACACTGAAGATATTAATAATTATTTTAGTTCAGGTTCCACATACATACATACACATTATGATCTCAAATGGATCAGACCAGTAAAATAGTATCATAATAACCTATAAATCATCACAACCACACATTTTTCTCATTGATTTTGTGTAAAAAAAAAAAAAAGTAAAATTACATGAAAATATTTACATTTACAAACTATGCTTTTAACATTAATGTGAATATTCTAAACATCCTGAAATGTTTTACAAGAAGTGCAATTTGACCAATATTCTGCCTGTTACTGTTAATATTTTGTGTATTTGTAGATCCACTGTGATCTTTAAGTTATAAATGCACGTGTAAATGATAAACTGACGTATAATATTGTTAAAATTGCACTTATTTTTCTTAAGACATTTCAGGTTGTTCATGTTACTCAGATTTTTGAGGAAACTTTATAGATGTAAACATTTTTATAATGTAATTTTACATTTTGCACTGTTTTTTTACTGGTCTGGCCCACTTCAGATCATATTGGGCTGAATGTGGCCCTTGAACTAAAATGAGTTTGACCCCCCCCGATGTAAAGCATCAGTATTATCATGTAAGTTGACGGTTAACTGTTACCTGTGGTAACACCACCAGGAATGTACTTTGTTTGTATTTTTTACACACATTTTGGTTATACAATGTAAATGCTGTCAAATGAGTTCATTCTAATTTGGGATAGGCCTATTTTGTTCATTGTTCTGGCTTAAAGTCAAAGGACAGGAGTGAGTATTTAAAATGTTATTATGTTAAGTTATTTGATGATGAGAATGGGGGCGGGATTAAATAAGTTTTTCTTCTTCCCACTCCTTTTCGAGTGTAGATGAATGATTTTTTTTTTTTAGAATTTTGAATTTGCATGTATTCTGTAAAGGCTCGAAATAAACAAACAAATGAAATGAAATTGAATTGAAGCATGAGGACGAACAAGTGGAGGAAGGTTAAGATTACTCTGTTAAATATGTGTATTGTCCTTAAATACTTGTTATTTAGTGTCATCTCCTGGACTTTCAGTGACAAAACACAGTCCACAGTGGGTGGAGTTAGGGATGTAACGATTAGAGACTTTGGTGCTACAATTATCATCAGACAAATTTTTTTTTTAACCTTTATTTAACCAGGAAGTCCCTTGAGATGAAATCTCTTTTTCGAGGGAGACCTGACCAAGAGGCGCATCAGTACAATACAAATGAACAAACAAATAATCATGATTTCACAATTACTACGATTATTTTGCGGGATATATATGTGGGGGTGCAGTCCGTGCCGCACCCCCACGAAAGTGAAACTTAACATGTGTTACTAATTCCTGTATGTCTTCTGCTGTTGTGAAGTATCAGAGTATTTTGTACCATTTGCCTTGTGATCAAACAGAGCATGTATACTGCATCAGTTCATAAGTTCACCCTCCTGAAGTTTGTATGACTTTGAAGAAGGCTCAGTCAGTCCTTGATGATCTCAGTCATCCCCTTTATGATGAGTTCAGGTTCCTTCCATCAGGCCGCAGATAGTGTTCCTAAACGTAGGACCAATAGGATGAGGAATTCTTTGGTTCCGGCAGCCATTGTTCTGCTGAATAACTCTTTGTAATGTTGGTGCTATTGTCTTTAATGGATCATTTATTGTATTTATTGGTGGTTTGTGGTCTGTGTAATACTGCTGGCTGTAGAACAAATTGCCCCTCAGGGATAATAAAGTTTACCTTGACCTTGACAGTCTGAGCTGCTGGAGAAGAACGGCCTTACTTTATGAAAGCTATGCAGCCAGAGTGTTGTGAATGGGTTGTGCAGCGGTAACCTGAATAGAAGCTGCGTAGATGATGGTAGCGAACGCAGACTCTATGGAGACGAAAGTGAGCTCACATCAAAAATATATTTACGGTCTTTTCTGAACGAGAAGCTTGTTCCTTCTCTGTCATTTTCACTCATGGAACATTGAATGCAACGCTTCTGTAATGTTGCTTTCATTCCGTGCGGGAAGCACATATTGGTGTGTCTTTGGTTCTGCTTTTAATCTGCTGTACTTTATGAGACAGTTTTTGGTAGCCTTGATGATTAATTAACCGTGATGTTTAAAATTGTGATTAATTGCAGCACTATGGCAATACAACTATACAACTAGGGCTGCACAATTATAGCCAAAATGATAATCACGATTATTTTGATGAATATTGTAATCACGATTATTCATCGTATTAGGGAAAACATCTGTTCAGTGCATAATGAAATTAAATAAGAATAGATGATAAACAATAAAAAAAAAAAAAATTACCCAAGAAAACTTGCAAAGGGCTAACTGAATAAATATGCTGTTATTACACTTGAAAATTATTGTGCGAGTGGATCACATATTTCTTGTTGAGTGTTTTGACCATTTTTCTGAAGCCCTCATGTTCACTCTGTTTATTGGACACAGAACCTGCATTTTAAATGTAAATTTCACTGACGATCAGGTTCATTTAATCATGGCAGCCAAAATCATGATCACGATTAAAGTTTGTTTAATTGTGCAGCCCTAATTCCAACCCTAACTGGAATAATGGTTGAATCATATAGGACATTTATAACTACAGCTTTATACATACTGACATGCACAGTTTGGATCAGAGAAACTAATGTACTCTTTAACTCATCCTGGACTGCACTAAAGAGCAAAGAAGTTTGAAGTACTTGTACATGAGTATTTCTATTTTCTACCATTTAATACTTCTACTCCAGTGCATTTCAGAGATAAGTATTGCACCATATTTGTTTAACAGCTTTAGTTATTTAGATTGCTGTATTCCATCCACTTCCTGTCCCATTAAAAACACACATCTACAAATGTTTGTAAATTAACCCTTAACGGCAACTGCTGTAGTCACTTTAGTTTTCTCTGCTAAAATTTGCTTAGAGGTCTTATTTATGTCTTTGTGCATAAGAAATCAATATAAGTGAATCCCCAAAGGAACTTTGTGTTGGTAAATGCAACTTACGCAAATTTACAGGATTTCAGTTCTGTTGCAACATGTTGATGGTCATATGAACTATGTTTTCAGGTCAAAAATGTCCAATTTCATCACAATTAATGCTATATTTTCATGTCACAAATGGCCAAGTTATATTTGAACTGAATTTACCTGAAAAACAAATATTCTATTCTTTTAGATTCCCCAGTTTTTCTTACAAGATTCTATCCTACATATCACATGTTTTATTTTTACAGGTTGCAATATGGAGTATGGTGCTGATCCATCCTGCTTCTGTTACACAAATACATACATTAAGAATGTCACACGTCACTTTTTAAATCAACAGTTTTCTAATAAGTATTTTTATAAAGAAATAACAATTCTATATTGTTATTTACTCTTTAGTATGATGATAAACTATACAATAAATAATTCTGATCCTAGTTTTTGCACAGGGATCATTTGTGGAAACGGTGACATGGCTGCCGAGCATCAGTATGATGGGATCTGTAACAACCATGTCACATCCATCCACTGACACATTTTGTGTTTTTGTGTCAGCTGTTATTGTTTTAGATCCACAATACTAACATTTATGAATAAGAGGAGAATTAGCAATAGTAAGTATATAAGTTTATTACTAATAAAGTACTGGTACTGACCAGAGCATCATGGGTAATGTCACGTCCGTCCACCAGCAAAAGTTTTCACATACACGTGCTATTCAAAATCCAGTATTTCTGAAAATAGAGCTTCCACTGTCAAATAATATCAGTAGTCTGTGCACAAATGGATTAGCATTATTTCAACACAGTTCTATGCATTTCTTACAACTTTTTTTTTTGACAAAAACGGCCACTCATTTGACCCCCTAAGGAAATTGCATTCGTTATACATTTGTACATTGTACACACTGGACAGCACATTCCATATTCTATAGTTTGTACATACTCCCCTACATCCTATATTATATTATATCCTCTTTTTATCCTCTTTTTTTCTGTTATTCTATCCTTTAGCTCTATGTAAGACTTCTTTCTAAGTGTTGATCTTTGTATGTCATGCTATTACAAAAGAATTTTCCAAGTTTGGGATCAATAAAGTACGTCTAAGTAAATTTAAATGTTGCTGAAAAAGTTTTTGTTTTTTCTTAAAAGACGCAAATGGGGTAAGGTCCGCAAATCCCTTTTGTCCAAATGGAGTTGCTGTATTTTTGTGGCCATAATGGCCGACCGTATTGCACATGCGCAAAGCAAATCAGGTAGGTGCGCAGATTGGGTAGCCACAAACCCAAACCCCATTACAGTGGAATAAACCCCAGTAGAGGATCTGAACACTTCCTGTCTCTCTCCTCTTTGTGCAGGACTACGAGTTCCTGTACCAGAGCGGTGTGTGCGCCATCTTCGGCCCCGGAACCCGGATCCCGCAGGCCGCCGTGGAGGTTATCGACAACATAGAGAAGAGCCTGGAAAACATCCGGCAGGCGATGTGAATATTTCTGCACAAACACATCAGCTCAAGTGTGTGTGTGTGTGTGTGTGTGTTGCTTTCACACTGTGCAGAAGTCAAAATGCTCACACTTGTGTAACCTGAGATTGTAAACAACAGAAATGTCATATTCCCCACTGTGAACTCACACAGATCTGCCGTGGGAATCGCAGTTGTATTGACTTCACGTACATTTTCACAGTACATTGTGTTTGTTCGAGCCAAGATTTAGTTATAATGGAATGACTAGATAGAGGCTGGGCTCGGCGTTTTTCCGGACACTGGACTCATTTTCCCCACATCTCCATTTATTTCTGCTTGAAACCCGCCCGTCAGCCTTTACATCTTCCTCATATCTTCCTGTTATTAAAATGAAAGTGCCCTTCTGTTGTTTTAACCCTCACACTGCGCTTCGAGAACAAATCAATGTTCCAGTGATTGAAGTGAAACCGCTGAATATAGTATTTTTCTACATGTGAACTCAGAATAAAGAAGGCGATGTGAACCGACTAGTTTCTTATTTTGTTTTGGCTTCATTTTTATTGTGAGAGTAGCAGAGAAACGACTAAACGCAGGGGATTAACAGTAAAGGAAAAGGGATGAAATGCAGCAAATCACATGAGCGACATGTCTAATCAACTAAAGACTGCATGTAATTAATTCCTTGTGTCCAACATGTGTATAATTATTTGTCTAGAAAGGTGCATCATGCTGTTTGCTCCAACTGTGTAGCTGTTTTTCCATATTAAAACCCAAGTGCACAAACTGTTTGCTAATTAAGACACTGACATTTCAGATCCTTGTGGTATTGATTTACCACTGACATAGCTAATCTTGGACGTCAGAGTGTCAGATTTGAGCATGAGCTGCTGAGGGGCTTTTTCCTGGAACTAGTTATTACTATCATTATTATTCATGGTTCAAGTTCAGAATATATTTCACTTATATACTCATAGGAGCTGACGGGTGAGGGAATGAGGGCGGACAGTGTAGCACCACAGTTTAACATGGACAGAATTACATATGCAGATATCTTATTAATGGTGATGGGCCTGAGGTTCTGTTCACACTTGGCATAATCATGCATTTAGGGGTACTGTTTTTGGTTCGGTTTATTTAACACTCTAGCACAGGGGTGTCAGACTCATTTTAGTTCAGGGGCCACATTCAGCCCAGTTTGATCTCAAGTGGGCCAGACCATTAAAATAATAACAGTGAAAAAAGTAAAATTAAATTATGATCAGGTTTACATCTACAAAGTTTCCTTAAAAATGTGAGTAACGTGAACAATTTGAATTGTCTTAAGAAAAACAAGTATAATTTTAACAATATTATGCCTCTGTTTATCAGTTTATCATTTACACATGCATTACAATTGCACAAAACATTTAGTAACAGGCAGAATTAGTAAAATTGCATTTATTTTTTTATAAGAACATTTGTGTTTGTTCATATTTGTTCAGGTTATTCACATTTTTTAAGTATTTTCATGTAATTTTACTTTTTTACACCAAAAAAACACACAAAATTTGGGGTTGTCATTATTTATAGGTTATTATGATAATATTTTACTGGTCTGACCCACTTCAAATCTAATTGGACTGTATGTGTCTGTATGTGGAACTTGAATTAAAATGATTTTGACACCAGTGATTGTTAATATCTTCAGTGTAATTTTTACATTTCACAAATTCATCCCACGGGCCGGATTGGACCCTTTGGCGGGCCGGTTTTGGCCCCCAAGCCGCATGTTTGACACCTGTGCTCTAGCAGAAAAACTATTGATTGAATTCATACCAAATTGGTTTTATAGATTACCAGTAACCTGGAACAGATGTGGTTAAATTTTGGGAACTTCTTTCTTTTTCATCTTTTTTTTTCTCCATTTACTTATAATGGATGAAATTTCAAATGTCTGTAGCAGCAATACTATCGGTTGAATTTATACCAAATTGAGGTAATAAATTGCAAGTGACCCAGAATAGATGTCATTACATTTTGGGAACACTAGGTGAAAGTTTCAATTTTTAATGAGTTTTTAAATCTTTTTCTTCTCCCATTTACTTATAATGGGTGAAATTTCACACGTCTGTAGCAGCAAAACTATTTTTTGAATTTATACCAAATTGAGGTTAGAAATTGCCAGTAATGCAGAATAGATGTCATTACATTTTGGGAACAGTAGGTCAAAGTTTAAGTTTTTAATGAATTTTTAAAATATTTTTCCTCTCCCATTTACTTATAATGGGTGAAATTTCACACGTCTGTAGCAGCAAAACTAATGGTTGAATTCATGCCAAACTGGGTGTATAGATTACCAGTAACCTGGAATATATGTGGTTACATTTTGGGAACAGTAAGTCAAAGTTCAAATTTTTAATGAATTTTTTGAATCTTTTTTTTTCTCTATTTACTTATAATGGGTGAAATTTCAAATGTCTGTAGCAGCAAAACTATTTTTTGAATTTATACCAAATTGAGGTTAGAAATTACCAGTGACCCAGAATAGATGTCATTACATTTTGGGAACAGTAGGTGAAAGTTTCAATTTTTTATGAATTTTTAAAATATCTTTCTTCTCCCATTTACTTATAATGGGTGAAATTTCACATGTCTGTTGCAGAAAAACTATTGATTGAATTCCTACCAGATTGGGTTTATAGATTACCAGTGACCTGGAATATATGTGGTTACATTTTGGGAACAGTAAGTCAAAGTTCAAATTTTTTATGAATTTTTTAAATCTTTTTTTTTCTCTATTTACTTATAATGGGTGAAATTTCAAATGTCTGTAGCAGCAAAACTATTTTTTGAATTTATACCAAATTGAGGTTAGAAATTACCAGTGACCCAGAATAGATGTCATTACATTTTGGGAACAGTAGGTGAAAGTTTCAATTTTTTATGAATTTTTAAAATATCTTTCTTCTCCCATTTACTTATAATGGGTGAAATTTCACATGTCTGTTGCAGAAAAACTATTGATTGAATTCCTACCAGATTGGGTTTATAGATTACCAGTGACCTGGAATATATGTGGTTACATTTTGGGAACAGTAAGTCAAAGTTCAAATTTTTAATGAATTTTTAAAATCTTTTTTTTTCTCTATTTACTTATAATGGGTGAAATTTCACATGTCTGTTGCAGAAAAACTAATGGTTGAATTCATACCAGATTGGGTTTATAGATTGCCAGTGACCCAGATTACATATGATTACATTTTGGGGGAAGTAGGTCAAACCTCAAATTTTTTAATGAATTTTTTTTCTTCTCCCATTTACTTATAATGGGCGATATTTCAAATGTCTTAAAAAAAAAAACAAAACATCAATTTTGTTTCAATTTACATCAACCTGGCACATATATAGAGGCAATTGATATGCTGACATCAGCACATGCATACATGATGACATCAACTGGATTGATGCCAAAATAGCTACAATATGTGTGAGGGGCGGGGTTTGTTGTACCTGTTGATCCACTAATCCTATCAATCCATGTAAATAATTGGTGTAAAGTACAGTTTGTCATCTTTTCATGGTCATCAGATATGACCCATTTGGACGTTCAGAGGCTCCGTAGTTACCGTGGAAACACCATCATCTTCTACAACATTGATTCACCATTAAAACGCATGGAGTTTGACAAATGACAGTGGATGGAAACACTTGGTTTATGTTCAGTTAGTGATAGATTTTACAGGAAAAGTCACATTTTCTGCCATTTTCTCTGTTTTTGATCAAATAAAAAACCCTACAACTTTAATCTGAGCTTTTATGAACATCTACATGATCAGTGAATTAAATATAGGAAAACACCTGATTTATACTGATAAACCACTTGTTACCTCCTCCAGGCGATGTTGTGATCACTTTGCTTTGTGTGTTTGTGTTTGCGTGTGTGTTTGTTAGCAAGATAACTCAAAAATTTATGGATTTTCATGAAATTTTCAGGAAATGTTGATATTGGCACAAGGAAGAAATGATCAAATTTTGGTGATCGGGGGGGTGGGGGTGGGGGTGGGGGGCAGATCTGTCTTGGCGGAGGTCTGCGCTCTCTGAGTGCTTTTTCTTGTTTTATGATGTGATTGCAAGTGGACGACTATTGTACTCAAGTCACATTTAGATCCATTCTCAAGAGGTGGTCGGGGTCATGTTTGAACAGGTGACACCTACATACATCCTTGGACGTGTTGAAGGACTGTCTGTTCAGGTGGTAAGTGACATGTAAGTATATAGTTGTGTGTCATTGGTATTGTACTACAGCATGTTAAACACCACAGACCACAGAGATGAGTGCATCATAAGTATAATACTTATCCCTGCCAACAGGGGTCAGACTCATTTAAAGGAGTGATATTTTGCTTTTTCAAATGGAATTACTCATTTCTGTGACGACACTGGTACAGTTGTCTTTTATACAGGGTGGGGAAGCAAAATTTACAATGAACATTTAGTTGTTTTTTCTCAGCAGGCACTACGTCAATTGTTTTGAAACCAAACATATATTGATGTCATAATCATACCTAACACTATTATCCATACCTTTTCACAAACTTTTGCCCATATGAGTAATCAGGAAAGCAAACGTCAAAGAGTGTGTGATTTGCTGAATGCACTCGTCACACCAAAGGAGATTTCAAAAATAGTCGGAGTGTCCATAAAGACTGTTTATAATGGAAAGAAGAGAATGACTATGAGCAAAACTATTACGAGAAAGTCTGGAAGATACTATTAAAGAAGAATGGGAGAAGTTGTCACCTGAATATTTGAGGAACACTTGCGCAAGTTTCAGGAAGCGTGTGAAGGCAGTTATTGAGAAAGGAGGAGGACACATAGAATAAAAACATTTTCTATCATGTACATTTTCTTGTGGCAAATAAGTTCTCATGACTTTCAATAAACTAGTTGGTCATACACTGTCTTTCAATCCCTGCCTCAAAATATTGTAAATTTTGCTTCCCCACCCTGTAATATCAATGATGTTTTGTCTGTATTTTTAAAGGTGCAGGAGACTTTCATGACTAATTTTTCATCAGACCTGTCAAACCTCAGTCATATCCTCAGTATTACGAATCCGTAAGTCTGTCTGTGATTACTCACCTGAATCTCTTGCATTACGGTGAACAATGTCGAAGTGCCATCCACTATAAACAAACCGTGTGTTTACAAACCGACCCGGGACATCACTCGGGCATCTTTGGAATTTTGTGGGGACGTGCATTGTGGGAAATGGAGGTTCGCGCAGCAACCTGATAGCGGCAACGCGACCATATGGTATTATATGGATGAAACAAACACGCAGAAACGTGGAAACGGCTGGAGGAATATGCATAGAAGGAAGGGAGTTCCTGCCGTTTCTGATCGTGTCTGTGCGAGCCTTTGCTTCCCACAATGCATGTCACGACAAAATTCTGAAGATGCCTGAGTGACCTCCCGGCTCGTTTGTAAACACATGGACTGTTTATGGTGGATGGCACTTCAAAATTGTTCACCATGAGAGAAGAGATTCAGCTGAGTAATCACAGAAAGACTTACAGATTCGTGATACTGAGGATATGACTGAGGTTTGACAGATTTGATGAAAGTTGGTCACGAAAGTCTCCAACACCTTTAACCTGTGTTTTAAATTTATTCAAGGTCAAGGTCAAGGCTACTTTATTTATACCCGTAGGTAGATTTGTTTTGCAGTCTAGGTGATTGCCTTGGCATTACAACACATACAGGGTGGGGAAGCAAAATTTACAATGAACATTTAGTTGTTTTTTCTCAGCAGGCACTACGTCAATTGTTTTGAAACCAAACATACAGTACAGGCCAAAAGTTTGGACACACCTTCTCATTCTTCGCATTTTCTTTATTTTCATGACTATTTACATTGTAGATTCTCACTGAAGGCATCAAAACTATGAATGAACACATGTGGAATTATGTACTTAACAAAAAAGTGTGAAATAACTGAAAACATCTCTTATATTCTAGTTTCTTCAAAGTAGCCACCCTTAGCTCTGATGACTGCTTTGCACACTCTTGGCATTCTCTTGATGAGCTTCCAGAGGTAGTCACCTGAAATGGTTTCCTAACAGTCTTGAA
The DNA here is from genome assembly GCF_902148855.1 of Sphaeramia orbicularis. NCBI lineage: Eukaryota > Metazoa > Chordata > Actinopteri > Kurtiformes > Apogonidae > Sphaeramia > Sphaeramia orbicularis. Next base: position 16,934,079 of record NC_043979.1, on the reverse strand, counting down.
GAAGTTCCCAGAGATGCTTAGCACTTGTTGGCCCTTTTGCCTTCACTCTGCGGTCCAGCTCACCCCAAACCATCTCGATTGGGTTCAGGTCCGGTGACTGTGGAGGCCAGGTCATCTGGCGCAGCACTCCATCACTCTCCTTCTTGGTCAAATATCCCTCACACAGCCTGGAGGTGTGTTTGGGGTCATTGTCCTGTTGAAACATAAATGATGGTCCAACTAAACGCAAACCGGATGGAATGGCATGTCACTTCAGGATGCTGTGGTAGCCATGCTGAGTCAGGTTGCCTTCAATCTTGAATAAATCCCCAACAGCGTCACCAGCAAAGCACCCCCACACCATCACACCTCCCCCTCCATGCTTCACGGTGGGAACCAGGCATGTAGCATCCATCCGTTCACCTTTTCTGCGTCGCACAAAGACACGGCGGTTGGATCCAAAGGTCTCAAATTTGGACTCATCAGACCAAAGCACAGATTTCCACTGGTCTAATGTCCATTCCTTGGGTTTCTTGGCCCAAATAAATCTCTTCTGTTTGTTGCCTCTCCTGAGCAGTGGTTTCCTAGCAGCTATTTGACCATGAAGGCCTGATTCACGCAGTCTCCTCTTAACAGTTGTTGTAGAGATGTGTCTGCTGCTAGAGCTCTGTGTGGTATTCATCTGGTCTCTAATCTGAGCTGCTGTTAATTTGCGATTTCTGAGGCTGGTGACTCAGATGAACTTATCTTCAGCATCAGAGGTGACTCTTGGTCTTCCTTTCCTGGGGCGGTCCTCATGTGAGCCAGTTTCGTTGGAGCGCTTGATGGTTTTTGCGACTGCACTTGGGGACACATTCAAAGTTTTTGAAATTTTCTAGACTGACTGACCTTCATTTCTTAAAGTAATGATGGCCACTCGTTTGTCTTTACTTAGCTGATTGGTTCTCACCATAATATGCATTCTAACAGTTGTCCAATAGGGCTGTCAGCTGTGCATCAACCTGACTTCTGCACAACACAACTGATGGTCCCAACCCCATCAATAAGGCAAGAAATTCCACTAAGTAACCCTGACAAGGCACAGCTATGAAGTGAAAACCATTTCAGGTGACTACCTCTTGATGCTCATCAAGAGAATGCCAAGGGTGTGCAAGGCAGTCATCAGAGCTAAGGGTGGCTACTTTGAAGAAACTAGAATATAAGAGATGTTTTCAGTTATTTCACACTTTTTTGTTAAGTACATAATTCCACATGTGTTCATTCATAGTTTTGATGCCTTCAGTGAGAATCTACAATGTAAATAGTCATGAAAATAAAGAAAATGCAAAGAATGAGAAGGTGTGTCCAAACTTTTGGCCTGTACTGTATATTGATGTCATAATCATACCTAACACTATTATCCATACCTTTTCACAAACTTTTGCCCATGTGAGTAATCAGGAAAGCAAACGTCAAAGAGTGTGTGATTTGCTGAATGCACTCGTCACACCAAAGGAGATTTCAAAAATAGTTGGAGTGTCCATAAAGACTGTTTATAATGGAAAGAAGAGTGTGAAGGCAGTTATTGAGAAAGAAGGAGGACACATAGAATAAAAACATTTTCTATTATGTACATTTTCTTGTGGCAAATAAATTCTCATGACTTTCAATAAACTAATTGGTCATACACTGTCTTTCAATCCCTGCCTCAAAATATTGTAAATTTTGCTTCCCCACCCTGTACATTGAACATGCAAGACAGGCACTTGATCACGCTTACAGACAGGACAAAAAGTGCTCAGTGTTCCATCATTCATCAGTATAGCAGCATGGATAAGTAAAAGAATAAAATAAATAAGATCAAATAAATAAAAACAAAGTCTCAAAGGTCTTATAAGTAAACTTTATCAAGGTGTGACCACACTCAAGATGGACTCAACAACTTACATAAAACAAAAATGGGAAAGAGAAATGAACATTGTAATCACAAAGGACATGTGGACAAAGGCATGGGAAGTACATTTCTCATCAACAAACTCCAACACATGGGGTGACTTTGGTTGGAAAAACCTCATCCGTTTTTTTTTTTTATAACACCTAAACAAAAGTCCAAATTCAGCACTGTTTCTGCACAGTGTTGGAGAAAGTGTGGAGAGGCTACAGCAGATCATGGGCACATTTTTTGGTTATACCCACTTATTCAGCCCTTCTGGTCGGAAGTATCCAAAATAATATGGAAAGCACTGGGCTTTACCATCAGCTGCTCTTTTACAGGACTGTATCTTGGTTACTTCCCAAATGAACTGGATTCAGACAATGTTTACCTCCTAAAGATTTTGTTGACATCAGCTAAAAAAGCCATAACAAATTGCTGGCTGCAGAAAGAAACATCCACAATGGAACTTTTCATTTCAATTGTAGAAAACATTAGACTTATGGAACGCATGACTTTCACCCTACGGCTCCAGGAGGAGCTGGGAAAAAGGCGCTGGAGAAAATGGACAATGTTTACAAACTGTGACAGTACTAATTTAAAAAAAAAAAAAAAAAAAAAAAAAGGCTTAAGTTGCATGTATGTTTATGCTATAATTGTCATCCCCAGACCTCATTTTCTTTTCTTTTTCTTTTTTTTGTTCTTGTTCTGTAAAAATTAAAATGCTTATAAATAAAAAGTGTCAAAAGAAAATAAATAAAAACAAGAAAACACAATAAAAACCAGAAAAGATAAAAACAATCCGGGATAAAAACCAGGATAAGAACATAAAATTAAAAAAAAAAAAATTAAAATTTGAAGTCACAATAATAATAAATAGAGCAAAGAAATGGAATAAATAACTAAATAAGTTAGTAAAGTGCAATGTCACTATTTCTTATTGAGCTCAGTGACGGCGACAGGAGCAAAGCTGTTTTTATAACGCTGTGTCCTGCACCTCGGGACTAAGAACCTCTGTCCTTCTGTTTGTTGATTGTTTGCTTGTTTGTTTGTTTTTAAATGGACTCCCAAGTCTGCAAATAAAGATGATGATTTTCAAACATTTCCCTGTGGTCTACATAAACTGTAAATGCTGTGCTTGGGTCTGAATTCTTCATTAATTCAACTCCACAGGTCCATCTTCAACCCTATTTCTGAGTAATGACACCAGAAAGGTGGTTTTGAGCGCTGGCCCTTTAAATGCAAATTACCCACTTCAGGCCCCACCCCCTCCAGGTTTTTGTCTGTGCTGCTCTGTCCCATTCAACCAATAACTGAACATTTTAGGTAATCAGCTCAAAGTTTGGACATATATTCCGTTTTTACTACAACCACTGCTGCTGATAAACAATTATGTCGTCCTCGGAGAAACGTTCGTCGGAAGTCTTGACCTTAAATGTGCAAACGTCGTGACATAACTAGTTATAGACGTAACAAATTAAGAAGGAATTGAAACAGGTTGTAGAAATCCACTCAATTTTTGCCAAAATGAATATAAAGATAGCTTTGCGGCACCTGGAGGGTTCAAATTCAAACTGTATGAACTGTTAGTGTCCAAATACACAAATAAATGAACCAAAGACTAATAAGAGAAGTGGGTTTAGCAAAATATGACCCCTTTAAAATCAGTGGCTAGGTGTTGAGAGGAAACATTAGTCAGTGAAAGCTTTTACGACGTTACATAAGATGTTTACCTACATATAGTCAGAGCCGATCCACTCACTGGGAAGGGACACAGTCAGAGCTGCTCATTTATGGTTCTGTTACCAAAACATCTGTTAATGTTAGCTCTGAACATGGCCTTGGACTGAAGGATGAATCGATAAGAGTTTGGGGTTCAAAGGTTAGCGTGAGCTCACAAAACAAGGTTTAGCCAAAGCTGAAGAATCCACAATAGGAAAAAGGGATGGGACGTAAAAAAGGTCAAGAAGTTCACTTGGATGGTTCCGCTAAAAACCCTCCCCTGGCTTTTATTAATCTTTTATTCAACACCTCCTTTTCACAGCATGAGTCACTTTGAAAACTGTTCACTGGAAACAGACGTGTCAGAAAGATGAAAACTTCTATTGTGGCTCAAAACCTCTCACCTAATACTGTTATTAAATTCACCACATACAGGACATGATTCTGGACAAACACACATCCAAACTACAGTGGGACTGGATGGTTGTTGTATCCTGGCTTGAAATTTTGGTGTAAACTTAGCATGTATTCCAGGGGTGTCAAACATACACTATATTGCCAAAAGTATTTGCTCACCTGCCTTGACTCACATATGAATTTCAGTGCCATCCCATTCCTAGTCTATGGGGTTCAATATGACGTGGGTCCACCCTTTGCAGCTATAACAGCTTCAACTCTTCTGGGAAGGCTGTCCACAAGGTTTAGGAGTGTGTTCATGGGAATTTTGGACCATTCCTCCAGAAGCGCATTTGTGAGGTCACACACTGATGTTGGACAGAAGGCCTGGCTCTCAGTCTGCACTCTAATTCATCCCAAAGGTGTTCTGTCGGGTTGAGGTCAGGACTCTGTGCAGGCCAGTCCAGTTCATCCACACCAGACTCTGTCATCCATGTCTTTATGGACCTTGCTTTGTGCACTGGTGCACAGTCATGTTGGAAGAGGAAGGGGCCAGCTCCAAACTGTTCCCACAAAGTTGGGAGCATGGAAGTGTCCAAAATGTCTTGGTATGCTGAAGCATTCACAGTTCCTTTCACTGGAACTAAGGGGCCAAGCCCAGCTCCTGAAAAACAACCCCACACCATAATCCCCCCTCCACCAAACTTTACACTTGACACAATGCAGTCCCACAACTATCGTTCTCCTGGCGACCGCCAAACCCAGACCCGTCCATCAGATTGCCAGATGGAGAAGCGCAATTGGTCAATCCAGAGAACGTGCCTCCACTGCTCTAGAGTCCAGTGGCGGCGTGCTTTACACCACTGCATCCGGCGCTTTGCATTGCACTTGGTGATGTACGGCTTGGATGCAGCTGCTCGGCCATGGAAACCCATTCCATGAAGCTCTCTGCGCACTGTTCTGGAGCTAATCTGAAGGCCACATGAAGTTTGGAGGTCTGTACCATTGACTCTGCAGAAAGTTGGCGACCTCTTCGCACTATGCGCCTCAGCATCCGCTGACCCCGCTCCGTCAGCTTACGTGGCCTACCACTTCGTGGCTGAGTTGCTGTCGTTCCCAAACACTTCCACTTTCTTATAATACAGCTGACAGTTGACTGTGGAATATTTAGGAGCCAGGAAATTTCACCACTGGATTTGTTGCACAGGTGGCATCCTATCACAGTTCCACGCTGGAATTCACTGAGCTCCTGAGAGCGACCCATTCTTTCACAAATGTTTGTAAAAGCAGTCTGCATGCCTAGGTGCTTGATTTTATACACCTGTGGCCATGGAAGTGATTGGAACACCTGATTCTGATTATTTGGAGGCTAATTGGAGTCGTTTTGAATTTTTTATGAATTTTGGAAAATTGCTCAATGATGAGAGATAGGAAAATTGTAGATGTTGTGACCTTGCTGTGACCTTGAAATTTGGCTTACTTGGCCCAAAATTTAATGGGTTGGTCCCAGGGCCTAGGCCTATCTGTGGGTACAGTTTGGTAAAGATGATTGTCATAGTTTTCCAGTTATGTTGCTAACAAACAAACAAACACACAAAGCAAAGTGATCACAATACTTTCTGGTGGAGGTAGTAATTAATATTCTAAAATAGTGATGTATGTGCTTTGGCGTACCCTAGTGGTGATATGTGGTAATAGGGCATTCGAATACTGCACCCCAGCAAAAAATCATTTCACCAGCCGCCACTTTCTTTTAAAGTTAGATTGAGCCAAGGTTATTAACGTTAATGAAAACTAATGAAATGACGAAAACTAGAATTGTAAAAACATTTTCGTTAACTGAAATAAATAAAAACTATAATTAAAAGAAAAAAACGATAACTAACTGAAACTGTATTGTGTGGTTATAAAACTAACTAAAACGTATAAAAATTATAGATAAAATTCCCTCCGTTTTCGTCTTTGTCAATGTCGGATTGATACAAAATCAATTTATTTCCCTCAAGCAATTTTCGCTGCTGGCACCATATGATATTTAACGCTCCGTCACTTCTTGTCACTTGTCGTTTACAGTCATCTTCTGGTCCCCACTCTACCTGGAAACATGGAGACTAAAGTTGGGAGAAAGCAGCAGAGTCCTGTACGGGATTTATTTAAATACAACGGAGAAGAAGAGAAAAGGTTTTAAAAAAAACTAAACTAAAACTAAACATTTAGAAAATAATGAAAACAAATAAAAACTAGCAAACCTGCTCTAAAATCTAACTAAAACTAACTGAATTAGAGAAAAAAAAAAGTCAAAATTAAATAAAACTAAACTATAATGAAAAATCTAAAACTATTATAACCTTGGATGGAGCTGGTACTGTATCAAACAAATTCTCTTATCATTAAAAATATTCTAATTATTCATGTATTCAGTATATTTGAGGATTGGGGCAGACGTCAGTGTGTGTTCACCCTCATTGTGACATCTGTTCCCCACAGCTGCGGCTCAAAACAACTTAGAGATTGCAGTTAATGAGTCTCTGAAGTTCCTTGAGCGTGTACCCTCCTCATTTATTCTACACGAACACGGCTTCAGTCATTTCATTCCTCAGTGGGGGTGGGGGGGTGTCACATGCTTTGTCTTAATTATACTTACAGAGCTGCTTAGCGACTGCATGGAAATGTGATGTTGGGGATTGTACGCCGCATTTGACTGTTTGACGTTTCAGATCCTGACTGACACAGCTTTGACTGAAAACACACTCACGACGTGGTGGGGAATTCTAAAGTCACAACAGAAGCTGAAACTCTCTTTTAATAACAGACTTCTTCACTATATTCAGTTTATTCTCAGACAAACTCACATAAAACATGAGGTTCATAGCTCTACATTCACAAATGTTCAAAGGAGCTCAGCACATTCAACAATAAATACATGCGGCAATAGTGTTTTTTTATACCTCATAATACCGCGAAATTCCAAAACTACTGGATGTGACACTTGGACAAACTCATAAAAGGTGAAATTTGATAGAAAAAAAAATGCAGTTGAAGACAAATTAGGCAACAAGCAGTTTTCTGGAAACCAAAAGTGACATTAAAAAATAAAACTCAGCTTCATTATTTACAACCCTGTAACATTCTGAAAGTTACAAAACACGAGACGTGTTGAGTTAAAACCTTTTTCCCATGAAAGGCCGGCATGACTTACCATCCCCCGCTAATAAGCACTGACGGGCTGCTCACTTGTGCTGATAACACACTCTCAACTCCAGACCTGCTTATTATTCCAGGGCTGCCAACCATAGCATGTGGACTTCATTAGCAGATATTAAACCGCTTGGACATTTATATATACTTCAGCTTCGCTCACCTACAGGTCTGTGTTGGAAGGTTGAAGGCTGCAATCATCTCTTAACCCTTCAAACCCTAAACCTGGACTTTTTTCTTATTTTGACTAAGGGCGTTTTCACACAGAGTACCTGAGTCCGTTGGAGCCCAAAGTCCGCTTAATTTTATCAGTGTGAATGCAAACATTCTGTGTGCGAGTACTGTTCGCAAGTCCAGCTGAAAAGGTAGTCCTGGGACTGCGTGCACTCTGGCACAGTACGTTGCAGTCAGAGGCGATTTCTCATAGACTGCAAGGGAAGCTCAGCTTCCCCTAAAATTCTGAAAATTAAATGGTTAAATATGTTCGGTTGTGTTGACATTTCATTGACACAAATGTGTTAGAACACGTTCATCTCACAGATGAGTTCGTTCAGAATCAGCTTTATCACAAATCAACAGACTCGATGTTGTTCACTTCTCATACATTCCTGTGTCGCTGTTTTCTCATTCGATCTCTGCTCAGTGCATTTGTCCGTAGACGCTCAGCGTCCATGCACGTCTATGGGACTGAGTGGAACAGTTTTTTTCATTGCCTCAAAACTGGACGGTAATTGGATAAATGCCACGATGTTGTCCTGCCCCCAGATGCTCGGCATCTCTGGGGTTGAATGGAGCTGTGGGCGGAGCTGGGCTGGACGCCGGGCTTCCACGTGCTGATTGGAGGATCAGTCGAAAGGCTGAGTCCCGTTTGATTGACAGCTTGTTTGAGATCTACTCCTTCACTGACACAGTTCAGTTTAATACTGTCGTGCATAGGGCTGGGTATCACGGCCAATTTCCATAATCGATTTGATTTCGATTCATAAGGTTCTGAATTGATTAATCACGATTTGATTCGATTCGATCCAATATTGATTCAATTCAGTATTAATTTACTGATTCAGAGTAATTTAGTGAAATCAAAGTACAATTTTGTGTTGTAACCTGATTATTTGAGTACCACAGTCATGCAACACATCAATACTGGTATCAGTATTGATATTAGAAAGGAAATAAATATGACATTTCAGCAGGAAGGAGCTCAATCTGATCTTAAATAAGAAACATTGCCATGTTTCTACAGTGGCTCAGAATGGACTTCTTTGTCATCTTTATTCTGTTTTATGGCTGGTGGCTTCTACTCACTGTGGGGGGTGTGTGCGCTCCATGATTGTTGGTCGGGGAGTGGGGGGGGGTAGCGTAGCGTAGCCGTCGGACATTGTCACTTTACTATTCATCTAAGTTATTATTCCAAGAACAACCGGCTTCCGCGACTTGCCTCGGAAAACCTCCAGTCGGCCAGTTCTTTCACACTGCAGGTTTGAGTTTGAGGCTGGGAGGACCTCTTGTGGAGGGGTTTTCCCCATCCTGCCTCCACATCTTTTCTGCACCAGAGCCATCACGAGCGAGACCAAGACTTCCCCAGGGGTTCGCAAGACAGAGTCGGCTGCGCTTCCGCGTACTCCTGGTCCTGCTCTGAAAAATCCATCTCATCCACTATTAATCGATTATGCAAAATTAAAACAAAATCGATCTAAGATCAATTAAATCGATTTTTTTTACCCAGCCCTAGTCGTGCATTCTGCTGTGAGATCAAGAGAGAAACCACTACGAAATTACTTGTTCATTTCTTGCACTGTAAATAAAACACACTCATTGTACTTCCTTGTCTCAATTTAATATAATTTCAACTTTTTCTTTTTTATTTGGTGCAATAAGGTCACTGATAATTTTCTTAAAAAAGGAACGGAGGGCCGAATTTATGTTTAAATAACTTGACATTTTTTTATGTAAGTTGACAATGAACTTCCCTTCTCTGAAAGACGAGCAGCCACCACTGATTGCAGTGTGACAGCGATCCGTGCCCAAGAACAGACATGACCTAATCACCACTCCGACAACAGAAGTGACTTAATCATGGTGCTCCTGTTGTCTCCTGATAAAGCCTCGGATCAGCGCAGCACTGGCTCGTCTTATCAACTAAAGCGCTCAGTGACATATCAGGGACAACAAAGGTCATTCTTCTTCACTTTGCCTCAAACAGGCTAACAGAGGCCATTTCTCAAAACGCGTTCTTGTCTGTTCTTGCGTTCTTGTGAAACGTCATCAGTTGCGGCCCAAGTACTGTTCTGATTGCAAATCTGCATAAACCAAGAACACATGGAAAACCCAGATGTTATTCTTCTCAGCTAGCTTAAGCCAGGGATTCGCTGGTTGTTGACTTATGTAGACTTGGCTGGGAAATAATTCCCAAGATGCAGTTTGTGCCAGCCCGGCTGAACCAACGAAATGTATTACAGTTTTTAAAAATATACAAAATATACAAATGACATAAATACTAGTACAAAAGTATTGAAATCAAATTGAGTGACATTGTGGTGATTTGAGGGAAATACGTTATGGAGCCGATGGCAGAATTACAGCAGAGACAGGGAGGAAAGTTCACAAGTACGCAGCCGTTCCAATTACAGACAGACTTGTGTTCTTAGGAAGTACGTTCTCTGAAACCGTTCTTACCAAGACTGTACTCGCCGAGTTCGCAAAACTGTACTCTGCGTTCTTGGTATTGAGAATTGGCGGGATAGAAAACTTTTGCTGCCATTGTAGACAAATGAACAGAATGGTTGCTTGGTTGATGATGTAAGGGTTTGTCTTCTTCTGAGTTCCGCGTTTGTCGGATAGTGACAGAATTCCTTCCACACCGCCACCTAATGTTATGGCCCTGTAACACCCACTCATACTCAGGGGCGGGCCGCGGTACATGCTTCTGAACGCAACATCTGTGGGAAAGGTGTGAGCATATCCAGGTACAGCACGGATCCAGATACCCAGTGTGAAAACACCCTAAAAGTTTAGAAAATATGCTGTGAGGGAACCCGTTTGCCCATTTTTCCAGAGATCTTTCAAAATCTGCATCTTACTGCATGTTATAATTCTGATCAAACGGCTTCTTCTCCAGCTTCTAGTCCAGGCATGAGTGAAAATACCATAATGACCCAATAAAACCTATAAAGCATGACATCTCAGGTTTCAGAAACCGTTGGAAATTATCCAATTGCACAAACAGTAGTCGCTTTTCCATTGCCCCTCAAATTGCGCAAATATAACTTGTGCATAAAAATTAATCTAATGGTAAAAACGACAATTTCACCAAAAGTCTAATTTTTTGATTAAAAGTTTATGCGCTGGCAAGAGGTGGTTTTTCGGGTGTAGCGCAAATGGTATATCACGCAAAACTGCAATGGAAAGACCTTTTTTGGCAACTAGAGTCATGTGAATTAAAAAAACAGATGTTGACGTACATTCTAACAAGCGAAGAAGAAGAAGAAGAAGCATGTCGCAGTGTGTGGACAGAGCAGGAAACCCAATCTTTTTTTTACTTTAGTACGAGATAAAGGAGTAATATATAATAATAAATAAACAAATTGTCACATTTGTGATTGAATGGAAAAACCGACATTACGCACTTCTGTTTTTTCAACATTTAGTAAATATCGGTAAAGTTTTGTCCAGATGTCCAATGAAAAAGCGACTAGTGAAAGAGTTACATCCATCCAAACTGTATGTGCAGGGTGTGTCAGTGATGACACGTCAGGTTTTGAAGAGTTAACATCTATATGGGACTGAAATGACAAGTCAGATTTCTGTTATCAAAATAAATTCTGCTGCATATCCTTTGGTTGAGTAATCTGTACAGCTGTGTAAATCATGATTCATAGATTATTTTTCCGTAACAAATGGTGGTTTAATGGGTTTTAGCCACATTTAACACAGGTTGAACTCTCCTCTGTTGCTTCGTCGGATGAACTTTCACAGCTTTTAACATCTCGTGCAAACATACAGTCATCTGTACTGGTTCATGCCCATAGTCAGAGGTCAGTAACACCTTTTCAGCACAGCAGCTGAAAAGTCAAGTCTTTCTCCCCCAGTTTTTCAACCCACAGTCGATGGCACAGATTCTGTGATCTCCCCCAAAGTTGTCTGTGCTGTTTTAGACTTGATGGCAGTGCTGACCATGTAAATATTAGTGTCAGTGATGTTGTTGTTGGAGACGTGGCAGTCATTAGGGGTCGGACACAGGCATTTCAGCTGCCTCACCTCCCTTTTAAAGTTGTTGCTGAATAAGTAGTAGATCATGGGATTGTACACGGTGGAGCTCTTTGCAAACAAACACGGCAGCAGGCTGACCTCAGGTGGGATGGTGCTGCTGTCATTGAAAACAGACCACAGACTCACCAAAGCGTACGGTGTCCAGCAGCCGATGAAGCCGATACTGACCAGGATGGCAATCTGGAAGAGAGCAGGAGGATACAGATGAGAAGATGGAAGACAGGAAGTCCAAGAGTATGTTTCAGATAAGTGTATTTTCAGGTGGTTTTGAGGGGAATCTATACTTTTGCATCTGTGTGTTTAGGCTGTTGAAAATGTACTCTGTGATGCAGACTTAAGCTAAGATAAGATAAGATAAGATATGCAAAAGCACATGCACCACTATTTTAACCCTTTCATACATGACGTCCACATTTGTGGACACACAGTTGAAGCTCATGAGCTTTTGGAAAGTGATCACTTTCCAAAGGGTTATAAAGGCAATATTCTCCAAACCACCAGGGGGCAGTCTCTATATACCCACAGCAATGCAATAAAAAAAAAGATCATCTTAGTTTTACAATTTGGACTGCTCTGTGATCTCAAAGGATATTCCATAATTAAAGAAAAAATAAAAAATGCATCTGAAAAAACTGTTGCATCATGTTTCTGATATAGGCAATTCATTAACCTCCTAAGACCCAGGAAATGTCAGCAAAGTACAAGCTTTTCTGTTTTTTATTAAATAAATGCCGATATTGGAAATATCATGATGCAACAGTTTTTTCAGATGCAGTTTTTTTAATTTTTATGGAATGTCCTTTGTGGTGGACAGTTTTGTTTTCTTTTTTTTTTTTGTATAAAGTTGTGGAACTCTTGTCCACAAATGTGGACAGAAAACCCATAGCTGGCTCTGAGGAGGTTAATTAAAAAAAAAAAAATCCAAAACTTGTACTTTCCTGGGTCTCAGGATGTTAAATATTTTCTTAGTAAAACCATGTTTAAAAAAAAACAAAAAAAAACAAAAAAAAAAACATTTTAACTTTAGCCTAATTTTGATAAATGGAATCAATCTAAAAAACAAACAAACAAACAAACAACTTTGATACTTTTTTCATAATTCATGCATGAAAGGGTTAAAATATTAATTTAAATTATTATAAAAAATATACAGTAGGGCACACCAGCTCATCTTTTGGAGGATAATGTATATCCATTGTGGTTACTCGAGTGCAACTGCTGTGAAATTTAAGATATTGAAGGAGAATGGTCACTACAAGGACGAATGAACTTTGTTCCATGATCCGAGCCTTTTCATTTTTGGGACTTGTTTGTCTTATGGGCTGGTGAAGTACATCTTTTGGACTCAAAACAAAAACTGGAATGACATTTGTCTCTTTTTTACCAATGTCAATCTGCTGGTGAATTTACCCGTTCCTTCCAAATACAGATACAATTTAAAAAATGATAGAAAATACACAGTATGTTTTCCGTCATTTGTTTGTAAATTTACTGTCAGGATGGACCTCTGCGCCCTCACCTGTCTCATCTAATTAGGTCATAGGTGTCAAACATGCGGCCCAGGGGCCAAACCTGGCCCGCTAGAGGGTCCAATCTGGCCCCTGGGATGAATCTGTGAAATGCAAAAATTTCACTGAGGAAATTAACAATCAAGGATATAAAAATCATTTTAATTCAGGTTCCACATACAGACCAATTAGATCTCATTTGGGTCAGACCAGCAAAATACTATCACAATAACCTATAAATAATGACAACTGCAGAGTTCATCTTTGTTTTAGTGTAAAAAAGTAAAATTACATTAAAATGTTTATATTAACAAACTATCCTTTTACAAAAAATATGAACAATCTGAAATGTCTTAAAAGAAGTAAATGCAATTTTACCAATATTCGGCCTGTTATTAAATGTTTTGTGTATTTGTAATCGTAATATAAATTGTAATGCACACGTGTAAATGACAATCTGAGGCAGAATATTATTAAAATTGCATTTGTTTTTCTGAAGACATTTCAAGTTGTTCATGTTATTCAGATTTTTAAGGAAATCTTGTAGATATAAACATTATCATAATGTCCTTTTTCTTTTTTCTCTGTTATTCTTTTACTGGTCCGTCCCACCTTAGATCATACTGGGGTGAATGTGGCCCCTGAACTAAAATGAGTTTGACACCCCTGAATTAGATGGACCCCCCCCACCCTTCTGCATCCTTACAGACTGGAACTACATCTGCAGATGGACGTCCATCAGTCCTGGTGGATCTACAGCCTGTCTGTCCATGGGAGTGGATCTGTCCTTCACTGTGGCTCTCCTTGAGGTTTCTCTTTTCCCACTGTGTTTTTTTTTTTTTTTTTTTTTGAGTTTTTCCTTGACGAGAAGGAGGGTCGAAGGACGGGGGATGCCCGGGGTATTAATCCATTTTCTTCATCTACTATTTATTTGACTGTTGTTTGTTTTCATATCCATTCTGTACAGCCCTGTGAGGCAACCTTGTTGTGATATAGGGCTCGACAAAGAAAACTGAATTGAACTGAAATTTCACCTGTCTATCCTTCAAACATGCACATTTTTCCATGATTCTATTGTTAAATTCAGGCATGTCCTTGACAAGTGCCTTTTCCACTGATATATGGACAGTTCATGTAGACCAGGGGTGGTGGTAGTGTGGATAGATCACATGGCATTAAAAAAAAAAAAAAAAAAAAATAGAAGTGACCCTGGAGGCTAAACAACGGCTTTTCTCAAAGAAATGATTCATGGGGTTAGTAAGTTAAGCTTAAAATCAAGTGCTTTTTCTGCTTAAAAAATTAAGTTTGTTATATGTATGCATTGTAATCAGTTGACAAGTTATTTTATAAAGTTGGTCTAAATCACAGGTGTCGAACATGCGGCCCGGGGGCCAAAACTGGCCCGCCAAAGGTTCCAATCTGGCCCGCGGGATGAGTTTGCAAAGTGCAAGTTAGGGCATCAAACTCAAAAATAGTATCATAATAATCTATAAATAATCATAGCACCTTTTTTTTCTCTTTAATTTAGTGCAAAAAACATTAAATTATGAAAATGATTACATTAGCAAACTATCCTTTAATAATAATGTGAATAACCTGAACAAACATGAACAACCTGAAATGTCTAAAGAAAATTAAGTGCAATTTTAACAATATTCTGCCTGTTACTAAATGTTTTGTGCCTTTGTCTGATCTGTAATGCATATGTATAAATAAGTCAAGGCATAATATTGATAAATTGACAAATTTCTTTTTTTTCAGGTTATTCACACCCTTTTTGTTTGGATAGTGTGTAAATGTCAGTATTGGCATAATTGAATGTAATTTTTTGCACTAAAAAAATTTGGAGTTGCCATTATTTATTGGCTATCATGCTATTATTTGACTGGTCTGGCCCACTTCAGATTAAATTGGGCTGAATGTGGCCCCCGGAAGAAAATGAGTTTGACACCCCTGGTCTAAATGAAAAACAAGGGAAACAGTCTGAACTTAGGCCGAACAATGCCCTTCCTGTTTATAAAGGTTTATACTTATGTTATTCCAGTAAATTCTCATGGCCTGTCAAATTAAAAATAGGATTCATGCTGATAATTTACATTGAGTCTACCGTGCACCAGGTCCGATTCCAGACTGCTATGACTGGGGGGGCAGTATAAGCTGTTGATTGGACGGACAACACTCCCCCCTATGACAGCACACTTGTTCATCATTAATTAGATTAAATTAACTTTATATTATGAATAGACCTATAACACTGTTAAATTTATGCTAGACAGCCTCGTTAATCCAGGTCCAGTCTGTTGTTTGCAGCCAGAGGACAAAAAGCTGAATGACAGCAGTGGATCAGAACTCAGCCTTCATGTTCGATGCTCCTCCATCTGTCGCTGACACAGGGTTAGGCTACTAGCTTAGAAATATGTGAAGTTGGCAGACACGGTACAGGGTTTCTGTAGGAATCAGCAAATCTAATTTAATACCCTTTTTAATGCCACTGTAAACAAATTTAATGTCCATGTCCAACTGCAGAAACAGTTTTTTATATAGTTTTATGACAATTTACTATCGACAGGCTTTAACCAGGTTCTGAATAGTTCCTCCTCCAATCACTTCTGCTGAAACTTGCATTTTCCCATTTTTCCGACATTTGCTAATATTCTCTCCGCTCTTTCACCACGGCATGAGTACACTCACAGGACGTTGCATTCCAAGCATCCAGTGTTGTGACTTTGTGCATCGGTCATAAACAATAGACAACTAAAGGGTTCCACCTGTCAATCATCACACTATACTTCCGATCAAAATTATTAAATGTTTATATAATCAAAATAAATTGTGAATAACAATGCTTTTTTCCATCAAGTGTATTTACATTTTTAATGCCTCTGGACATCGAATTTAATGCTTTTTAATGCCATTTAAGAGCTTAATTTTCACAAAATCTGTTTAATGACTTAATGCTTTTTAATGACCTGCAGAAACCCTGTGGTAACTAAATCTGCACATGTGAGCGGTATTAAAGCTAGTAAGTGTTAGTTAGCCAACAGCGTGCTGGTAGAAACAGACGCAGCCAATTTAGTTTAACATTATGTCTCGAAAGTGATTCTATTTGACAGAAAATAAAATAATCACAACAATTACTAAGAAACATCAGGCAGGTAAATGTAGACATCAAATCTGAACATTAACTGAAACCCAGTTATCCCCAATAGTGAAATGACTGAGCAAAGTAGCCTGGTTCTGATCTCTGCTCTGTATCACTTTTAATACGGCCACACCAACCAATCAGATATAAATACACTTTTAATATTTTGATGTGGCATGTTTGAAATTGGCCATATCATCAAGGACAAAATAAAATATTTTTCAGTTATTACCTCCACCAAGAAGTGTAACGGCGGAGGTTATTACCTCTGCCAGGGGGTATTGTCATCACTTTGCTTTGTTTGTTTGTTTGTGTGTTTGTTTGTTTGTTAACAACTTTAAGGGAAAACTATTACAACCATCTTTACCAAATTGTACCCACAGATAGGCCTAAGCCCTGGGACCAACCCATTAAATTTTGGGCCAAGTAGGCCAAAGTTCAAGGTCACAGCAAGGTCACAAAATCTACAATTCTCCTATCTCTCATCATTGAGCAATTTTCAAAAATTTATAAAAAAAATTCAAAACAACTTCGATTAGCCTCCAACTTGATCCACCTGTAGCTTATAACAATATCTTGTATCTGGCACAAAATTGTTCACATCCACTGTGGAATGTGGACTCTGTGGACATTTCATTTTAACACTGAAAATCACATTTACAACATATTTTTCATTATAAGTCAACAAATATTCACTGGAGTTTAATATAATTTGACATACACATGATTGGTACCAAGCTTCAACTTTTTCTGCTGTATGGAACAACCTTGAAACTGTTGAATTTAAAAAGAGATAGTCGATCCACACATGCACACCGTTCGGGGTGCTTGGCGGAGGTTTGCGTTCTCTGAACACTTGTGTTTTCATAGGGGTTTGTCTGTCTGTCTGTTTGACTGTTAACAAGATAACTCAAAAAGTTATGGATGGATTTGGATGAAATTTTCAGGAAATGTTGATACTGGCACAAGGAACAAATGATTACATTTTGGTGGTGATCAGGGGGGTGGGGGGTCTGCCTTGGCGGAGGTCTGCGCTCTCCGAGTGCTTTTCTAATTTTAATTTTGGGATGAAGCAGGTCGGTTTGGTGGGAAGGACGGAGCATTTGGAGGGTGCCCATGCCTAGAACCGGCCCTGCTGTACACCCACCATTTTGAACGGAAGTCTATAGTAAAGTAAGAGCTCAAACAGGAAACATGTGACCTGACTGCTCACTAGACGACTGAAAACATTTTTAAACTCCACTTGAATGCAGATTATACACTGTACTCATGGGCTGTATCATGTACAGCTCATTTATTTAAATATTCATGTTTTTGTAAAATTATTTCATGTGATTCCTATCATCTTCTTCATGTGAAACAGGTGGGGTGACACTGATTGAAATGAAGAGTGTTTTTTTGTGCATTCAGATCATTATTTAAAGAGTCACTTACTATTAACAGTCTACGGTGCAGCTTGATAATATTGGGTAACCCGTTGCTGCTGTTTGCCGACTTTTTGTACGTAACATAAAGCTTGATGGTGATGCCAAAGTAGCAGGAGATGATGATGACGCTCGGCGCGAGGAGGTTGAAGACAAACATGCTGATGACTAAAGAGAAGGCTTCCTGTTTCATGTTTCCCCATGCGAGTGAGCAGGACAGGCCAAAGGGCTCCGGGCCATAACGTCCCCAGCCCAGTATCGGCAGCAGAGCCCAGAGCAGAGCATACAGCCAGATCCACAAGCACAGGAGCTTCACCTTCTTCCAGCTAATTTTCTCCTCTGCAATTTGACAGAGAAAGAGAAAGGTTTTTACAATCAGTGATGACAATGTGACGAGACAGAAAGCATTACGCAAGTGTTTGTATTCATGTTTCTGCACATACTTGTATAGAACGGCTAAAATTTCCTTAGGGGGTCAAATGAGTGGCCATTTTTGTCAAAAGAAAAAGTTGTAAGAAATGCATAGAACTGTGTTGAAAAATTGCTAATCCATTTGTGCACAGACTACTGATATTATTTAACAGTGGAAGCTATATTTTCAGAAATATTGGATTCTGAATAGCATGTGTATGTGAAAACTTTTGCTGGTGGACGGATGTGACATTACCCATGATGCTCTGGTCAGTACCAGTACTTTATTAGTAATAAACTTATAGACTTACTATTGCTAATTCTCCTCTTATTCATAAATGTTAGTATTGTGGATCTAAAACAATAACAGCTGAACAAATCACAAACTGTGGCAGTGGACGGATGTGACAGGGTTGTTACGGATCCCATCATACTGATGCTCGGCAGCCATGTCACCGTTTACACTAATGATCCCTGTGCAAAAACTAGGATCAGAATTATTTATTGTATAGTTTATCATCATACTAAAGAGTAAATAACAATATAGAATTGTTATTTCTTTATAAAAATGCTTATTACACTGGGTTACAAAAAAATGTTTTTTACAAGTTGTCTAGGTTTTTTCAACTGAATTAGGACCATTTTGCACCGCTAAATCCAAAAATGACATCTGTTTTTCTCAATCAGGTCAGGTTTTTTTGCTAATTTGATTTTGAAAAATTTGATCTTCTCACAAAATTGATGACATTTTTGTGACTTTATCAGTTGATTTTTTATATAGTTCTCACCCAAAATAAGTTTTAAGAGAAAAAAAATCATTTGATCACTTGATTCCTGTTAGGTACAATGGTGTATTCACCGCAGATGTAGCAGAATACGTCAGGCTTATTTTTGCAAGATCTTCTAGTTGAAGCCATTTCATTCACCTGTAATATTAAAAAAAACATTAATCATAAATTGGCAAAAGTAAAATCTTCAGAACTCGTTTATTGCAAGAAATATGAAAGAATTTTGTATC
Source organism: Sphaeramia orbicularis (assembly GCF_902148855.1). Lineage (NCBI taxonomy): Eukaryota > Metazoa > Chordata > Actinopteri > Kurtiformes > Apogonidae > Sphaeramia > Sphaeramia orbicularis. The sequence continues at coordinate 16,915,100 of NC_043979.1, read as the reverse complement.
ATATGATGTGAAAATGCCCATAAATCTAAGCAAAAATGTTAAAAAGCCAATATGTAGCATAGTTCAGAAAGTTGACCTGATTGAGCAAAATTAATGTGATTTTTGGATTCAGCACACCAAAATTATCCTAAATCACCTCAAAAACTTAAACAATAAATTTGTTGTTGACCAGTGATATTAGAAAACTGTTGATTTAAAAAGTGACGTGTGACATTCTTAATGTATGTATTGGCGTAACATAAGCAGGATGGATCAGCACCATACTCCATATTGTAAACAGTAAAAATAAAACATGTGATATGTAGGATAGAATCTTACAAGAAAAACTGGGGAATCTAAAAGAATACAATATTTGTTTTTCAGGTAAATTCAGTTCAAATATAACTTGGCCATTTGTGACATGAAAATATAACATTAATTGTGATGAAATTGGACATTTTTGAGCTGAAAATATAGTTCATATGACCGTCAACATGTTGAACAGAACTGAAATCCTGTAAATTTGCATAAGTTGCATTTACCAACACAAAGTTCCTTTGGGGATTCACTTATAGTGATTTCTTATGCACAAAAGACATAAATAAGACCTCTAAGCAAATTTTAGCCGATAACTGATCCACTGTCTTACATAAATATCACAAGACTATGGTTCCCTGTGGTAAAAACACACACACACAATAGTCGCTTTTCCATTGACCCTCAAATATAACTTGCACATAAAAACTGACCTAATGGAAAAACGACAATTTCGCCAAAACTGTCATTTTCAATTAAAAGTTTTTGTGCTGGCAAGAGGTGGTTTTTCGGGCGTAGCACAAATGGTATATCATGCAAAACTGCAATGGAAAGTAGAGTCAGATGAATTAAAAAACCGGACACTGACGTATGTTACAAGTGAAGAAGAAGAAGAAACATGTCGCGGAATGTGTGGACACACCAGGAAACCCAATCATTTTTTAACCCTTTCATGCATGAATTATGAGAGCCTTAATCTAGATTTTTTTTCCCCAATTGTTTTTATTCCTCTTTAGGCATGGAAAAAAAGCTTTTTTTTTTTTTTTTTATGAATTTTTTTTTTATGTTCACGGAGTTGCAAAAATGTCCACTTGGCTGGACACCATGTGTTTCATTTTTGAAGCAAAGAAACATGCATTTACTGACGCACTGTGTAAAATCTATGAAATAAAAAAAGATTTTAATGCTGTTAATCTGATGTTTTCTCAGATTTTAACATACTCTAATACTAGTCATTACTCACTTCCTGGAGATAATATGCAAAAAAAAAAAAACTTATTGGTTTAAAAAAAAAAAACCCAAACAAACTGTTAATTACAATCTAATAACAAGGTCAAGGTTTATTTATATAGCACACTTAAAAACAGACACTACTGTCCCAAAGTGCTGTATATAATGTATATAATAATGAAACAGAAAAGGAGTAAAAGACAATAAATACAATAAAACAATACTGGCACATACAGTAGTTCGTGCATTAAAAACAAGCAATTGATTTACACTCAAACATGTTACTGCAGATCAGGTTTATCTGTTACAGCAAAGTTACAGTAACTCTATGAATTCCAGTATATAGGATGATGCACATGCCTCCACTGTGTTGGCTGATATGTAAATAAAACAACAAAATCCATGAATATACAAGAGAACAGCTGTAGAATAGCTGTCCACTGTAGTGACCACTGTGCATGAAAGGGTCAGTTTAGTTTGAGATAGAGAGATAATCCATAATAATAATGAATATATCTGTAAATCAACACCATATTTACGTTCGTTGCCTTGTTTATGGAATGACTTCTCGTGTCATTTCGCGATAATAAATAAACAAATCATCACATTTGTGATTTAATGGAAAAACCGACATTACGCACTTTTGTTTTTTTGACATTTAGTAAATATCGGTAAAGTTTTGCGCAAATGTCCAATGGAAAAGCCACTAATATTCTTACTGTATGGTTCAAATCCAGCTACATCTGATCTTTAATTAACAGCAATGGCCAAAATTATATGAATAAATACATTAGATTAAGGATTTCAATAACAACATGTTTTGATTTCTAACACATTACAAATGAGATGTAAATTAATTCTTGTATGATTCACTCCATCCACTTTGTCTGTTCTTCAGGGTTTATTGTCATTCTGTGCCCAGAGCAGAGGGCTGATCAATTTACATACAAACCGTCAACTTCGGCTTTCATGTAATCACGTATTTCTGCATGTTTTGTTAGGCATGTTAATAAGCCACTTATAGAGGTCTTGTGATCACACACTCACACATGTATTTAAGGTTTTCCTTTGTTTGTACTGAACATGTGCATGTGCATAAAAAGATGCACACATGTAAATATACGGGCAGTGTGTTCACATTCTGCCACGTGTTTGCACTAGTTTGTTTACATCTACATCTTTCCTTATATCTGTGCTGTTTAAGGGCCATTCCACCAAATGGGTGCCATTTGCTTGTTATAACTCTTCCAAATTAAACTTCATTTTTTATCTTTTTTCAACACTGAATCTAATAACACACATATTTAACTATTCAAAATGTGTAGTGGTCCATCTCAGGCAACTTTATTTCATTTTTTACAAGGTTTTTAAGCGGAACATGATTGCATTTTTCTCAGTCCTGTTACCAAAACTCATGTGACATTTAAAAAGCACACTTAAAAGCTGGTCAACTAATTCCTTTGTTTTCCTCTCAACAAAATGTTTATTTTAAAGAAATGGTTGGTTACATGATAAAATAATTAATATTTGTGACTAAAAAATCACTATATATGCACGAAAGCTGTAATTTTCTTAAAACTGCAAAGTCATTTTTTCATTTTAAAGCAGACCCAAACCTCAAATTTATCAAAATTTTTATGATGCAATTCATTAAATACTTGGACAAAGAATGGACCACACATAATTGAAAAAATCCGGTGGTTTATCTTTATTTTTTAGAAAAAGTTATTTAGTAACAGGAATGAACATTGGGTAACAGGAATGAGTGTGTGTGTGTGTGTGTGTGTGTGTGTGTGTGTGTGTGTGTGTGTGTGTGTGTTAGAGTGGTCCAAAGATTTTTTTTTCAGATTCTCTGGATTAGAACCCTGCATTTGGTTCCATATCTGGCCAAATTACTTCAGTCCAAATTTTATGCAAATTAATTAATATTTAGAGGTTGCACAGACACATGCAGATTGCTCTATATACTATAACAGAACTAGACAAATGAATAGAATAATTTCACAGGTACAGTGTTGTTGGGTTGAAGGGGGCTTGGAGATTTTTCGTGCTCCAAAGGGGGGCCCGACAGAAAAAGATTGAGAACCACTGGTTTAACTGGTGAATCAGTGTTGTAGAAAATGACAGTGTTTCCACATTCACTACGGAGCCTCTGAAATGGGTCATATCTGATGAGGATTTAAAGCTGAGAAACTGTATTGTGGCTTAATTACCTCCGCCAAGGAGGTTATGGTTTTGCCGGCGTTGGTTTGTCTGTCTGTGTGCAAGATAACTGAAAAAGTTATGGATGGATTTGGATGAAAATTTCAGGAAATGTTGATACTGGCACAAGGAACAAATGATTAAATTTTAGTGGTGATCGGGGGGGGGGTGGGCTGATCTGCCTTGGTGGAGGTCTGCGCTCTCCGACTGCTTTTCTAGTTATTTACATGTATTGACAGGATAAGTGGATCAACAGATACTAAACATTTTACATCAGTAGATGCTTTCAGTTGCCAGTGGATGTTTGGGTCGTTATAAGTTAAACTACAGCATTATAACTGTTCCTTTAACCCAGTGGTTCTCAATCTTTTTCTGTCGGGCCCCCCTTTGAACACGAAAAATCTCCAAGCCCCCCTCAACCCCAACAGCATTGTACCTGTGGTGCAATTATTACTTTTATTGAAAGAAACATCAATATCGTAAGAATACTTTTTGCTTTTCCTTGAATAATTTGTTGTGCAAATTAAAAATAACGTAGATTTTTTTATTGAACAATATAAATGGACTCAACAAGACTGCTCCCTGAGACATTATTTTTCAAAATAAAAATAGGAAATGTGGAGTTATCTTACAACTATGACAATAAGGTACTTTTTTTTTGTTTAGAACAACAAACACATTTTGGTAACAAAGATGAACATTTTAACAATATCAGTGGCTGCAGTGAGCCCGTTTACGTTGCACATCTGAGAACATCAAAGTGCAAACTGTACAAACTGTGCAAAAACAGAAACATTGCACTTTTTTCTTTTCCAGTCCAATCCTTGTCCACTCTCCAAACCTAAACTCTTTGTCTAGTCCAGTGACAGATCACCATGGCAGTAGATCTGTTTGTTGTACGTCCCTAAAATGAGTCCAGGGTGCTCCAATGCTAAAACATTAGTTCCACCTGCTACATGTTTGAACCTGAAGAAAAAATAAACACCTAGGAATGATCCCATGCTCCCCCTGGCAAGCCTTCCCCCCCCCCGGGGGGGCCCACCCCACTTTTTGAGAAACACTGCTTTAAGGCGGCCTTACACTGTGCAAGTTTAGAGACGATTTCTCACTCGTGCGACTATTTCTGGGATCGGGCCTGATGTGCCTCTAATCGTGTGTTGTGCTTCGTACAGTGTACATGGGGTAAAGAGAAGCGATTAGCACCTCACGACCACCTCACGACCAGCAATCATGTGTTCACAAGGAAAACGGAGCTGTTTGAAATCCTGCTCGCTCCTCGTGAGTGTATCGTACTGTCAAAGCAGTGCCACGAACCGATGTGCCTCAAATTCTCACACTGTACATGCGCAAATACAATAATAGCCAGCTACTGTAAGCTAATTCTAAGCTAACAGTAGCTGGCTATTGGCCTAGTGCGGTTTAGCTTTTGCAGCTTACCTCTAGTTCCCTTTGCTGTAGGATTGACAGCTCATACTGTCCACCTCTGGCAAACCAATTCCTGCACCAAACACGTCACCGTCTTTTCTTCTTTTTTGATTCCCCACAGATAATGGCACATATTGCCAAAACAGCTCGTTGGTTTTTGTTTAGCACTACCATTTCGTGACTCACGCCAATGCACAATCGTCTATGCACTTTCGGATTCCTTGGTATTTTAACGTTGTATTTCCGGATACAACACTCGAATGTGTGGTGCATCCTCTGGTGTATGGTCCTACAGTGTGAGCAGTCAGGTCGCGTACAAGCATCGGTTTGTACAGTGTGAGAACATGAATCGTGAGTCTGACCTTACGAATGATTCGCACAGTTTGAGATGAAGCTGCGTGCAACGATCGAAATAATCGCACATTGTATGGCCGCCTTTAACCAATCAGATTTCAATTTCACTTCACAAGGCCTGTGATGATTGACCATGTGGAGGAGGAAACACACCAGGAGGCTGGAATAATCTTCACCGCAGTATGATTTATTTACAGTGTTTGCCCAGGTGACATCGCCGATTGAGCTATGTTAGTGAAAAAAAAACAAAAAAAACTAAAAACAGAAAAAAACTCAACTAATTGATGAAAAACAGCGTAACAAAACATAAGGAAAATCAGTCTTAAACCACAGAAAATAAAGCTCAGCCCATGGCTAAGGGCAGCCAGCTTCAGTGACCTGCTTCACTCAAGCAGAGCCACACTTCTCGAGGAGCTTCTACTCCAGGCTTTTTATACCCGTTGCCCCTCCCACATGAACAAACCAATCCCCAATGTTCAGTTTACCTTTCAATTAACATTTACCAGAATATTACTGATATCTTGACCTATACCTCATTTCACTACTTATATTTAATACTTCCCCAAAAAGTCTCTAACAGTTTAAACCTGGTTTAGAGCATTTTTAAGCTTAACTACTGGCCAACTCACAAAACTCCCCTCTGATGGCTGCCACCCTTGGTAAGTTCCTGATGCCCTCTACTATAAAAGGTTTGGGAACCTCCCTCTTCCTGTTTGTCTGTCAGGCCTGGGATCTGGTGATGGGATGGAGAGAGCATGGAGTGAGCATCAAACAGTTAGGTAACAAAAGGAACAAAAGAACCAGACTTAAGCTATGCAAAATGTGTTTTGATCTGTGGGCCCATTATGTAGCTATTTCTAAGGATGCAAAAATAATAAATATGAAATGAAAATATGATTAATAGAAACAAACAAAACTAGACCAGCTAAGCTAGCAGGCCCAAACCCATGCTCCCCCTGTCACTCCAACCCAGAACCAGGCCCAGAGCCTGAGAACAAAGGACACAGGTTCAACCCACTCACAGGGCATGGGCTGCCACCATGACAAGGCCCACTAGCTTGCCCTCAGTGTCATCAGCATTTATCCTTCCTCTGACTGGATGGTAAAAGCAAAACTCATTTAGCAATATTCTTCTGATTCTTGCCAAAAAAGCTAATTTCATTGAATTTAATCGAACTATTAATACATTTGAGGTAAATTTTTTTATGCCCACAATGACTGATGGAGGAGAGGAAAATTATTTGGTCTCGGACATACTTAAAAAACATTTCCAAGGCGGACTTTTCCAGAGAAGCTGGACTTTGTGAGGTGAGGTGAGGTGAGGTCGGCCAACCCCTGATGCTAGCTAGTTTATCAAACGGACATTCTCTACCCTTAAGAGAATAGAAACTTATGTCAGGAATGCGACTGTGTGGAGACTCACAGCCTCCATGGACACAAAAAAGGACTTATTGATGGAACTGAAACACAGATCACCTCTATGACAGTCAGTGAAGGTTGGATTTTGTATTTAAATTATGAGTATCTGTCGTGAGATGGCTATGATGTTTTTTATTTAAATTTTGTATGTTTTTGTCATGTTATAAGTTAAATGTTAATTCTGAACTGCTCCAGATGATGCACACGGCACAGTTGTAGTTGTAGTGTCGAGGTTTGGAGTTGTCTTAAAGGGGTCATATTTTGCTAAACCCACTTTTATTAGTCTTTGGTTCATTTATGTGTGTATTTGGACCCTAATAGTTCAAAAAGTTTGAATTTGAACCCTCCAGGTGCTGCAAAGCTATCTTTATATTCATGTTGGCAAAAATCGAGTGGATTTCTACAACACATTTTAATTCTTTCTTAATTTGTTACGTCTATAACTAGTTACATCATGACATTTGCACATATAAGGTCAATACTTCTGATGAACATTTCTCCGAGTATGACATAATTGTTTGTCAGCAGCATTGGTTGTAGTCCATACTGAAAATATGTCCAAACTTCGAGTCGATTACCTAAAATGTTCAGTTATTGGTTGAATGGGATAGAGCAGCACAGTCAACAACCTGGAGGGGGAGGGGCATGAAGTGGCTCATTTGCATTTAAAGGGCCAGTGCTCAAAACCACCTTTCTTGTGTCATTACTCAGAAATAGGGTTGAAGATGGACCTGTGGAGTTGAATTAATGAAGAATTCAGACCCAAGCAGAGCATTTACAATTTATGTAGACCACAGGTAAATATTTGAAAATGCATAATTCCATTTAAAAAAGCAAAATATCACTCCTTTAACTGGGTTTACAGCTATAGTAATAATGGTATTCACACTCAATACATCAAATGTCTCTCTCTCTCTGTAATGCCTTGTTATTTTGTGTTTTTTGTATAGTATTGATGGTTTCTATAGTGGTGGTATTCAGAGGTGTTATAAGTCGAGTAAGTCCCCACTGAAGGCCCTGGTATCAAATGCACGACCCGCTACTGATATTTATCATATTTCATCTACTCAAACTTTTATTCAATATTGAATCTTTCGTTTCATATCTTCACTCTCCACATATTTTAGATAAACTCCCCAGGTTATACTGAAGTCTTTACAGTGAAATAGTGGAAAAGTGAGGATTTTTACAGTCAATAGTTTCATGACCAAAGCTGCCTCGCTCTGTTTCAATTACAGATGGTGTTAGCCACCCTGACCGTCCTCTGACCCCTGGACTAGCCAATTCCACATCCTCCACAACTATTTCAGATCTGTGTTTTTACAAGGCTCCCATCTCACATACCGTGCCCCCAGCAACACTGCACTTGGCTGTAAAATTATGCGTCCCAAGAGAGTGCCCTGTGGTCCAGGAGCATCATTAAAATCACACATTTGCTGCTGCAGACAGTCAAACTGAGCCAAGGACTACACATATATATATATATATATATATATATATATATATATATATATATATATATATATATATATATATATATATATAATCTCAGGGCACAATGTCATTTTGTCAACCATATTTTTTTTTAACATTTACCAAAGTTCATGTTTGATTTAAAGGTTCAGTGTTTCTAATATTTAGGTGGGGGATTTGACTTAAGTCAGACATAAGTCACAGTTTTTAAGACTCAACCCTTTATCAGGCAAGTGACTATTTTTGGTAATTTCTGCATGCATTACAAAACAGTGACAGCAACAGTTCCAGTGAGGACAGTGAGTCAACAGTCTCAGGTCGAATGTGGTCTACAGGGTCTGTAAGGTCCACCTCTGCATGAACAGTGAGTGTACCTGCTTTGTTAGGTACCATGAAGTAATGGTACTAATGTGAGGAATGATGTTCAAAGGGAGAATGTGGATGTGGACAGGGGTCTGGATCAGCACTTATGTTGGTCTAATGTTCTAAAAGTGATGTTCTAATGTTGTAAAATACATGTACCTTTCACATTACATGTGTTTTATATACTTTATATACTTACATGTGTTTTATACACTTCTTGGATTTAATTATTTATTTGCCACATATGGACAAGGAACAAAATACAGTAACTTCATTAATCTGGATTTTCTACATGACAATAAAATGTTTTTTAAAAAATCGCAAAAGTAATAAAATCTTGTTATGTCCCCCAATAACACACTATGGTTTCAATTTTGAATTTCAAAGTATTTCTGACTTTGACTCTCAGCAAATGCCCCGACAAATGATTTCTAATGCAACAATATGCTAATCACTGTAAAAATAAATAAATAAATAGAACAAGTCAAAATGAGAGAACAAATGCAGAATGATGTAGACTATTAGCAATATGCTAATGCAGTGTTTTTCAACCTCGGGGTCGGGACCCCACAAGGGGTCGGCTGGAATTCAAATAGGGTCACCTGAAATTTCTAGTAATTGATAAAAACAAAATTAAAAAAGCTTACTAATAAAAAAATATACGGTGAGTTGAGAGAAACAATCCCAATCCATAAAAGCCATGACAAACTGTGAAGCTGAAACTGAAGCACTGTAGTACTGTTTCTCTTTTAAAATGTTCATTGTGGTCAGTTTCAGATGCTGCAGCTCTTTCATAATTCATAGTTTGAGTTCTTGTTTGTTCAGTATTAATTGTCAGCCTTGTAAATCCAAGCTGGACTGACTGTACATATCCTGACCAAGGAAAAAAATGAAAAATAAAAAAATAAAAAAATAAAAATAGTTCATTAGATTTTACCACTGTTTTAAGCTAACAAACAGGGCTTTCTTTTTATTTTGATACAACATTTATTTGTGTAGAAAAAACACACAGTAACGTCACTTTGAAGCATATTTAGACATTTAGGTCTGTCTTTTAATTACAGACTGCCACTCATGACTGTTTTTCATTGGGAGGTTTGAGTGACTTACTCCTACCTCTGTCTATTAGTATGTACCCCCTCCAACACCCTCCTCATTGGTGTGTTTTTAATGCTCTCACCTTACAAAGTAAACTCTAGTCCACACAAAGTAACATTGTAATGATGAGATGGTCGTAAAGGACTTTGATGTTAGATGCCACTGACCATAAAAATTAGGGGAAAAAATTAAATGTGTGGCTTTTCCACTATTCACACAATTAATACTAGCACAAGACAATCCAGGCTCTTTTCATGGGTCATTCCACGTTGGTGGAATGATCTACCAAGCACTACCAGAACAGGGGCATCTCTGCCTATCTTCAAGATGCTCTTGAAGACCCTACTGTTCAGAGAGCACCTCCTGTCCTAGCACTTTCAAACATTCCATTTTAAATGTATTATTATGTTTATTCTGTTGTTTTACTTGGTATTTTTTTCACTGTTTTTAATTTTACAGCTGTTTTTATGTCTTCTTAATCTATTCTTGTATATTAGTCTATAATTTAGCTTTTTTATTCTTCTGTACAACACTGATTTTAATTGTACACCTGTTTTATCTATTCTTGTATTTTTTTCTTTTATTTTGGTTTTTCCCCTGTAAGTCGCTTTAGAAAAAAAGCATCTGCCAAATGCATAAATGTACATGTAAATGTATTAAAAAATACTTTCTCAAATCTAAAAATTGTGCATTTGCTGCATCTCCATTTACTACACCATTAACAATACACTTTGTTAAATATTTTTAGTGTATTTACTCTCCTCAAACAGCACACTATCATCAGCATACAATGAAACTCTGATTAATTTTGTTAATTTCTATACCCAGATTGGCCCTCTTTCTGATACTGATGTTGGCATTTTATTTATTTATTTATTTATTTATTTATTTATACAGGGTGTCCCATAAGTCTCCATTCATAGGAAAAATAAACGTTTCTTGACATAAACCATTTTTATTTATATAATATGCTCTATATGACTGCCATTTTGTCGGGAACACATTTCAATGCGTGTCCTCCACTGCTGAAGAACTATAAAGAAGAAATATAAAGAAATACATGTTAGAACCATATGTATTATGTCTCCTATGTATGGAGACTTATGGGACACCCTGTATATATACATATATGATGGCCCTGTTCAGATTGGCTACGTACATTTAATATCCCTGTTTTTAAGTAGGTCATGTCAATCTGTTGCACTGCCAGGGATCAGGCTGAAAAAGCCAGGGGCAAGCCACATCACTGAAATCCAATTCCTCAGACAGACAGAGTCATCCTCAGAATAAAGATTTCACCCAGGTTTCTGTCTGAGACATACATTATGATTTGCTTTTCAAATGATTTACCATAAAAAGGAAAGTGTTCTGGAGTCCTGTTTTACTCACTGGGAGACTGCATATTGAAGGAGACAATGAAGCGGACAATGGCCAGGATAGTCAGGTTCATAATGCTGGCGACACCAAAAAAGAACCCAGCCAGGCCATAATAAACACACGTAATATCTCCCCCAAGCCAGCGGTGACTCCAGGCAGACGCCACAGCCAGAGGATACATGGTGACAGCTGCTCCCAGGTCTGTCACTGCCAGGTTGACACTCAGCAGCTCTGGTGGTTTCATCCTGGAGGATCTCTTGAACGCCATGATGAGGACCAGCAGGTTTCCCACAATGGAGAGCACAGCTTAGGCCGACACCACCGGGACACGGCATGAGAGGGGAGATAAAGAGGAGAAGGCATTATTGAACACTGGTGTCCATTTTAACGGCTCCAACTGTGAAAACAAATCCATCCAGAGTTTACACATGCATGCAGAATGTGTCGTTTTTGTGAATTATGTCTTCATTTATTATTCTGTGAACTATTTCGGTGCATTTGGGTCCACAATTTCCACATGACAAACATCAGTTGTGTTTATAATTCAGGACTCAATCGGCGATGGTACCTCTAAAGGTCAAGCTTTTCATTATTAGTCACTATTTATGTTCTCCAAACATCCCCTGTGCATAATGAATGGACTGATTGATGGGCATACATGTCTCTGCAAGTGATTGTTTCCCACTGGGCTGAGGGTCATGCCTAAAGGAAGCTTCAGGTGGTTTGACAAATTGACTGAAACACCTTCAATCACTTCCGTCATCAATGGATTATGTAGTATCTTATTCAATATTGCAAATTCTTATTATTAGTCCAACAGTAGTAGATGGAAATTTGTAGTTTTATGCTGATTTTCTTACATTTCTTTTAAAATTGGTGATATATTCATTCATTCATTCATTCATTATCTGAACCCGCTTTATCCTCACTAGGGTCATGGAGGTCGTTGGAGCCTATCCCTGCTACTTATGGGTGAAGTTGGGGTATACCCTGGAGATATCACCAGTTCATCGCAGGGCTGTTGGTGATACATTTTAATGCAGGGGTGTCAAACTCATTTTGGCTCAGGGGCCATATTTAGCCCAATTTGATCTCAAGTGGGCCAGACCAGTAAGACTTAATAACCTATAAATAATGACAAATCTAAGTTTTTCCATTTTGTTTAAGCACATAAAATTAAATTATGAAAATATTTACATTTTACAAAAAAGATGTGAATAGCCTGAAAAAACTGAAATTTCATTTGAAAAATTAGTGCAATTTTAACAATATTATGCCTCAACTTATTATTTATACATGTACATTACACACAATGTTACATAAACATTTGGTAACAGGCAGAATATTGTTAAAATTTTGGAGTTTGGAACTAAAATTTGAACAATTTCTACAATATTCCATCTCTTATTATTAACACAACTACAGATCACAGTGGATCCATAAATGTACAAAACATTTAGTAACAGGCAGAATATTGTTCAAATTGCACATTTCGGGTTGTTTATCTTTGTTTTTATTTATGTATTTATTTGCATTTTATTGTGAAAGAATAGTTTTGTAAATGTAAATAATTTCACAGTGTAATGTTATTTTTTTCACTTCAGTTTTTTCCACATCATTTTTCACAAAGAAAATTTGTAGTTTTCATTATTTATGAGTTATTGTGTTATTTTTACTGTACATCACATTGGTCTGTATGTGGAACCTGAACCAGAATGACTTTCATCCTACGGGCTGGAATGGACCCTTTGGTGGGCCAGATTTGGCCCCCGGGCCACATATTTGACACCTGTGTTTTAATGGAAACACCCTTAACCTAAACAGGGACCACTACTTTTCTGACAAATACTCTCAGGACCAATTATCTTGTCCATTGTAATCTTGTTTTGTTGATCCTATGCAAGAACATTACCGTCAAATTACCACTGAATATACACAAAACAGGGCCCAACACAGATGCACACCACTTACTGAACTCATTATTGAGACTGATAATAATGAAATCGATGGGTGAATGTGTGCACCTGTGCAGATACCCCTACCTGTGTGTGTGAACATTTTGGAGACGTAGGAAAGTGTTGACACAGATGGTGGTTTTTGTAACTTGAAGCCAGATTGTAGAAATTAAAATGATACAGAGGCACCATTACATGTATAAAAGCACTGTTTGAAATTTCTTCTGTGAAATGAAATGTGTTTCAGTCATCTCTCTGGATGAAATGTGTCTCACAAAAATGTTCAGTTCATATCATATGCCACTCGTCTCAGTCATGAAGTAGTCATTGTTATAAAGATTTGAAGCAGCGCCGTTATCTGTGTGGTGAATCGTGACCATTCCATAAGCACTTTTCAATTGGAAGAGATATAAACCAACTCTCAGAACAAACCCAGTTCAGTGTTTCATCAGTACCCAAGTTCTGCAATGTACTGTACCTTAGTTTGTAATACTGGACGGGGGGGTGGAGATCAGTTCACAGTCTCTAAAACACCATAAAAGTCACCAGTAACACCAGAACAAGTCGCTAGATTTGTCGCTAGTCGCTTTCAAAATCTAATCACATATATTCACATATATAATCAAAATATGTGTATCAGTATATAATCACTTATAATCACACTTTCTGTCTATATATCGTCAGCTTCCTGATAAAACCTGCTATATGACTTTTGGCAAATTTTACAGGAAAAAAAAAACTGTTTATGTAACAGGAAACTGTGAAATATGACAAAAAAATATCTGTTCCTTTAATGTTTTACTTATGATGGAATGTAAACAACTTTCACAGGAGACTGAAATTTGAAGCCATAATAGGGGAGATAGCAGGTTTTTATTCCCAACCAAAAATGTCACTTAGCAGGTTTTATCAGGAAGCTGACAGTATTCAGACTTCATTTTATATATATACAGGGTGGGGAAGCAAAATTTACAATATTTTGAGGCAGGGATTGAAAGACAGTGTATGACCAATTAGTTTATTGAAAGTCATGAGAATTTATTTGCCACAAGAAAATTGACATAATAGAAAATGTTTTTATTCTATGTGTCCTCCTTCTTTCTCAATAACTGCCTTCACACGCTTCCTGAAACTTGCGCAAGTGTTCCTCAAATATTCGGGTGACAACTTCTCCCATTCTTCTTTAATAGTATCTTTAAGAAAGTCGACATTGCTGTGTGATGTTCTATTGGTAGCATGTTCTAAAACGCCCCAAATAGCAGAATCCAGAGGGTTTAGATCTGGGCTAGAAGGCGGCCATAAACATGATTCCCAAAAATTGCTAAAGTTGGATTTGTTGCTGTTGTCAACAAGTGTTTTGGTGTTCTTGTGTAAGATTTTAACTTCAAATCATATTTTACTGCATTTCTAACGGTCTTATTGTCTACCTCAAGTTCAATTGCCATTTTTCTCATGGATTTGGTTGGATCCTTTAGGATTGTGGATTTGAGAGCTTTAATAAAAGCTTTGGTACGTTTTTTGTTGCTTCCTCCACTTCCAGACTTTCTCGTAATAGTTTTGCTCATAGTCATTCTCTTCTTTCCATTATAAACAGTCTTTACGGACACTCCAACTATTTTTGAAATCTCCTTTGGTGTGACGAGTGCATTCAGCAAATCACACACTCTTTGACGTTTGCTTTCCTGATTACTCATATGGGCAAAAGTTTCTGAAAAGGTATGGATAATAGTGTTAGGTATGATTATGACATCAATATATGTTTGGTTTCAAAACAATTGACGTAGTGCCTGCTGAGAAAAAACAACTAAATGTTCATTGTAAATTTCGCTTCCCCACCCTGTATATATATATATATATATATATATATATATATATATATATATATATATATATATATATATATATATATATATATATATATATACAGGGTTATTCAAAAAGAATGAACCAGTTTCATGATGCGTTTCTTCAGTTCTCAAGCATTGTCATGGAATGAGTCAGTGACCATTTGAAAGAGCAGTTTTCTAAGTTCTGAATGGCTGCCTTGATAACCTTAAACATCAAATAACAACAGAGATCAACTCAGTGGTTGGTGATATGCTGATATGCGCCTGGGAGGAATTCTCTTATCACACTGATGTTATCCATGCTGCAGGTGGTGGCCACACTGAACACTAATAAGACAAGAAATAAAAGTTGATTGTGAGTAGAATACTTGTGGCTTAGCTGGAGTTTTCTATTGCTTTTCCTTATTAAAATATTGCATAATGAAACCGGTTCATTCTTTTTGAATAACCCTGTATATTAGATTAGAAGCTGGACTTTTCACTTGTTATTTTGATACATGTTCTAAATAATTTCGGGCTAGTAAGAACAGCTGATTGCTGTAAGACTGATGTCAGGCTGGCAGCCCACTAAAGTTTGCTTTGAACGCTGTGATCTGTGCATTTCGCTATTAGGTTTGTCGGCAGAACAGCCCCAATTCATACCTAGCTGACTAACATTACATTCCCTAGTGATACATGTTGGTGACAAAACAGCGTGCAGGTGAATGTGTGATTCATGCACGAAGAGGGGTACAGCCAGAGGGGGGAGGGACAAATGGCAGTTGAGTTTGATAGACATATCACCATTCAATCATTTCGATGGGCTGCTTAAAATGACTTGGATGGAGTTTTTTCAGTTCTGTCCGTTCCACAGGTGACTTTTTTTTTTTTTTTGTGTTAGAGCATTTAATTAATTGGTTGCAGTCGGGGTGTGAAGGGGATTTTAAGCAATATAATAAAAAATGCTCCAGGAAAATATCTCCTACCCCACCTTTAAGATCTATTCTCAGTTGAATTTAAGCCCTGTTTGTGAAACTACTTCGATCACAGATTCTACTGTAAATGTAACCTCTGCCTGTGTTGTCAACTTCAGAAAATGCTTATCTTTTATTCAGAAAATTCAAAATATTGTGTGATGAAATTGGTTCATTCTTTTTGAATAACCCTATATATATATATATATGTGTGTGTGTGTGTGTGTGTGTGTGTGTGTGTGTGTGTGTGTGAATATTCCCAGCAGGAAACATAAGTTTTGTCAGACACTCAGCGTACACAGGAAATGCCATGACATATTTCCAGTATTGACACGTCTGGTGTCATCTGCCACCTACCCTTTTCAGACACGCTCTGACGGTGAGATACGATCCAATTTTCCTTTAGTGCTGACCCCAGTACTGTAGCTACCAAATAGAAAATATTTTCACAGCATGCGTTCGTGTACAGCAGGACCTCATGAATGCAATGCAACTACACACAGAGGAAACATTATCCTAAAGGGGTAATCCACTAGTATCCTTAAAAATGTATGTATGCTTTGACCACAGCTCACATGACCATTACTAATAATGTAAGGTTCATGACCAGTCCCTCCAGAAAAATGTGATAATGTGATCGCATAATTCGATGCATAATCAAGCAAATGGTGCATATTATGCAGGGGTTCACATTTTTTCAAAGAGGGCGCATATTCACTGCAATAATAGCATATTTCCACAGATGATTTCATAATCCCCGTATTTTTCCACATAAAGATAAACAAATATTGCATCGTAACTTGACACGGGAAGTGATGTCATATGCAACACGCAATGTCATCAGCGCGCACATCCACAGAAGGTAAACTAACCATGAACCTTAGAAAAAATCCTGCAAGATGTTAAAAAATACAGTGCATTTGCCGACAAAAATATCTGCAAAAGAAAGAGCAAACCAGTACCCGATGTCCTACACGAAAGCGGTGGCATACTATTTTATTATTATTAATAATAATAATAATAATAATAATAATAATAATAATAATAATAATAATAATAATAATAATGATAGATTAGATTCCTATAGTGTTTTTCAAGGCACCCAAAGCGCTTTACATTAGTGATGGATCACTCATTCGCTCTCACATTCACACTCTGGTGGGGGTAAACTCCAGTTGTAGCCACAGCTGTCCTGGGACAGGCTGACAGACTCTGCACCCCTGTGCAACTGTACGTTGGAACAGAAGAGAAAATTGACATAACTTTTGTAAAGGAGGAAGCAATTATGTTATTTGTAACATTTGTGACTCGGAATGTAAAAGCCATGTTTGAGTCATGCTCAGAAAATACAATAGAACTAAAACAGAACCAGCCCTTTCTGGGATGTAGTGTATGTTTACTCCTCATATGTTTGCTTTTCATAGGATGTAATCAGACATTTTTCATTTAGTAGTAGCTGAGTTAGAACAGGGTGTGGGAGAAGAAGAATTTTTTTTTTTTTTTTTTTTCATTGGAACACATGTTTTTCCAGTTCCCACACATTTTTGTAACTGCGCAGGCAATTCAAAGTGCTTAAATTACATTCAAATCATAAAGAATAAAACATTAAACAAGAGGAGAGTGCAGGAAAGATCAAAATAAAGAAGGAAATTAAAACAGGAATAAGAGACAGTTATTCTATTATTTAAGAATTCAATATTAAATCAATGAAGTTAAAATTGTGCGTGTTAGTGCAGGTGTTAGAAGTGAAAAAACTGCTCTAATCAAAGGCAGCTGTATATGGACGGACTGCATGACTTAGGTACTTGTTCTGCCTCTTGCAGAGCCACGGTGTCATTGTGTAACACAAAGAACAGCACTGCAAACAGAGCCAATATTTCTTTCATGTAAGGCTTCATTTGAAATACCTGCTCCTTGGTGACATGTCTGACAAACACACATATGAGGATGTTTTCAACAGCAGCAGTACACTGAGTGGAGCTTGGTAATCAGCCAATGTACTTTCCTGACGCCTTGAACATCTACAAGGTTTACCTCCCCACCCCCAGTCCTTGTTCTAGCAAAGTACTGTTCATCTGTTCAAGTGGAATCAGCTTGTTCAGAGACTATGAGGTTGAGCCTAATAACACTGATACACCTGCGTGGGATGACTGTTTCATTACAGCCACAGTCAGTGTGGATCTGCGTCACATGCAGCAGAAAACCCTGCACTTCTAGTTGGTCTCAGGAACTGGTTGCAAAATACTCCATAGTTATTAACCCTTTCAATGCCATGGGCCGATTAAATCGGCTTTACGAATACAACCTTTAAAGTGCCACGGGCCGATCAGATCGGCTTTGGAGAACACGCCATATTTGTGTACAAACAAACCATCCACCCCCATTTCTTTCTCACATTTCGATGACGTTCTTTCAAATCTTCTTGCAAATTACGATCAATAATGAATCGGCTGCGTCCGGTGCGTTTTGAATCTAAGTAGCAATCGGTCGGATGTTACCGAGCGGTTTTTGACCAAGGAAGAGCTCGCGTTTCGTTTTCTGCTTGGGAAATTTTATGAATGAATTTATGAATGAAATCATATGCAAATTAGATGGCCATTTTGTAGTAATATCGTAAACACAGCGATCTGTCAAAACAGTCCCATCTGCTAGAAAATGAGTTCTGATGACGATTCAGACTTCGATTATAAAAACGACGCGAAATACTGAAAAACGGCCAAATTCTGTGGCACTTTTAAGGCTTATTAGCCCCTTAACTGTCTGGCACCGAAAGAGTTAAAAACAAAAGCATCTTGGAAGTTATGAAATTATAACACACTGACAGACACACTAGTCCAGTGTTTTTCAACCTTGGGGAATTCCAGGCGACCCCACATGGGGTCGCCTGGAATTCAAACATGGTCACCTGAAATTTCTAGTAATTGACCAAGATTTTTTTAAAAATTAAAAAAAAAAACTTAGTAATAAAAAATATATGAGCTGAAAGAGACCATCACAGTACATAAAAGACATGACAAACTCTGAAGCTGAAACTGAAGCACTGTGGTTCTGTTTATCTGTCAAATGTTCATTGTGGTCAGTTTCAGATGCTGCAGCTCTTTCATAATTCATAGTTTGAGTTCTTGTTTGTTCAGTATTAATTGTCAGCCTTGTAAATCCAAGCTGGACTGACTGTACATATCCTGACCAAGGAAAATCAAATTCTCACTTTGTGCAGTAATCTACACCTAGCTTTTCTGCCTCCGTCCATAATAATATACATTATACAGATTAAATGTTGACTAAAATTAACGTTTATAGTCCATGGACCGTAGGTGTAGAGGCAGGTCATTCCACAGACGTGGTGCCACAGCTTTAAAAGACCTGTCACCACGTGTGTTAAAACAGGTGCGTGGAACCATCAGCAGGTGCTGTCCTGAAGACCTCAAGCTACGAGTCGAGCTGTAGGGCTGGATCAGGGAAGCAATGTATGCAGGGGCCTGGCCATGTAGGGTCCGGAAAGTTAGCACCAGAATTTTGAAATGAAAACGATATAAAACAGGGAGCCAGTGGAGAGATTTAAGAATGGGTGTGATGTGGGTTCTGCTGTTTGTGCGGGTCAGGAGCCTGGCAGCAGAGTTCTGGACAAACTGTAGACGGGCCAGCTCCTTCTTGTTTAAGCATGTAAACAGGCTGTTGCAGTAGTCTGAGCGAGAAGACACAAAAGCGTGAACGATCATCTCAAGGTCACTGATGGACACCATAGACACCATAGTGGAGGCGGACCCCTCCCTCAGCAATCAGACACACTATCATCCACCTTCTGTGTCTCCTTTATCATTAGGAGACCCTGTGTTTAAGGGTCTGGTCTGTGGATCATTGTCTTCAACTGCCCCTCATCAGCTACAATAAAAGCTCTACGGCAGGGCTGGCAAACTCATTTTCTTTCAGGGGTCACATTCAGCTAAATTTGATCTCCAGTGGGCTGGACCAGTAAAATAATAACGTAATAACAAATAAATAATGACAGCTCCAAATTGTTGTCTTTGTTTTAGTGTAAAGAAAAAAAACCCCATTAAATTATAAAAATACATACTTTTATAAACTATCAAAACAAAAAATATGTGAATAACCTGAAAAAATTGAAATTTCTTAAGAAAAATAAGTGCAATTTTGACAATATTCTGCCTCAACTTATCAGTTTTACATGTGCATTATGGATCGGATCTGCAAAGACACTAAACACTGAGGAACAGGAAGAAAATAGTTAAAATTGTACTTAATTTTCTTTAGACATTTCAGGTTGTTCATATTTCTTCAGGTTATTCACATTTTATTGTTACAGGATAGTTTGTAAATGTAAATATTTTCATATTTTAATGTTATTTCTTGCACTAAAAAAAAAAACAAAAACAAAAACTGAAGTTGTTGATTCAAGATTTTTTGCTAAATTTAAGATTTTTTTTGCTTCATTCAAGATTTTTTTTGGCTAAATTCAATATTTTTTTTACTTAATTGAAGATTATTTTTTGCTTAATTCGACATGTTTTCCTTAATTCAAGCTAATTTTTTATTTTTTTTTTATTTTTTTTGCTTAATTCAGTGAATGAATCCAATTGCTAAAGGTATGTTTTCTTGGTTAAGGAATCTAATAATGCAGATTAAATGAATGCAAAACTATTAGATTTGGAGTAAATCAAAGCTATAGAAGGAGATAAAAAAAGATGATAATATCAGTGCTAAGGGTCTAAGTCCAAAGTCCAGGTATTATTTTTCGTAGATCGCAGCATGGGAGACTGAGCTGCCTTGGCAGAGGTCTGCGTTCTCTGAGTGCTTTTCTAGTTGTTATTGTGTTTTATTGTTGATTGTGTATCATGTATGTGTTTTATGTTGTTTGGACTTCGTATGGCTGCTACCTTGGCCAGGTTTCGCTTGCAAAAGAGATTTCTAATCTCAATGGGACTTCCTGGTTAAATAAAGGTAAAATTAAAAAAATAAATTAATTCGGACCAAATAAAATGATAGGTCAGACTTTTACCAGAAATATATGAGAATTAAACATTTTTTAATTTCAAAACCTGGTGGATTTCTTTTACATTTTAGTTTGACACACACTTATTAGGAGCATTTGAACCCTTTCATGCATACTGGTCACCACAGTGGACATCTATTCTCCAGCTGTTCTCTTGTATATTCATGGGTTTTGTTGTTTTAGTTCCACACCAGCCGACACAATGGACACTTATGCCCCATCACATACACTGACACTCATACCATTACTGTAACTTCGCTGTTCTTGATAAACCTGATCTGCAGTGACATGTTTTAGTGTAAATCCATTACTAATTGTTATTAGACTGTAAGTAAAAGTTTTCTTATTCAAAAACTTTTTTTTTTGTATATTATCTCCATGGAGTGAGTGATAACTAGTATTAGAGAATGTTAAAATGTGAGAAAACATCAGATTAGCTGAATGAAATATATTTTTATTTCATCGTTTACACACAGCATATCAGTTTTGATAAAGAATTAAAAACATGCACATCACTCAGCACATTTAAAAGGATGTTTTAAACTAAGGTATTCAATAAACATAAAATATTAGGATAAAGTAAGCCAATTATTGGTATGAATCTAAGATTTTGCTTAGATTATATTATTTTGTTTTATTATATTATTGTTCAAAACAGTGCCATCTTGTTATCTTGTTTTGTTTCTGCAGGGTTCCTTCTTGCAAATAGTCATAAATAAACTGTTGTTTCAGCCTACGCCTTTTCACCCATGTTTAATATAGAAATCCAAACTGTATGTACGTACTGTATATATCATGTTTTGTTAAATGGACGAATGAATTCCAATTACTACTACTACTACTATTTCTGATGATGTTTTTTTTGCTTCAAAAATTTAAAGCATGGTGTCCAGCTGAGTGGACATTTTTGTAACTCCTTAAAAAATAGGGTCATAAAAAAATTAAAATTGCATTGTTTTTTTCACGCCTAAAGACGAAGAAAAATATTCAGGAAAAACATCTCGTCTAAGGTTCTGATAATTCGTGCATGAAAGGGTTAAGATGACAAAACAAAAGTGTAAAAATGTCACATCGTACAGTAAAGCTTTAATGGAAACATTAACATTACACACTTCTGTTTTTTCCACATTTAGTAAATATTGGTAAAGTTTTGTGCATATGTCCAGTGGAAAACCCACATTCAGTTAAATCAGCTTCAAAGTAAAAAGAAACACGTTTAATCTTGGACTCAAACAGGACAGAACAGCCTTCAATGTGTGGATTTCCTCCAAAGACACTGGGAAATCAATTGCCCTGCCATTATGTGTGGTTGGTTTAATAGTGGCTTAGATGTGTGGAGGTGGTCTCTGGATGCAGACCCTCTGATCATAGTATTTAAGATGTGTTCAGTGGTAAACATCTACAGTCTGAACAAAGAAGAACGTATTTTACTTTATGTATTTAGCTAAGGCAGGGCTGTCAAAACTCATTTTGGTTCAGGGGCTATATTTAGCTCAATTTGATCTCAAGTAGGCCAGACCAGAAAAATAATGACTTAATAACCTATAAATAATGACAAATCCAAGTCTTTCTTTTTGTTTAAGTACATAAAATCCCCAGTTAAATTATGAAAATATTTACATTTTACAAAAAAGATGTGAATAACCTGAAAAAAAAGAAATTTCATTTGAAAAATTAGAGCAATTTTAACAATATTATGCCTCGACTTATTATTTATACATGTACATTATACACAATGTTACATAAACATTTGGTAACAGGCAGAATATTGTGAAAATTTTTGGAGTTTGGAACTAAAATTTGAACAATTTCTACAATATTCCATCTCTTATTATTAACACAACTCCAGATCACAGTGGATCCATAAATGCACCAAACATTTAGGAACAGGCAGAATATTGTTAAAATTGCACATTTCGGGTTGGTCATCTTTGTTTTTATTTATGTATTTATTTGCATTTTATTGTGAAAGAACAGTTTTGTGAATGTTAATATTTTCACAGTGTAATGTTATTTTTTCACTTACATTTTTTTCACATAATTTTTCACCAAGAAAATTTGTAGTTGTCATTATTTATGGGTTATTGTGTTGTTATTTTTACTGTAGATCACATTGGTCTGAATGTGGAACCTGAGCTAAAATGATTTGGACAACCTTAACTGTTCAGGTTCATTTTTGCACTTTCATCCAGCGGGCCGGAATGGACCCTTTTTGGCGGGCTGGATTTGGCCCCCGGGCCACATGTTTGACACCTGTGAGCTAAGGGCTTAGACAGGATAGAACTGGATCCTCTGTTAAAATGATGTCATAGACGTCACAAGGTGGCATTCGATAAACACAAGCATGGAACCATTCAACCCTGATGTGTTCTGGCTTTAAGCTTCTAAACACACAACAGCTTAGTGTGAGCTAAAGTTAAATCAGTTCAGGATAGTTCCCAGAGGTGGAGATCCTTAAGGGTGAAGTCTAGGGAAGGTTAGCATCTGGTCAAAAACATTAAATTACAATAATCTACACCAAACTTATATTTTTGGGTAGGTAATTAATTATATTCAGGAAAATGTATTTTGAAATGAGGAAAAAAACTGTGAAAAAAAAAAATTAAAAAATTGAGGAGTTTTATGAGTGTGAGTGTTTGGAAAGTGACAAAGCTTTCTGTCATTCTGGGTTCATTTTATAAACTCTCATAAATAAACTAAATTTATTCCAAATACATTGATATTTAAAATTAATAAATGCATATATCTATGCAAAATACATTTGAATATAATGGGCTTTTTTTTCCACAATATTTTTATTGGTATTTAAGTTTTACAAAACAAACATGAATCAAAACAACATAATCATTCATACACACACCCATTCACACCACGTAGACTTCCACCAAATGAGGTATATAGATAGATAGATAGATAGATAGATAGATAGATAGATAGATAGATAGATAGATAGATAGATAGATAGATAGATATAAACAACATACATATATTCTTATGAAACTGTGTACATATATATAGAAATAATAATAATAATAATAATAATAATAATAATAATAATAATAATAATAATAATAATAATAATAATAATAATAATAATAAAAAATATTAAAATACAGCAGTCATGATAATAAATTTAAAAAAAAAATAAAATTAAACAATGATAATTTGTTTGACATGTCCCTATTTTCCAGATACCATAATGTTCATATAAGGTTCCCATAACTGTACTTGAATATAATGTTAACATAAATTGTATGTTGTAAATAATGTAAAAAAAAAAGTACATGATATTGATAATTTAAATTAAAAAAAAAAGTTTGTTTGATATTTACTTTTGTTGTCCATCTGTGACGCTGCCATTTGTCAAAACTCTTGCTATTTAGGTATGATCAAATATTTTTTTCCTCTAACCAATTATTAGGTCATAAAATAAAGGGTTTAGGTTTATACTGAACACATTTTAGGATGAAAATATCACAGGAACTTCACTTTTGAGAGCTTTGTAATTCTTGCAAAAAATAGACGTTAATTTTTTGCCCATCTGTGATGCAGTAGTTTTTGATATTTTTCATTCAAAAATATTAAAAACTAAATGTTGCCCTTTGGGTACGTTTAAGATGACATTTAGACCTTTCCAATTATGTGTAATATTTGTCTGGTTCAAAAGTTATGAATCAAAAGTACTGGGCTGTCCATCTGTGACGCCCTTTAACCTCGCCCTGAAGCGTTTCGTGGTAACACTGTTTCTACAGACTCCCAAAAAACAGGCTGAAACCAAAGCTGTAATTATCATAAACATTTTATTTATATTGCTTTATTTGAAACTGTATCATTTAACAACCAAAACTCTCAGTACCTGCCTTTTATTTAAGCAAATCCGTACTTGAAGACAGTAGAAAGTCTCCAATTACAGATAACTATGAATAATGCATTTATAATTACAGATGTGTTGACATTAACCTCTCAGTATTAGCTTTTAATCCAAGACCAGTGACACTATTCATTTCCATTTGGATGGAATCACATTAAAGGAAACCCACAAAGTTAATTACTTGCTGGGAAAAACGTGCTGAAACGAGAAAGAATCAATACTCAAGTCAGAAGGTTCATTAGATTAGTGAAAGGGCGTAACTTCTCTATTAAAACCTGTGAAATGAATGATCAGTACGATACAAAGATGTACTGGAGAGATACTTCCACATGTTTAGTACTGAAACAGGAGTCCACACACACCAACAAACACAGTCTTCAATTTACATTATGGGTTCACTGTAATATTTAAGGACTGCACCGCTGCACTATGTAATAAGGGTGCAATATGTAATAATGCAATAATATTTCACCTCATTATGTAATAACCTGGAAATTAACCTGGAATAGAGGGTATGCACATACGTCACTTCCCCCTCAGGCCACGCCCCTCTAAGTCAGACTGAGTGGCAAAACCCAACCTGCTCAACATGACGGAGTACAGCAGTAAACACAACCAGACCGGGAAAATGTGAAATATGAAATTAAATTAAGGACAATTGGACTGGACATGGATCTGTACGAACTACCAAAGAACAAGTGGTCCACCAACACTGACATGTGGACAGAAATGGAGTATCCTGACACCCCTGGTGGAGGGGATCATCGCTATTTTTACCTGAAACAAATATACAGGGTGACCCAAAAAACAGGAACTTTTTAACAATCCAAAAAAACCAAGAGTGATGGAAGAAAAATATTTTATTCATAGTAATTGAAACCTTAAAACATGCCATTTAAGAAACAATGATGGAATTTTCATTTTTTAAAAATGACTTCCTGTAGATGGCGTCCTCCTGTACGAATGCATTCTTGAAATCTGCTGTTGAGATTCCTCGTTGACCGCTGCAACATCTCAGCTGGGATACTGTGAATTTCATCCTGAATTCTGTTTTAACTCATCCACAGTTCTTGGTTGAGTCGTGTACACTTTACTTTTGAGATAGCCCCACAAGAAAAAATCACAAACGGACAAATCTGGCGATCTAGGGGGCCAGGGAACGTTACCGAATCTTGAGATCACACGGTTACCGAACAGTTCTCGCACAGTCGCTAATGGTTACTATGGTCACCATGTACAAGTACAGGGTGACCCAAAAAAACGGGAATTTTTGAAGTGCGTATTGGCAGACATGAGCAAGTGGCAGCACTGCGAGACAGTGACCTTGAGCAAGTAAACACACCCCCATTTTAGTAACCATTGGTGTGTGCGAGAATTGTTCGGTACCTGTGTGATCTCAAGATTCCGTAACGTTCCCTGGCCCCCTAGATCGCCAGATTTGTCCGTTTGTGATTTTTTCTTGTGGGGCTATCGCAAGAGTAAAGTGTACACGACTCGACCAAGAACTCTGGATGAGTTAAAACAGAGAATTCAGGATGAAATTCACAGTATCCCAGCTGAGATGTTGCAGCGGTCAATGAGGAATCTCAACAGCAGATTTCAAGAATGCATTCGTACAGGAGGACGCCATCTACAGGAAGTCATTTTTTTAAAAAATGAAAATTCCATCATTGTTTCTTAAATGGCATGTTTTAAGGTTTCAATTACTATGAATAAAATATTTTTCTTACATCACTCTTGGTTTTATTGGATTGTTAAAAAGTTCCCGTTTTTTTGTGTCACCCTGTACATGGTTTCATCATCACTGACAACCAGGGTCCAAAACTAGGGCCCAGAACCAGCTGATCCAAAGTGTATTTACAGTAGACCGTGTACTGACCCCAGTGAATATATGCAGGATCTACTGGGACTGAGGAGATTTACTGAGTCTAGTTCAGATCCAGTCCTTTACACAACACACATACTACTGCTGTGGACCAGCAGGGCACCACTGGATTCTGGGAAATTATGATATTTTTCCCACCTGTTTTTAACCCTTTCATGCACAAATTATGAGAACCTTAATCCAATTTTTTTCCTGAGTGTTTTTATTCCTCTTTAGGCATGAAAAAAACAATGCGATTGAAAATTTTGTTCTGAAAAATAAATCAAAATAAATAAATAAAATAAAAATAACTGGAAAAAAAAAAAAAAAAAAAAAAAAAAACATGAAAAAATAATAATGAAAAAAAAAAAATCTTATTTACCTATTTTTCATGAAGTTGCAAAAATGTCCACTCAGCTGGACACCACACGTTTAATTTTTGATGCACAGAAACATGTATTTACTGATAAATTGTGTGAAAACTCTGGGGAGGGCTTGTGATTCTGGGAGTTTAGGATCAGGAGAGATCTACATAATGTTACCAATTCATGTCAGAAAAGATATGTAGTGTCTTAACACTTTAATAAAGATATGTGTAAAAAAAAAAAAAAAAAAAAACACACAAAAAAAAAAAAAACACAAAAAGAACAACAAAATCCATGAATATACAAGAGAACAGCAGGAGAATAGCTGTCCACTGTAGTAACCACTATGCATGAAAGGGTTAAATTACCACATTATGCTTGTAATATTATGGCTTTATTGTCAGAATATGACGACTTTAATCTCATAAACAAATGACATTTTTGTTAAATCAGGATTTTTTTTTATATAACTACGACTTTATTCTCATAACATTGTGATTCTTTTCGTATTCGACTTTATTCTCATAAAATTACGGGTTTTATATCCATATTTTATGACTTTATTCTCGTAGTGACAAGTGTTTTTATTTTCTTCTGTGGTCCTAATAGCTTTATTCTCCACTTCCCCCGTATTTGAAAAACTAGGTTCGCCTCAGTTTCAGTTAGTTTACTAATCATGTAGGAGCACAAGGTTCAGAATCACAAAATAAAGACAAAAACCATGAAAGATCTGATCATGAAACCAAGAGTTTTTGCTAAGAAGTGACGTTAGCCAAAACAATACGTCATTAAAGGTATGGTTTTACCTAAAAATACAGCAGAAATTAATGTTAGCTGACACCAAACAGGATCCACAGATCTAGGTTTGGTTTCCTGGATTTGTGGATCCATCTACGTCTCTTTTCTTTGTCTTTCGGTGTCTGTAAAACGATAGCTCCGACTGCTTTTCAAACCTGTTCATACAATCAATCGCACAACAGCTCTGCACCATTTTTTATTAACTCTTTCATGCATAGTGGTCACTACAGTGGACAGCTGTTCAAAGGTGTTCTCTTATATATTCATGGATTTTGTTGTTTTAGTTCCATATCAGCCAACACAGTGGACACTTATGCATAGTCCCCAACACTGCGATTACTGTAACTTTGCTGTTTTAGATAAACCTGATCTGCAGTAACATGCTTGAGTATATAAAAAAAATCACTAGAAATGCTGTAATTAACTGTTTTGTTTTGTTTTGTTTTAAACACAAGGTTTGTTTGTTTTTTTTTTTGCATATTATCTCTATTATCTTTTTTTAAAAAAAGAATGATTTCATAGTTTTCACACAGTATATCAGTAATTACAGGTTTCTTTGCCTCTAAAATTAAACACTTGGTGTCTAGCTGAGTGGACATTTTTGCAACTCCATGAAAAAAAGGTTCATAAAAAAATGAATCACATTATTATTTTTTAAGAAGTAACATTAGCCAAAACAATACGTCATTTAAAGGTATGGTTTTACCTAAAAATACAGCAGAAATCAATGTTAGCTGACACCAAACAGGATCCACAGATCTAGGTTCGGTTTCCTGGATTTGTGGATCCATCTACGTCTCTTTTCTTTGTCTTTCGGTGTCTGTAAAACGATAGCTCCGACTGCTTTTCAAACCTGTTCATACAATCAATCGCACAACAGCTCGTCCCCATTTTTTATTAAATATTGTTCTTAAGTTTAGACGGTACTGAAGCCAACGCTGCCACTCACCTCCCTCTTTCTGCCACTCAGTGGGTGGAACCACAGTGACTTCCGCTAGCGGTGACGTCACATGCATACCCTCTATAATGTCTTAGACGTTTAAGGGTTAAGGACCTAGACACAAAAGACGTTGCACTAATGATATGCAGGTGCAAACACAGCCACATTGTTTTCACCTGTGTGTGATGTGCATGTTTCACTCACTTGCCTGCTTATCAATGCACAGTTTGGTCTACAGGGTGGGGAAGCAAAATTTTCAATATTTTGAGGCAGGGATTGAAAGACAGTGTATGACCAGTTAGTTTATTGAAAGTCATGAGAATTTATTTGCCACAAGAAAATGTACATAATAGAAAATGTTTTTATTCTATGTGTCCTCCTTCTTTCTCAATAACTGCCTTCACACGCTTCCTGAAACTTGCGCAAGTGTTCCTCAAATATTCAGGTGACAACTTCTCCCATTCTTCTTTAATAGTATCTTCCAGATTTTCTCGTAATAGTTTTGCTCATAGTCATTCTCTTCTTTCCATTATAAACAGTCTTTATGGACACTCCAACTATTTTTGAAATCTCCTTTGGTGTGACGAGTGCATTCAGCAAATCACACACTCTTTGACGTTTGCTTTCCTGATTACTCATATGGGCAAAAGTTTGTGAAAAGGTATGGATAATAGTGTTAGGTATGATTATGACATCAATATATGTTTGGTTTCAAAACAATTGACGTAGTGCCTGCTGAGAAAAAACAACTAAATGTTCATTGTAAATTTTGCTTCCCCACCCTGTATAATGAAGCCTGTCTTTAATAAGCACATGCATACATACAGCTTTTCTCAATCATAAACCAACTTTTATTATTTTTTTCAAAATCTCCTACAATGCCAATTAAAATAGGCTCCAGCTTTAATATAAATCAGGCGGGTTTGACCTTCAAGTCACAGGTGTCAAACATGCGGCCCGGGGGCCAAATCTGGCTCGCCAAAGGGTTTAGTCCGGCCCTTTAGATGAGTGTGTGAAATACAAAAATTACACATAGATATTAACATCATTTTAGTTCACGTTCCACATTCAGACCAATATGATCTAAAGGGAGTCAGATCAGTAAAATACTCCGGTAATAGCCTATAAATACTCACAGCTCCAAATTTTTCTGTGTAAATGTAAACATTTTCATGTATTTACATCAGGCATGTCCAAAGTCCGGCCCGGGGGCCAATCACGGCCTGTGGTCAGATTTAATACTGCCCACAGCTTGGGTTTTAGAATGTATTATTTATGGCCCGCTTGGACTGTTGAACCGAGTACATGAATCATAAAAGGTTCAAAATGCACTTTCTCCTTTCACCTCATGGTGGCAGCACCACTCTAACTCTATCGGGCTCTGTGACTTCGCCATGAACCTTTTTCGCTAATTTCTAACCATGGTGCCTGTAAATAAAAAAACGAAAGTTGACAGTGAGGGCCGCTGCTTCCAGGAGAGATGGGAATTACAATTTTTTTTCACTGAAAATCGAGGCAGTTATGTTTGCCTAATTTGTCAACAGACTGTTGCCTTGTTTAAGGAATTCAATGTAAAGAGACACTAGCAGACAAAACATGCTAACGCATACGACAAGCTAGCAGGGAGTGAGCGCTCCGAAAAAGTGAAGCAAATTCAAGCTGCTTTAAACTCACAACAGTGACTCTTCATGTGAACCTGGGAGTTCAATGAATTCACCACCAAGGCAGGCTACCGAGTTGCCAGGTTAGTTGCCTATAACTGCTGGTGTTATGTACTTGTAGATGTGACACAAATATTACTTGCTGAATGATTTTGTGAAAGACAAGAGTAAGAGTCATAGGTTTTCATCTTAAACGTTAACAGACTTTACATTACTGAGTAATATATGAGTAATGATTACTCATATAAGTCATGTTTAAAATGAATGTGGGGTTAAGATTTTTATCAACTTGGAAGTTTAAGATACTCTACAGTTTGTTCTACGTTATCTGACTCCACATGTGAAAGGAAGGCAGAATTGTTTTGTTTTTGTTTTTTTTTTTAATTTGTTCACACCTGATTGGCTTAGATTTGGTTACATTGCCATTTAAAAAATGATATTGTGACAATGAAAATAAAATTGTTGTAGAACAGCGCATTTATATGTAATTTTTACTGTTTAAAAAATGTCTGACAGGACCACTGGCCCCTGGCAATGTCCACATTATCAGATCTGGCCCTCTTGAACAAAAGTTTGGACACCCCTGATTTACACTAAAACAAAGTATAATTTCGCAAAAACTGTGAATAACCTGAACAAATATGAACCACCTGAAATGTCTTAAGAGAAGTAAGTGCTATTTTAACAATATTATGTCTGTAAATAATAAACTGAAGCAGAATATTGTTAAAATTGCACATATTTATTCAGTTTGTTCATCTTATTCACATTGTTTAAAGGTTAGTTTGTAGATGTAAACATTTTCATAACGAAATCTTACTTTTTTCACACTAACACATAGAGAAAAGTTTAGAGTTGAGATTATTTATATATTATTATGTTATTATTTTACTGGTTCGGCCCACTTCAGATCAAATGTAGCTGAATGTGGCCCCTGAGCTATAATGAGTTTGACACCCCTGTTCTAAATAATGTAATAGATCCATGAATATATCTAGGATTTCACAGAAACATCAGTACCTGTGTTGTGTTTGGTGTCACATCTGGCTATATGTGGCTTTGAACAAAAGAGGTTGTGCACATTTACACACACAGTGCAGCAGAAATAACTTCATTATCCTCCCATCAGTCAGGATCTGGATCTCATCAATGTTATGGGATTCTGAGATCAGCTGAGTGAGGATGGTGACGTGTTTGTCCGTCTCCATCTGTGCTTTTTATTGTTATGTTGCTGGAACTCTGAGATAACACAAGTACTGACCTGATCCCTCCAATATTGAACTAAAGCTTTTGTACATGATACCATCAACAGTAATCTGATGTGTTTCAAGCTTCATAAACTTAAGATGTGAAGGCAGTGACAGTGAGTGAACAGCACCTTTGTGTGTGTTAATACCAGTTTTAGGTGCTAATTGTACTGGTTTGGCTGTTGTAAATAATGTTTACACTGATGTTTAGTGTATTAGACATGTTTTCAAACAGGCATTTTTTACAGTGTAGAAATGGTCCAATTTATTTGTTGAAAATGTGAATATTCCCTGATTTACATCCATACAACCAAAACAATACCCCTGTACTCCCCTTTCAAGGGGCGGGGTAATTATAAAATGACACTAATATGAATCGTATGGCACAGAAAGTTTTGTTTGTCTGTTCATTTTATTCACTGATAGGCGAAAAAAAATGTATGTACATTTTCTTAATAATTTAGTTATTATAACATTGTTTTTTAGTTTACATTTGTTTAAATCAGGGGTGTCAAACTCATTTTAGCTCAGGGGCCACATTCAGCCTAATATGATATGAAGTGGGCCGGACCAGTAAAATAATATAAGTAATAGGATAAGAACTTTTGAGTGTATAAAGTAAATTCTGTAATGACAATATTTATATCCACAAATTGTACTTGAACATATCATGAACAAATATGAACAAGCTGAAAATTCTTTAGTAAAATAAGTACAATGTTAACAATATTACACCTTAGTTTATCATTCATACATGTGAATCACAACTTACAGATCACAGTGGATCCACAAATACACAAAACATCAAATAACAGGGAGAATATTGTTAAATTCCACATACCTCTCTTAAGAGATTTCAGGTTATTCACTTTTTTTTTTTTTTTTTTTTTTTATATAAAAGGCTAGTTTGTAAATGTCAACATTTTTGTGCAATTTTACTTTTTTTTTTTTTTTTTTTTTACACTAAATCACTGAGAAAAAATTACAGTTTTCATTATTTATAAGTTATTATGATAGTATCTTACTGGTGTGAAAAATCTTGAATTAAGAAAAAAAAAATCTTGAATCAAGCAACAAAAAAACCTTGAATAAAGCAAAAAACATTTTGAATTAAGCAAAACAAATCTTGAGTTAAGCAAAAAACAAAAATCTTGAATCAAGCAACAACAAAAAAAATCTTGAATTAAGCAAAAAAAATCTTGAATTAAAAATTAAGACATTTCAGATATTCCTATTTTTTGTAAAAGACTAGTCTGTAAATGTAAACATTTTTGTGTAATTTTACTTTTTTTTACACGAAAACAATGAGACAAATTTACAGTTTTCATTATTTATAGGTTTTTATGATAGTATTTTACTTGTCTTATCCACTTTAGACTGAATGACCTGAAATGATTTTAACATCCTTGATTATTAATATCTTCAGTAATTTTTGCATTTCACAAATTCATCCCAGGGGCCAGATTGAACCCTTTGGCGGGCCGGATTTGGCCCCCGGGCCGCATGTTTGACACCTGTGGTTTAAATGCTTTGAATTTAACAATAATGAAATGTACAAACTAAATATGACTGAATCGGCTAAATTAACTGAGTAGCTCAAAATCATAGCAGTTAAAAGAAAAACTAATGTGACATATATGTCACATTAGTTTTTTGTCTGATTTGTTTTATATCAATTCGTTCAAGTAATGTATTCACAACAGGTTAAATGTAACAAAGGACATGTTATGAACACATTTGAATCCCTAAATCAGGGGTGTCAAACATGCGGCCCAGGGGCCAAATCCAGCTCGTGGGATGAATTTATGAAATGCAAAAAATTACACTTAAAATATTCAAAAAAATTTTTGTTCAGGCTCCATACACAGATCAGTAAAATATTTTCATAATGACCTATAAATACTCACAACTCCAAATTTTTCTCTGTAAATGTAAACATTTTCATGTAATTTTCCACAAAATTTACAATAAAACAAACTATCATTTCACAAAAAATGTAATATCCTGATAATATGAACAACTTGAAATTTACATTTACATTCACGCATTTGGTAGATGCTTTTTTCCAAAGCGACTCACAGGGGAAAAACCAAAATTAAAAGAAAAATACAAGAATAGATTAAAAACATAAAACAGCTGGACAATTAAAACAGTGTCGTACAGAAGAATAAAAAGCAAAATGATACACTACAATACAAGAATAGATTAAAAAGATATAAAAGCAGCTTTACAATTAAAAACAGTGAAATAAAAATACCAAGTTAAACAGAATAAACATAATAATACATTTAAAATGGAATGTTTGAAATTGCTAGTGAAATATCTTAAGAGAAGTGTAATTGTAACAATATTCTGCCTGTTATTAAATGTTTTGTGCATTTGTAGATGCGCTTTGATCTGAAAGTTGTAATGAACATGTGCAAATGATAAACTGAAGCATAATATTGTTCAAATTGCACTTACTTATCTTAAGAAATTTGAGGTTGTTCATGTTATTCATATTGTTCTAAAGGACAGTTTGTAGATGTAAACATTTTCATCATGTAAGGAAAGTTTGGACTTGATATTATTTATATATAATTATGTTTTTTATTTCACTGGTCTGGCCCATTTCAGACCAAATTTGGCTGAATTTGGCCCCTGAACTAAAATGAGTTTGACACCCATGCCCTAAATGATTGAATCTTACCTTTAGCGTGAACTAACAAGCTTTTTTAAAATGAGCTACTTCTGCCACTTGCGTTAACCTGGCACACAGACATGTTGGAGATGTTGTTGTGGGCACACAAAATCACATGACCTGTCACATGACCCAAGAGGATGTTCAGTAGGAGTCACTTTGGGACCTTATGTGGTAAAATCAAGG
Source organism: Sphaeramia orbicularis (assembly GCF_902148855.1). Lineage (NCBI taxonomy): Eukaryota > Metazoa > Chordata > Actinopteri > Kurtiformes > Apogonidae > Sphaeramia > Sphaeramia orbicularis. The sequence goes on along the minus strand of NC_043979.1, from coordinate 16,880,766 downwards.
GTAAAGCCATGTAAGGAACTTTCCAGAACATTTAAAGGACGTGTGACACCTTGTTGAGCCGCATTATGTAATAAATTCCCATTATGTAATAAAAGTTCAAAATGTAATAAGAATGTCACGTCATCTTGTAATAAAGCCGCGTTATGTAATAAACTGACGCATTTTGTAATAAACTACGTCAATGCATTATGTAGTAAATTTTTTCACATTATGTACTAAGTTATTACAGTTCCAGAAAGTTATTACAAAATGCATTTGACACATTTTTATTTAAAAAAAAAAAAATGTAATAACATGGTTCATTATGTAATAACAATCCAAATTAATATCATCTCAGAGCAATTTAGAAGAAATTAGTCACAGGAGCTACAGGTAATATAATCAGAACTTTAACCACAGAGTTTAAGGATTAATTTAGCACATTACATTTTCCTGAAAATAAAAATGTGTCAAGTGCATTTTGTAATACATTTCTTGAATTGTAATAACTTACTACATAATGCGAAAAAATTTACTACATAATGCATTGAGGTAGTTTATTACAAAATGGGTCAGTTTATTACATAATGCGGCTTTATTACAAGATGACGTGACATTCTTATTACATTTTGAACTTTTATTACATAATGGGAATTTATTACATAATGCGGCTTTATTACAAGATGACGTGACATTCTTATTACATTTGAACTTTTATTACATAATGGGAATTTATAACATAATGCGGCTCAACACACCTGTATCACTGTGGGTTCATATGGGTTTTAAAAAACATGTTCCTTTCAACTTACATGTATTTTTCTGGTATTTTTTGTATATACTTGTATTATTTTTTTTTTGTTTGTTTGGTTTTTTTTGCCACTTACAGGTAAGGAACCCAATATGGTAACTCCACTGATCTTGATTTTCTACATGACAATAAAAAATGTTTTGAATTTCACAAATTTGATTTGATTTGATTCATTTATTTATTTCGAACATGCAAAGAAACAAAAAAACAAAAAAAAACAAAACAAAATAAAACATTCAAATGGACAGAATCTATCTCCAAGCACATACAAGTCTGAATTTTGCTCGTAAAGGAGTAGGAAGAAGTATAAACTTATTTAATCCTACCCCTCAGTGCTTTTACACCTTTATCATTAACTTGATACAAGAGTCAAACAATAATATTTTCCAAATTTTAACATCAAACCACAACAAATACATAATGCAGTAACTGAATTACACCCAACAATATGTTCATGGTAGTACAGTTCATACAAACAGACTCAACAATTCAACCATTTTCTTCAATAATTAACAGCAGATTTATCAGTACAACATCATCCATAAACAAACAGGCCTTATTGTCATTATTAAATACTGTACCTCTCAAGAATCTTTTTTTTTTTTTTTTTTATATCTTTTTTAAAACTGAATTATGTTTGATATTTGTTTTATCTCCGCACACAATTTGTTCCACAATTTTACTCCACGGATGGTGATACAGAAACTTTTTAACATCGTGCGTACTTTGTGAATCTTTAAATTTAACTTTCCCCTTAAATCATAACCTCCCTCTCTTTCACAAAACTCTTGTCAAATATTGCCTGGCAGTAAGTTATTCTTTGCTTTATACATTATTTGAATAGTTTTGAATTCCACAAGGTCAATGAGTTTTAAACTTTTAGATTGGAAAAATAGTGGATTTGTGTGTTCACGAAAACCAACATTGTGAACGATTCTTATTGCTCTTTTTTGCAGTAATGAACTTGTATATGTATTTCCCCATATCTCCAAACAGTAACTTAAATAAAAAATAATAAAAAATAATAAAGTCTTGTTATGTCATCCAATAACACACTGTGGTTGAAATTTTGAATCTCAGAGTATAGAGGGTATGCACATACGTCACTTCCCCCTCAGGCCACGCCCCTCTAAATCAGACTGAGTGGCAAAAACCAACCTGCTCAACATGAGTACAGCAGTAAACACAGCCAGACCGGGAAAATGTGAAATATGAAATTAAATTAAGGACAGTTGGACTGGACATGGATCTGTACGAGCTACCAAAGAACAAGTGGTCCACCAACACTGACATGTGGACACAAATGGAGTAACCTGACATCCAGGGTGGAGGGGATCAGCGCTATTTTTACCTGAAACAAATATACATGGTTTCATCATCACCGACAACCAGGGTCCAAAACTAGGGCCCAGAACCAGCTGATCCACAGTGCATTTACAGTAGACCGTGTACTGACCCCAGTGAATATATGCAGGATCTACTGGGACTGAGGAGATTTACTGAGTCTAGTTCAGATCAGGTACTTTATACAACACACATACTACTGCTGTGGACCAGCAGGGCACCACTGTATTCTGGGAAATTACCACATTATTCTTGTAATATTATGGCTTTATTGTCGGAATATGATGACTTTAATCTCATAAACGAATGACATTTTTGTTAAATTATGAGGTTTTTTTTAGAACTACGACTTTATTCTCATAACATTGTGATTCTTTTTGTATTCGACTTTATCCTCATAAAATTATGGGTTTTATATCCATATTTATGACTTTTACTCATAGTGACAAGTGTTTTTATTTTCTTCTGTGGTCCTAATACTCCGTCGTAGCTTTATTCTCCACTTCCCCCGTATTTGAAAAACTAGGTTCGCCTCAGTTTAAGTGAGTTTACTAATCATGTAGGAGCACAAGGTTCAGAATCACAAAATAAAGACAAAAACCATGAAAGATCTGATCATGAAACCAAGAGTTTTTACTAAGAAGTGACGTTAGCCAAAACAATATGTCATTTGAGGTATGATTTGACCCAAAAATATATCAGAAATTAATGTTAGCTGACATGAAACAGGATCCACAGATCTAGGTTTGGTTTCCTGGATTTGTGGATCCATCTACGTCTCTTTTCTTTGTCTTTCGGTGTCTGTAAAACGATAGCTCCGACTGCTTTTCAAACCTGTTCGTACGATCAATCGCACAACAGCTCTGCCCCATTTTTTATTAACCCTTTCATGCATAGTGGTCACTACAGTGGACAGCTGTTCAAAGGTGTTCTCTTATATATTCATGGATTTTGTTGTTTTAGTTCCATATCAGCCAACACAGTGGACACTTATGCATAGTCCCCAACACTGCGATTCATACCATTACTGTAACTTTGCTGTTTTAGATAAACCTGATCTGCAGTAACATGCTTGAGTATATATATTAAAAAAAATCACTAGAAATGCTGTAATTAACTGTTTTGTTTTGTTTTAAACACAAGTTTTTTTGTTTTGTTTTTTTGCATATTATCTCTATTATCTTTAAAAAAAAAAAAAAAAGATTTCATAGTTTTCACACAGTATATCGGTAATTACAGGTTTCTTTGCCTCTAAAATTAAACACTTGGTGTCTAGCTGAGTGGACATTTTTGCAACTCCATGAAAAAAAGGTTCATAAAAAAATGAATCACATTCTTATTATTATTATTATTATTTTCATGCATAAAGAGGAATAAATATATTCAGGAAAAAAATCTTGATAAAGGTTCTCATAATTCATGCATGAAAGGGTTAAATATTGTTGTTCAGTTTAGACCATATTGAAGTCCCTCTTTCTGTCACTCAGTGGGCGGAACCGCAATGACTTCTGCCAGTGGTGACGTCACATGCATACCCTCTATTTCTATGAGTGCCCTATAAAGGGTTAATAATTCACACAAAAAAAAAAAAAAACGGGCGGGGGGGTGGGGGGGGGGGGTGTCAAGCATGTCAGGGGACCTTCTTCGCTTTAAATGCTGATGATGCTAATGATACTTCACCTGGAACAACTGCCGACAACACAACGACAATGACCAAATATGACAGTAATGTAGTTAGCTGTGAGTTAGCAGAACTGTTAATGCTATACTCACACAACTGTTCTCCCCATAAATATTTCATTTGGAACAGTCAAGATATTAAGTTTAAGAACAAGTCTTTATATCTTCAGAAATGGGTTGATAGAAACATTTTACTTGTTAGTCAGTCGCTTAATGACAATGGTCAATTTTTTTCTAACGAAGAGTTTTTGTCTATTTATGATTTCCCTGTCACTCCAAAAGAATATGCCATAGTTTTTGATGCAATACCAGATGGAGTTAGAAGGTTACTGATGTCTCCTCCTAAAGGTAAAAGTTGTTTTGTCCCAGAACTAAATCCTGTTAACATACAGGGTGGGGAAGCAAAATTTACAATATTTTGAGGCAGGGATTGAAAGACAGTGTATGACCAATTAGTTTATTGAAAGTCATGAGAATTTATTTGCCACAAGAAAATGTACATAATAGAAAATGTTTTTATTCTATGTGTCCTCCTTCTTTCTCAATAACTGCCTTCACACGTTTCCTGAAACTTGTGCAAGTGTTCCTCAAATATTCGGGTGACAACTTCTCCCATTCTTCTTTAATAGTATCTTTAAGAAAGTTGACATTGCTGTGTGATGTTCTATTGGTAGCATGTTCTAAACGCCCCAAATAGCAGAATCCAGAGGGTTTAGATCTGGGCTAGAAGGCGGCCATAAACATGATTCCCAAAAATTGCTAAAGTTGGATTTGTTGCTGTTGTCAACAAGTGTTTTGGTGTTCTTGTGTAAGATTTTAACTTCAAATCATCTTTTACTGCATTTCTAACGGTCTTGTTGTCTACCTCAAGTTCAATTGCCATTTTTCTCATAGATTTGGTTGGATCCTTTAGGATTTTGGATTTGAGAGCTTTAATAAAAGCTTTGGTACGTTTTTTGTTGCTTCCTCCACTTCCAGACTTTCTGGTAATAGTTTTGCTCATAGTCATTCTCTTCTTTCCATTATAAACAGTCTTTATGGACACTCCAACTATTTTTGAAATCTCCTTTGGTGTGACGAGTGCATTCAGCAAATCACACACTCTTTGACGTTTGCTTTCCTGATTACTCATATGGGCAAAAGTTTCTGAAAAGGTATGGATAATAGTGTTAGGTATGATTATGACATCAATATATGTTTGGTTTCAAAACAACTGACGTAGTGCCTGCTGAGAAAAAACAACTAAATGTTCATTGTAAATTTTGCTTCCCCACCCTGTATATATTGATAATATCTGTCCTTTATTGAGTGATAAAGCCACTGACCAATGTATCAGAAATTATTCAAAGAGATATTGTTTCCAAACCTGCAGCTGTTTTTTATTGGAATAATATTTACTATGACATAGACTGGAAAAACACTTGGATCCTGTCAAAGAAATTTATTATTACAAATAAGGTATGAGAAGTTGCTTTTAAACTGATCCAAAGATGTTATCCGGTGAAGACCTATATGATTAAATATAACAGAAATATTGATACTCTTTGTTCTTTTTGCAGCAACGCAGAGGAAACAATATGTCATTTATTTTGGGATTGCACCTACATACATATATTTTGGATTGATTTAAATAATTTTATAAACACAAAAATTGACTCTTCGTGTAAATTGAACTTTCAACACATTTTATTTGGCCTATCACACATTGATAAAATAACTCCAGAAAAAAAAAGATATATGATTGACCTTTTGATTATTTTTGCCAAATTTCACATTCATTGCTCCAAATTTGCACATCAACGTCCAAACATCACTGTTTTCAAAGCCCTTTTTTCCAATTACGTAGACAATTTGAGAAACAGTATAAATTCTAAAGCAAATAAAACAAAAAAAAAAGTCAAATGTATAATCTTATTCAATTTGTATCATTTCTATTTATTCCTCGAGCATTTTTTTTAAATTTTTATTACATATTTTTATTTATTTATTTTTATTTATTTATTTATTTATTTATTTTTCTTTCCTAATGTTTTAACTTACATGTATCTCTCTATATCAGGGGTGTCAAACATGCGGCCCGGGGGCCAAATCTGGCCCGCCAAAGGGTCCAATCTGGCCCGCGGGATGAATTAGTGAAATAAAAAAATTACTCTAAAGATATTAACAATCAAGGATGTCAAAATAATTTTAGTTCAATTCCATCTAAAGTGGGTCAGACCAGTAAAATACTATCACAATAAAGTATAAATAATGAAAACCACATGTTTTTCTCTTTGTTTTAGTGTAAAAAAAAAGTAAAATTACACAAAAATGTTAATATTTACAGACTAGCCTTTTACAACAAATGTGAAAAACCTGAACAAACATGAACAACCTGAAATGTCTTAAGAGATTTAAGAGTAATTTTACCAATATTCTGTCTATTATTAAATGTTTTGTGTATTTATAGATGCACTGTGATCTGCATGTTGTAATGAGCATGTAAAAAGGAGAAGCTGAGGCCAAATAATGGCATAAATTGTGAAAATTGCACTTTTTTTCTTAATAAATTTCATTTTGGTCATGGTTCATGTTTTTCCATATTTCTTTAAAAGATAGTTTGTAGATGTAGAAATTTAATAATATAATCTTACTTTTTTCACTCTGAAACATAGAAATTAGACATACAAATTTTGGAATTGACATTATTTATGTATTATTATGTTATTATTTTAATGATCCAGCCCTCTGCAGGTCATATTGGGCTATATGTGGCCCCTAAACTAACATGAGTTTGACACCCCTGCTCTATATAATGTAAAAGATTTTATGAATTATGGAATTTTCTACCCTTGTTGTTGTATACCATTATGTATATTTACTGCTCAATGTTAATTACCTCCGCCAAGGAGGTTATGTTTTTGCCAGGGTTTGTTTGTCTGTCTGTTTGTTTGTCTGTCCGTTAGTGTGCAACATAACTCAAAAAGTTATGGACAGATTTTGATGAAATTTTCAGGGTTTGTTGGAAATGGGATAAGGAAGAAATGATTAACTTTTGGGGGTGATCCGGAAGAAATCCTGGATTCTGGATCACTTTGAAATTTTCATTAACATTGTGGTAAATGGGGCCAAAATTTTTGTTTCCCAATATCTCGCTTAATTATTGACCAAAACTCATGAAATTTAACTCAGGAATTGACAATGGGGTCCTCTATCACATTTCAAAGGCTGATCCGGATCTGATCCAGAAGGCGGATTTTATTTTAAAAAATAAATGTAGGATTTGTATCACCGATTATGTGGGGAATTTTTGCGCTTGGCGGAGGTCTGCGCTCTCCGAGTGCTTTTCTAGTTCAAATAAATAAATAAAAAGAGTTAGCAGAACTAAAGATCTAATGGTTTTTCCAAAATGTACAATGGATTCAGTCACACATGAACTTATTAACTAGACTGAGTCATAAATTAAGGCTGGGTTCTGTTTTGATGCTTCAGTAAATTGGGTTACAGATGAGAAATACAAGATCAACAGAAGAAGAAAAATATCAATAAAGAAAGTCATCGAGTCCCAGTTTATCTATAACAGATTAGACTTCAGTGCATGTAACGCATTTTTCAAACACTATTTCCTCTTTCATACACCGCTGTAATTTTCTCTTTCATTGTAAGAATCGGGGGGGGGGGGGGTTGTGCACATACAGAGTTAACATGCCCCCATGCTGTTATATGACTGTGTCTGAGAATGAATGCATTCATGGAGACAGCTGGTGGCTGAAAAGGAACACACAATATTGACTGTGAGGGGATTATGTCAGATGAAGTGTGAGGTGAGGGGAGTGGGTTCAGGGTGGAGGATGGTTCGAGCAAAGCACCAGCAGACAGACGGATGTGTTAGAACAGCCTTAAGAAATGGTCTAATACAGGGGTGTCAAACTCATTTTAGTTCAGGGGCCAGATTCAGCTAAATTTGATCTGAAGTGGGCCGGACCAGTAAAATAATAACATAATAATATATAAATAATGTCAATTCCAAACTTTTCTCTATGTTTTAGAGCAAAAAAAGTTAATTTACATTATGAACAGGTTTACATCTACAAACTGTCCTTTCAAATGTTGTGAATAACATGAACAAAGTGAAAAAATAAGTGTAATTTTAACAATATTCTGTCTCAGTTTATCATTTCCACATGTACATTATGTATAACTTACAGATCACAGTGGATCTACAAACACACAAAACATTTAATAACAGGCAGAATATTGTTAAAATTGTACTTGCTTCTCTTAAGACATTTCAGGTTGTTCGCATTTTTTTGCAAAATTATACTTTGTTTTAGTGTAAATACATGAAAATATTTACATTTACAAAGGGAAACATTTGGAGTTGTCATTATTTTTATGTTATTATGATAGTATTTTACTGGTCTGACCCACTTGAGATTGAATTGGTCTGAATGTGGAACCTGAACTAAAAGGATTGTTAATATCTTAGTGTAATTTTTGCATTTCACAAATTCATCCCAAGGGCCGGACTGGACCCTTTGGCGGGCCGGATTTGGCCCCCGGGCCGCATGTTTGACACCTGTGGTCTAATATAAAAAAAAAAAAACCTCTGCATAGATGTATGTGTATATATGTATATATATGTACAGTTGTGGAAAAAATTATTAGACCACCCCTTGTTTTTTTCAATTTCTTGTTCATTTTAATGCCTGGTACAACTAAAGGTATATTTGTTTGGACAAATATTATGATAACAACAAAAATAGCTCATAGGAATTTAATTTCTTTTTATTTCTTTATTTATTTTTCAGTAATCCAGTTCAAAAAGTGAACCAGAGATTTATTTATTTGTTTGTTTGTTTGTTTGTTTGTTCCAATCTAAATGATTGGAAACGAGCAGGATGAAGAAAACTTACAATTTAATTAATTTTTAGTTTATTTGCAAAAAATAAAAACAGCAATGGAAAAAACAACAACATTCAAACAAGTAACAAAATTGTGCAGGAGAGGTTAGAAGCCAAAAAGAAGGCTTATATGAATACCTCCCCCGAAATGAACAATACATAAAAAAAAAGAAAAAAAAAAAAAAGAAAAAATTAAAAAATACAATATAACTGAAATAATAAACTAAAGTAAAAACAATAAAAATGTAATCCACATTACAAATCATCAAATACAAATCAAGTGATACAATACCTGCCCCCTTCTTCAAACATCTGCTTACGTCAGATATGTTGCCATTACAGCTATTACAATAAATAGTTTACATGATAGTCAACTAAAATAAAACAAATCCAAAATCCATAAGTAAAATTAGTTCATTACATGCTTTTATAAAGCTTCTCTATCCTTTCCTTATACAGCCTTTTAAACTGAAAAATATTTGTACAGCTCTTCTCTTCCATTACCAAAGAATTCCACATCCTGACACCCACAACAGAAATACACATTTTCTTCACATTAGTCCAAACCCTTTACTGTTTAAAATTAAACCTCCTTCTATGTTCTTCATCCTGTGATACTGAAACAAATCATCTCTGCAAATTTACAGGTAAAAGTCCGTTTCTCGCTCTAAACACAATCAACAATGTCCTTAATTCAGCCAATTCTTTATACTTAAAAAAAAATCCTGATTTAATAAACGACTCATTTGTATGTTCAGCGCTGATATCTAGATATTTTCCATGTTTTTCTTCATAATAACCAAAATCACTTCAGTTCTTGCATCAATAGCTATGGCATTGTACTGATAAAAACAGTGCTTTTAGGCATTCCGTGTTTTCTTTTCTGTGTTTTAGTCACATGATACACACAGGAGATAAGACTTGATTGCATACACTGCAAAAATCCAAATCTTACCAACTGTATTTTTCTCATTTCTAGTCAAAATATCTCATCACACTTAAAATAAGACATAATCATCTAAAGAGTAGCTTTTCAGTGAGGTATAAGAACTTATTTTTAGTCCATTTTTTAGACATTTTTAGACAGAGATTTTTTTTTTAGCTTGAATTAAGCCACAAAATCTGCCAATGGAACAAGTGAAAATTATCTTGGTAAGATTTCTTGAAATAAGATTTTCAAGATCTATTGTCTAAAAATAAATTCTTATATCTCATGAAAAGTTACTCTTTATGTGATTATGTCTTATTTTAAGTAGGGGTGTTAGAAAATATCGGTTCTGCAATATATCGTGATATTTCATTTCACAATACTGTACTGATATTAAAAAAGTACTGTATCAATATTTTTAAGTATTTATTCAAATGCAGATATGGTGGAGGTTCATTTTTGTTTTTCTTTATTGTTTATATTTTATTTATTATTATTTAACACCCTGCGATGAACTGGCGACTTGTCCAGGGTGTACCCCGCCTTCGCCCCTGTGTAGCTTGGATAGGTTCCAAGCGACCCCCGTGACCCTAGTGAGGATAAAGCGGGTTCAGAAAATGAATGAATGAATGAATGAATGAATTATTTAACACTGTTTTATTAAATAATGGCTATTTGAAACATCCAAAAAGCACTTTTTACTGTCTGAGAGGCAGATGTTCATTCCTTTGTTTTGGATCGCACAAAAATAATGTTCTGGTGTTAGTTCTGAACTAATAGAATATGAACATTTGAACAGGATCTTAAACTGTAACGTCTGTAAAACAGAATTTAAGTTTTAACACAGGAACATTTTGTGATATAACGTTAGATTCTGTTCTGATCAAATAAAATTGTGTTTAGTATTTGTACATATTTCTGGTGTAATTCAGTTTTTCAAGGAAATAAACATTTTAAAAAAAGAAAAAAACAAAAAATTGTCTTTTTAACAGTATCATGATATGTGATATATCGTATTGTGATCTTAGTAATGTGATTTGTATCGCATCGCCAAATTCTGGGCCAAAACACAGCCCTAATTTTAAGTGTGATGAGATATTTTGACTAGAAATGAGAAAAATACACTTGGTAAGATTTGGATTTTTTTCCAGTGTAACCTTTGTTTTTGATGACTTTTGATGGTCTAATATTTTTTCCCTGCAACTGTATAAATAAATAAATAAATAAATAAATAAATAAATAAATATATACAGTACAGGCCAAAAGCTTGGACACACCTTCTCATTCTTTGCATTTTCTTTATTTTCATGACTATTTACATTGTAGATTCTCACTGAAGGAATCAAAACTATGAATGAACACATGTGGAATTATGTACTTAACAAAAAAGTGTGAAATAACTGAAAACATCTCTTATATTTTAGTTTCTTCAAAGTAGCCACCCTTAGCTCTGATGACTGCTTTGCACACTCTTGCCATTCTCTTGATGAGCATCAAGAGGTAGTCACCTGAAATGGTTTCCTAACAGTCTTGAAGAAGTTCCCAGAGATGCTTAGCACTTGTTGGCCCTTTTGCCTTCACTCTGCGGTCCAGCTCACCCCAAACCATCTCGATTGGGTTCAGGTCCGGTGACTGTGGAGGCCAGGTCATCTGGCGCAGCACTCCATCACTCTCCTTCTTGGTCAAATATCCCTCACACAGCCTGGAGGTGTGTTTGGGGTCATTGTCCTGTTGAAACATAAATGATGGTCCAACTAAATGCAAACCGGATGGAATGGCATGTCACTTCAGGATGCTGTGGTAGCCATGCTGCTTCAGGTTGCCTTCAATCTTGAATAAATCCCCAACAGCGTCACCAGCAAAGCACCCCCACACCATCACACCTCCCCCTCCGTGCTTCACGGTGGGAACCAGGCATGTAGCATCCATCCGTTCACCTTTTCTGCATCGCACAAAGACACGGCGGTTGGATCCAAAGATCTCAAATTTGGACTCATCAGACCAAAGCACAGATTTCCACTGGTCTAATGTCCATTCCTTGGGTTTCTTGGCCCAAATAAATCTCTTCTGTTTGTTGCCTCTCCTTAGCAGTGGTTTCCTAGCAGCTATTTGACCATGAAGGCCTGATTCACGCAGTCTCCTCTTAACAGTTGTTGTAGAGATGTGTCTGCTGCTAGAGCTCTGTGTGGTATTCATCTGGTCTCTAATCTGAGCTGCTGTTAATTTGCGATTTCTGAGGCTGGTGACTCAGATGAACTTATCTTCAGCATCAGAGGTGACTCTTGGTCTTCCTTTCCTGAGGCGGTCCTCATGTGAGCCAGTTTCGTTGGAGCGCTTGATGGTTTTTGCGACTGCACTTGGGGACACATTCAAAGTTTTTGAAATTTTCTAGACTGACTGACCTTCATTTCTTAAAGTAATGATGGCCACTCGTTTGTCTTTATTTAGCTGATTGGTTCTCGCCATAATATGCATTCTAACAGTTGTCCAATAGGGCTGTCAGCTGTGCATCAACCTGACTTCTGCACAACACAACTGATGGTCCCAACCCCATCAATAAGGCAAGAAATTCCACTAAGTAACCCTGACAAGGCACAGCTATGAAGTGAAAACCATTTCAGGTGACGACCTCTTGATGCTCATCAAGAGAATGCCAAGGGTGTGCAAGGCAGTCATCAGAGCTAAGGGTGGCTACTTTGAAGAAACTAGAATATAAGAGATGTTTTCAGTTATTTCACACTTTTTTGTTAAGTACATAATTCCACATGTGTTCATTCATAGTTTTGATGCCTTCAGTGAGAATCTACAATGTAAATAGTCATGAAAATAAAGAAAATGCGAAGAATGAGAAGGTGTGTCCAAACTTTTGGCCTGTACTGTATACATATATATATATATATATGACTTTCTCTCTCTCTTTTTTTCTTTTCTCTTTTTCTCATTTATTTTCAGTTGAATAATGATTATCTTTTGTCATACCCCTGACTTTTTGAGAATCCCACATCACAACATTCACCATACACAAAACATTTACACAACTAAACCAGGACACTGATCTGTACCTGGTCAGTCAGACATTTTGTTTCTTTTGTACATTACATGCTACAGCCTATATCCTAACCCCCAACCCCCTCCCTCCCCCCACATTATGATGACTTAATGTAAATATTGTATATTATTGAACATAAGTTTCCTTGTCACTTGGTGTTACTTAAATAAAGGTAAAAAAAAAAAAAAAAAAAAAAAGCCTTAATAATGACATCAGCACTGAGTTTATTTGATTATTGGATTTTTACTCTACTTTTCTATCACTTGTGTAGGCAATACAAACACGTCGGTTTTTATAAATAGAAGGACGCCTTGTGTAAGTGGACACGACCAATGCACACTTTCAGATCTGACTAAATCCATTCTGCTCTGATGGTGAACTGAGCTTTGGCTTTAGTTCTGGTTTTAGCCTTTACTGCAAATCTTACACACAGTTCAGTTCTATCAACATGTAGAAGTAACTGGACCTGACAACACTGGATCTATAAGTAATTAACTCCTGGATCGGTACAAACTGCTGTCATGGAGCCAAACAGTGAATTTAAAAGGCATAGAAATATGCAAATGAAATGAACTCAAATCCATCTATTATCTCTTAAGCACCCAAAATATTTCTGTCTCATGAATATGAAAACATGGTGAATGGTTTCAATTGCTACTGTTTCAGGACGATTTAAGATATTTTACAGATACAGTATTTATTTGTCTCAAAGAGTTTCACTGATTTCAGTCTTTTGAACACAGTTACTATTCTACCATTCAGTCTGACCTAAAATGTAGCACTATGGCTAAAACCAGTCCTTGTCTTAGATCAGTAACTGCAGTTATGACATAAAGGTTATATACAAAGAAGTGGAAAAACAAACAAACATATAAAGCAATGGTTCTCAACTGGTCTGGCTTTGGGACCCATTGTCACCCCTAAATCACAAACCATGACCCAAATTGATAAAAGTTCAACTTCCAAATGTATTTAATGAAAAGGTGGTGTGAGATAATACAGAATATCACAGTGTGAAAACACAAAAGACAAGTTTAATGATAAACCAAAATGACCATGCTAAAGAGGGAAGTATTGCCTTTGACGCTAAATTGGGTACATTTTAAGCAAAACTAAAAAGTGTACTCAGTTAAAAATGACAAGTGAAGAAGAAAGAAAAAAAAGAGGAAAAAAAAAGAGAAGTGCAGTCAGTCACTTATTCAAGCAGTAATCATAAAGCTGACAAAACAATCAGAACATTTCAGTAACAGCTATTTTTAACACACTTGGAGTTTTCCTGCAAAATGAGTTCAATTAATAAAGTGCAACTAGTGTTTCTTAACAGTATTATAAGGCACACAAACCCACTTTCAGTGGGTTTGCAAAAGTGGGTTTGTGACCTACTTTTGGGTCACAACCCACCAGTTGAGAATCACTACTGTAAAGTTCCCTATAAATTATTATTGTTTATTGTTTATACAGATCCCCATTAGCTTCCACCATAGTGGTATCTACTCTTCCTGGGGTCTGTAAATACAAATCCAGTTCTAAACAGTGGCGGCTGCTCATCTTTCAGACAGGGGAAGCTCATTGTCGGCTTACATACAAAAAAATGTCAAGTTATTTAAACATAAATTTGTCCCTCCGTTCCTTTTTAATAAAATGGTCAGTGACCTTATTGTACCAAGTAAACAAGAAAACATTGAAATTATGTTAAATTGAAACAAGGAAGTCCAATGAGTGTGTTTCATTTACAGTGCAAGAAATGAACAAGTCATTTCGTAGTGGTCTCTCTCTCCATTTCACAGCAGAATGCACAACGGTATTAAACTGTCAAGTGAAGGAGTAGATCTCAAACTAACTGTCAATCAAACTGGATTCAGCCTTTCGACTGATCCTCCAATCAGCACATGGAAGCCTGGCGTCCAGCCTGGCCGAGCTCCGCCCACAGCTCTATTCACCCCCAGAGACGCTGAGTGTCCAGGGGCGGGACAACATTGTGGCATTTATCCAATTACCGTCCAGTTTTGAGGCAATGAAAAAAACTGTTCCACTCAGTCCCATTGAAGTGAATGGACGCTGAGCGTCTACGGACAAATGCACTGAGCAGAGATCGAATGAGAAAACAGCGACACAGGAATGTATGAGAAGTGAACAACATCGAGTCTGTTGATTTGTGATAAAGCTGATTCTGAACAAACTCGTCTGTGAGATGAACGTGTTCTAACACATTTGTAGTCAGTGAAATGTCAACACAACCGCACATATTTAACCATTTAATTTTTGTAATTTTTGGGGAAGCCGAGCTTCCCTTGCAGTCTGTGAGAAATCACTTCTGGTTATAAAATACAGACATAAATCAAAACAAGTTTACAGTTCGTTGTTCTCTTCAGCCACCTGAACATTTCATCTCAACAGATACTCCACAAAACATTTAAACTTTTATCTTTTCACCAACGTGGATTGCAAGAGTCAAAACAATTATTTGCATTCCTGTATTTCCTTTAGTGGTTCCTGTTTGAGTGTTGTTTTAAATGAATATAAGCTTTTAGTGCATTTGATGTATAAAGGTAACTTATTCCATAGACTGGGGGTCCTGTAAAGGACAGAATTTTTTAATCGATTTTATGTCACATATTCTTGAAGTTTCTGTAGCCTACTTAATAGAGGACTCTTACTAAACATTCATTTGCATAAATAAATCCAACCCTCCATCCTCTGAGCCCCGTCCAGTTTCAGTAGCAACAGGGAACACACAGATGTCCAGACCTCCCAGTGTCTCTGGCGAGTCCCCCCAGCACCTCCTAGGGGAGACCCAGCTGGTCCTAGACCATGTATAGGAAACATCACCCCTCCAGCCAGGCCCAGGTCAGCCTCGGGTCTGCCACACAGCTACATGCTTTTTTTAGATGAGGTTTTTTTTGTTATTGGACTGGAGATTTGGCCCATTTGTGACAGAATGGGCCTCCTGTGTTCCCAGGGTCCTGTGTTCTGCAGATGTATATGGCACATAATGAGAACATGACAAAGCGTCCAATGTTCCCTGGGTCAGGGCCAGGATTAGAACCTGGGAACATGAGGATGCTGCCAAGTAACAAATATGAAATAATATGAAAACAAAAATATACAAATAGATGATCAGTTAGTTTTTCATTGCAGGTAAATGGTTGAACTTTTAAAAGCAGTATTAGAGCTATCAGTCATTCAGCTAAACCCACTGACTAACTATTCACTCTGACTACATGTGGTGTGATTCTGTATAATGACCATTTATATGTGTGCAGTATGCATTCATGTGCAACAGCTCTGTCTACCCACCTTCTAGTGCGTGTTTATGCACTTTGTGGCAAAGGAATGTGACGCATGTGAGGCATTATTCCAATGAATGGCCGGATCATCCCTGTGGAACCACTCTGAAAGTGTAAACACTAGCAGCGTAAACACTGCAACAGCATAAGAGGGCTGACGTCCAACCAAAGGCTTACATATACTCTTTTACTTCTTACACATGCAAACGTTGCCTTTATTTCTTCAAAGAGAATTCACAATCGGATGTTTTTTAGCATAAGTTTATTAAAGATCCCTGGTCACTTGTGGCCTTAAATAATAAGGTAAATAATGTAAAAAAAAAAAACAGCATGTATATTTTGTCTAAACTGACCTAAGAAAGAAAAGCATGCAGTAGGAATCACTTACACACTGCAAAAAATAAAATCTTACCAAGTGTATTTTTCTCATTTCTCATCAAAATATCTCATTCATTCATTTTCTGAACCCGCTTTATCCTCACTAGGGTCACGGGGGTCGCTTGGAGCCTATCCCAGCTACATAGGGGCGAAGGTGGGGTACACCCTGGACATTTCGCCAGTTCATCGCAGGGCTGAACATATAGAGACAAACAATCACTCTCACATTCACACCTATGGGCAATTTAGATTAACCAATTAACCTATCAGTGCATGTCTTTGGATGGTGGGAGGAAGCTGGAGTACCCGGAGAGAACCCACGCAGACATGGGGAGAACATGCAAACTCCACACAGGAAGGTCCCACCCCCATCAACTGGTGTTGGAATTGAACCCAGGACCTTCTTCTTTGAGGCACGAGTGCTATCCACTGCACCACCACGTCGCCCTTTAAAATATCTCATCACATTTAAAATAAGACATAATCACCTAAAGAGTAACTTTTCAGTGAGATATAAGAACTTATTTTTAGACAATAGATCTTGAAAATCTTATTTCAAGAAATCTTACCAAGATAATTTTCACTTGTTCCATTGGCAGTTTTTTTTTTTTACTTAATTCAAGATTTTTTCTTAATCTGCCAGTGGAACAAGTGAAAATGATCTTGGTAAGGTTTCTTGAAATAAGATTTTCAAGATCTATTGTCTAAAAATAAGTTCTTATATCTCACTGAAAAGTTGATCTTTCTGTCATTATGTCTTATTTTAATTGTGATGATATATTTTAACTAGAAATCCACAAAACACTTGGTAAGATTTAGATTTTTGCAGTGCATGTACTTCTTGTGTCATACGTCACACAGTTCTTGCTCCTGGAGCTCATCAAGTTTAGCTGAAAAATGCAGGACATCATTTGGAACTGAGTAGAGACTTAAGACACACATGGATAGATGAAGTGTAAGGTCTATTCAGACACAATATGTCAACCTTTAGTATAATTACCTGCTGCTCTTAGTTAAAACTGTGTCTGCAGTTTTCTTTCAGTGTTTATGTCTTATTACCTCCGCCAAGTGTTACAGCAGAGGTTATGTTTTCATTGGGGTTTGTTTCTTTTGTCTGTTTGCAAGATAACTCAAAAAGTTATGGACGGATTTGGATGAAATTTTAAAGAAATGTTGATACTGGCACAAGGAACGAATGATTAAATTTTGGTGGTGACGGGGGGGGGGGGGGGGGGGGGGACTGTTCTGCCTTGGCGGAGGTCTGCGCTCTCCAAGTGCTTTTCTAGTTTAAGTGTGATGAGATATTTTGACTAGAAATGAGAAAAACACACTTGGTAAGATTTGGATTTTTGCCAGCGTAGGCTACGTTCAGACTGCAGGCAAATGTGGACCACCTCCGATTTTTTTTACCCATATGTGACCTGTATCTGATCTGTTGAAGACAGTTTGAACAGCACAAATCTGATTTTTTCCAATCTGACCCAGGAAACTTCCATATGTCATCCTAAATCTGATCCATATCTGATATTTTGCAGTGTGACTTCAGTCTGAACAGCCAGGTCGCATTTATCCGACCTTTACTTCGTGGAAATGCGACAAACGTCACTATTCTGCATCCTACGAGTGTTACTTCCATAAACATAGCATGTGCCTGCGTGGTCACGTATTATGTCAGGACCTCTTTTGTACATGCGGGTCACTTCAGGGTCACATTCAGTTCATACTCAGAACTGACAGAAGTCACATTTAACCCATAAAGACCCAGTGTTACTTTTGTGGCAGTTCCCAAATGATTTTTTTTTCTAGACTGAACCTTTCTTTAGCGATTTATCACTATTTGTTATAATATTATTTAATTTTCTCTTCAGACACTTCCCTTTTTTTGTTCATATCAGTAATAATCTTTGAGCATGTGCCATAACTACATAGTCCCAGTTACACTTTATCCATTAAGAATAAATCACATTATCACAATCCTTTCATGAGAAGAGGCAAAAATAGCAAAAATATTTTATTCCAAATTTATGCACTGCAAAAAGTGATTTTCAAGAAAGGGAAATTTACTTATTTTGGGAATATTAATCTTTTTTTTTTTTTTTCTCTAGTTTTAAGTGCTGATAGACAAAATATCTTGGCAGCGCAAGAATGTCAACATGTTTTTAGAACATATATCTTCCTTTTTCTAATTCAGAATTTGGAGCTTATTTTGAGCACAAATGATCTAGAAATGAGCTCAAATAATGTGCAACATGAGCAACTGATGTTTTGCCACATATGCAACGAATGTTTTCTCCGTATTTTAAGCAAAAATCTTTCTTAATTCAAGAGCAACGCATTATAACAGGGCAACAGTGTACATGTACACTTGTGGTTCACACACTCTTTGGTTGGACTTTTTGTCCAATCAAAGAGGGTTTTTTTATTATTATTATTATTTTGTCTTGTGTCAAGGGTGCATGGTAATGTAAATGTCAGGATGAAACTGTTTAGATTCACATGCTTTTTCAACTTAACCCATAAGGACCCAGTGTGATATTTGTGGCAGTTCCCAAATGAATTTGTCTCTATATTTAACCGTCTTTAAGTGGTTTATCACCATTTATTGGAATATTATATCTTCTGCATTTTGTGCTTTTTTCAGTGAAAATCATGTATTTTCCAACATTTTATGCACTGATTATGTAGATGTTTATAAAAGTTCAGAGTAAAGTTGAGGATTTTTAAATCAGAAATACAGAAAATTGAAGAAAACGTGATTTTTTCAGCTAAATCAATCATTAACTGAACATAAACTAAGTGTCTCCATCCACTGTCATTGATCCAACTCAATGGGTTTTACTGGTGAGTCAATGCTGTAGAAGATGACGGTGTTTCCACGGTAACAACGGAGCCTCTGAACATCCAAATGGGTCATATCTGATGACCATAAAAAGATGACAAACTGTATTTTACACCAATTATTTACATGGGTTTGTGGATCAGCAGGGATTAAACAGTTTATATCAGTAGAAGATTTTGGTGGATGGTGGGTGTTTGGGTCTTCATGGGTTAAATAAAATACTCATCCTTTGTGCATGAACAATAAAAACTGAATTCTTATGCTCCAATGAAATTCTTGAATACAACAGATGTATTGCCTCATTACTTGCTTTTATTAGGAAAATAGCGATGACTAAACTGCCAAGGGTATTACATAAGTGTCTGTCCTTCAGTTCGACTGAACATCTATATAACACAAGGCATGCTACAGAAGGTAGATGTACTCCACCTAAAGTGAAAACAGATCTAATGAAAAGTACTGTAATGTATAGAGCCATGGTGATGAATCATTCAAGAAAATAACAAATACAGATTTAAAGGATTACTGAAAGAGTATTTATTTGCAAAACAATGCTCGGTGTCTGCTAATGTTTAGTTGATTGACATTACATTGATATATAACTGTGAAATATATCTGACTATTTACAAAGTATGCCAAAAACTACTTTTTGGGAGGTACTGTAAATTGAAGTAGGTCCTGTATAACATGTATGTTGTTTTTGTTTTGTAATTGTGATGAATGGTTTTTAGTTGTTGTTTGTGTTGTTATGTTTTGTGTGTGAGTGTTTTTGGTCATTTGTGTCTTGCAGTATAAAGACAATTGTGTTGGGTGTGGACTCCAATATGGAGAGACATTTGTTTCTTTATTCATCAATCAAAAAGAATAGATCTGCAACCAAAAAAAGAGATTTGAGAGCAAAAGACAGAAAGTGGCAATCGAAAAAAAAAAAAAATTTATAAGCAAAATTATCTTTTTTTTTTATTGCCACTTAATGTCTTTTGCTCTCAAATCTCTTTTTTTGGATGCAAATCCATTCTTTTTGACTGATGAATAAAGAAACAAATTTTCTCCACACTGTAAAAAATGACTGTGGAATTAACACCAAAAAGTTGTAAAATTCCAACATAAAAAACCTGTAAGTGACAATACAATGCAAAGCTGTTTATTTGAAAAGATTTTTGTGTTAACGATTAAATCAAATATAGCTGTAGTTCTTACAGGCAGAGTATGTGAACAAAACCAGATTTGTATGTAGAAATGATGTATTTGTATGTATATCGCTATAAATTGCAAGAACATAATGTTGAAATAATAGCGTATTTACTTTTTCATTTTTCTTTTTTTTTTAAGTTATAAAAAGTAAACATTTAACAATGTAACATTTTAATTAAATTTGTAAATTAATGGGTTGGTAGAGTTGGTAGAGCAGCTCGTCCAATAACTAAAGGGTTGGTGGTTCGAATCCTGGCTCCGACTGTCCATATGTCAAAGTGTCCATGGCAGACACTGAACCCTAAACTGCTCCCAGTTGGACCTGGTGGATTTGGAAAGTGCTTTGGACACCATGAAGGCGGGGAAAATGTGCTAAATAAGTGCAGTCTATTTACCAGTTAAATCTACATGTTTAAAATGTTAAATCTACATGTTTAAAATGTTAAATCTACATGTTACTCTGTAAATATGTTTACAGTTGGATGTGTTTTTTACAGTATTGTTCTGGAAACCACAGCTGCCAGTTTTTTTCTGTAAAAACAACAGGATTTTTTTTACAGTGCATACTCCAGGAAGAATAGTGATGGCCTGAGCCACAGGTGTCAAACATGCGACCCGGGGGCCAAATCCGGCCCGCCAAAGGGTCCAGTCTGGCCCCTGGGATGAATTTGTGAAATGCAAAAATTACACTGAAGATTTTAATCCTGTTAGTTCAGGTTCCACAAACACACCACTTAAATCTCCAGTGGGTCGAATCAGTAAAATAGTATCATAATAACCTATAAATACTCACAACTCCAAATTCTTCCCTTTGTAAATATAAACATTTTCATGTCATTTTACTGTATTTATACTAAAACAAACTAAATTTTCCCAAAAACACAAACAACCTCAACAAAAAGGAACATTTTGAAATGTATGAAGTGTAATTTTTACAGTATTCTGCCTGTTATTAAATGTTTTGTGTATTTGTTGATCCACTGTGATTTGTACATTGTAATTTACATGTGTAAATGATAAACTGAGACATAATATTATTAAAATTGCACTTAATTTTCTAAAGAAATTTTCATTTGTTCATGTTATGCACAGTGTTTTAAAGGATAGCTAGTAAAAGTAAACATTTTCATCAAATAATTTTACCTTTTTTGCTCTAAAACATAGAGAAAAGTTTGGAGTTGACATTATTTATATGGTATTATGTTATTATTTCACTGGTCCGGCCCACTTCAGATCAAATTTGGCTTAATGTGGCCCCTGAACTAAAATTAGTTTGACAAACCTGGCCTAAGCCAAAGCTAACGGAGATCCAAATAAAAAAAAAAAAAAAAAGAAAACTACTTTTTCAGTCAGCTTCTGGATATCACTGAATTAGTCTCAAAACAACTTTGATAATCCATGGAGGCTATCACAACAAAAATACACTCACTGAGGATGAAACAAGGCATGTAACATATAGCGTGACAGTATCCATCTGTCATCTGTCACATGATGTCACTGCCTCAGACAGACCGTTACATAAAAAAACCCAACAACAACAAAAGTGTCTTTTTGTCCGAAACGCAATGTAACTGTACTGTTACGGTGTCACACAACTGTTCTCTCTTCTCTTACTTTAACTTATTGTCACTAATAAAATTTCAATGCACGTCTTACATCACCCTGGGCGTTACATCACACTGTACAAATAAAACACATCCAACAGGAGCGCAGTGCGGTGAGATCATATCAATAGAGCCCCAATAAGACAGAATCATCCACAAACTGAAGGGATTTGCTCTTAATGGAAAGAGACAGACACAGAGGTTGAAGATGTGAGGTGAATATCAATACCAGGAGGGATATCCGCTACTGCTTCGCTTCTTTACCCGCCATAAAGAAACACATGGAAGCATCGGGCTCCTGTGTTTACACCAGTTCCATCCGACTTCAACATTCATACATCATTTAACATGCTCCTCTTTAAGTGTGTTTTGATTTGTGGTATTCATGAGGGTAAAAGGTCAAGAGGACGGTTGCGGTATCTTAATTCGATTATGCTACATACCATAATGTCATATCTAATGTAGGTTTTCATGCAGCCTCAGGGTCATGTAGACTATACTCTCATGCCTCTTTGTTATTTGGGATGACAGTGTTTTCATCGTGTGTTTACAATTTAACCCCATCATTCTTAACCCTCCGGTATCCGGGTGCACCTTTTAGGCACACTGTGCACTTTGTGTTAAAAAAAACTTCATATTATTTTTCACAATTTAAATAAGGTTAGAATTCAAAAGTTGTTCATTTTTGCAACTAGAATTTGCACATTGTAAACAAAAGAAAATTACCAGACTAGCATCTGTCTCCCAAGTGTGTCTAAAACGCACTATTTCTTCCATTTGATATGTATGATTAGGGCTGACCTGGATTTACAAAAATAAAATCAAATTAGTGCAGAAAAATAAATCCATATATAATATTTAATAGTTTGATTTGTAGGTGTGCATTTTACGCACACTTGGTGACAGATGCTAATATTTTTGTACATTTGACCTAGCGTCAAAAATATTAATTCAAATTAACCGATGTTGCTGTTAATCACTGACATATGCCAGGCGCAAAAATCAAATAATATGTGATCCACTTTTTATGTAGTATATTGAAAAAAAAAAATTTTGTGTGTTTTTTTCATCCAAAAAAATGGTTTGTTTACAATATAAACACGGCATTTAAAGGGTTAAAAAATGTGACAGTTATTGAGTATTTGGTATTTTTATTTACGGCTCAAGTTGATGAAATAGAAAAAAGTGTAAAAGAATTAAAAACAAACTGTATGAAATTTTTTTTGACATTCTTTTATCATTATTCTATTTTTTTTTTTTTGCTTAATTCAAGATTTTTTTTTTTTTTTTACTTAATTGAAGATTTTTTTTTTTGGCTTAATTCAAGATTTTTTCCTTAATTCAAGCGAATTTTTTTTTTTTTGCTTAATTCAGTTCAAGACTGTGGAATTTTTGCATTTGTCAGTAACATCCCATGGGCCGAACTGGACCCTTTGGCGAGCTGCATTTGGCCCCTGGGCCGCATGTTTGACACCCCTGCTCTAAATAATGGTAACACCAATTTTTTCTCTTTGATTTATTACAAGAACATTAAATTGTGAAATCCTTTAACAATAAAATGTCAATAACCTGAACAAATATGAACAACCTGAAATGTCTAAAGAAAAATAAGTGCAATTTTAACAACATTCTGCGTGTTTTGTGCTTTGGTAGATCTGATCTGTAATGCACATGTAGAAATCATAAGTTGAGGCAGAATATTGATCAAATTGTACTTATTTTTCTTCAGAAATTTCATTTTTTTCCCAGTTATTCACATCTTTTTTGTTTTGGATAGAAATAGTTTCATCATTTAATGTTATTTTTTGCCCTAAAACATTTGGAGTTGTCATTATTTATAGCACAGGTGTCAAACATGCGGCCCGGGGGCCAAATCTGGCCCGCTGAAGGTTCCATTCCGGCCCACAGGATGAAAGTGCAAAAATTAACCTGAACAGTCCAGGTTGTCCAAATCATTTTAGTTCAGACCAATGTGATCTACAGTAAAAATAACAACACAATAACTCATAAATAATGACAACGACAAATTTTCTTTGTGAAAAATTATGTGGAAAAAATTGAAGTGAAAAAAATAATATTACACTGTGAAAATATTTACATTTACAAAACTGTTCTTTCACAATGAAATACAAATAAATACATAAATAAAAACAAAGATGAACAACCTGAAATGTGCAATTTTAATAATATTCTGCCTGTTCCTAAATGTTTTGTGCATTTATGGATCCACTGTGATCTGTAGTTGTGTTAATAATAAAAGATGGAATATTGTATAAACTGTTCAAATTTTAGTTCCAAACTCCAAAATTTTAACAGTATTCTGCCTGTTACCAAATGTTTATGTAACACTGTGTGTAATGTACATGTATGAATAAGAAGTCGAGGCATAATATTGTTAAAATTGCACTAATTTTTCAAATGAAATTTCTGTTTGTTTTTTTCAGGTTATTCACATCTTTTTTTTTTGTAAAATGTAAAAATTTTCAGAAATTAATTAATTAATTAATTTATTTATTTATTTTTTGTTCTTAAAAAAAAAGAAAAACTTAGATTTGTCATTATTTATAGGTTATTAAGTCATTATTTTACTGGTCTGGCTCACTGGAGATCAAATTGGGCTGAATATGACCACTGAAAGAACATGACTTTGACACCCCTGCTTTAGATTAAGCACATTTCACCACGAATTTGATGTCAGAAAGTGTAAGATGAGAACATATATAGTGTAGATGTTATGTATGTGGTACAGTTTGCACATGATTCATCTGGAAAATCTGGAAGCTCGTGTTTCAGTCTGTTTTTTTTTAATGTCATAGCGCACCGTGCCGTGCGTAAAATGCGCATTTTCAGTTTGCCATGCATTAGAATGGGGGTAAAGAAATACGTAATGTAAACAAACAAACAAACAAACAAACAAACAAACAAACAAACAAACAAACAAACAAACAAAAGGTATCTGTGATTTTTAACTCACCAACAACTAGTAGGAAGCATCCTGTGCCAATGTCCAGCACCGGGGATAAAGTGGAGGCGTAGATGTCCATTGGAACCGGGATCAGCGACAGGACTGAAACAGAAGTGATCCGTCTTCATGGGATGGAGACTAAATGGAAAGATCGTCTTCTGCTGCTTCCGCGCTCCGCTGTCAGACCCATATGTCTTCAAGTCCTCGGCGGAGGCGCAAGTGGAGGAGAGGAGGTCCTCAGGGCGCAGACAGACCCGGGTTACTGCGTCGTCAGGGAGATGGTGAACGAGGGTTGGGCTCCCCTCAACCCAAGACGTGCCACTGCATTTAAGATTCATCAAATGAGCTCTAAGTGAGTGACTATGGGATGGCTCTGTGCAGGCACAGTGCGTTCCTAAAAGTCACAACCCCTCGGAGATGATGCATGC
Organism: Sphaeramia orbicularis; assembly: GCF_902148855.1. Taxonomy (NCBI): domain Eukaryota; kingdom Metazoa; phylum Chordata; class Actinopteri; order Kurtiformes; family Apogonidae; genus Sphaeramia; species Sphaeramia orbicularis. The sequence continues at coordinate 16,855,397 of NC_043979.1, read as the reverse complement.
GTCAAGATGGTGCATTTGTGCATTTACTGCGTCGTTTGAATGGATGGTATTTGGTTTGTGTTCATGGTGTTTATCAGAAGAGAGTTACCCAAATCACTTCAGCTGTGGATGTGAGGTGACAGTGGTGTCATACAAACCTGTAGAGGACACAAAAGTGGAGGGATTGTATCAATACAGGACATGTAGAATATAGGGGATTCGTTGTTTGTGATTTTCTGTTCAGGATTTCTTTTGTTAAATCCTTCTGAGACCCAGAAAAGTACAAGTTTTAGCTTTTTCTTTTTTTTTTTTTTTTTTTAACAATAGATAATTTCCTTCATTGAAAATGACATGATGCAACAGATGCATTAAAAATATTTATTTATTTATTTATTTATTTATTGTATATTTTTAAAAAAAAAAATTATTTATTTATTTATTTATTTTGGGGGGGGGTAATAAAGCTGTGAAAAACTGTCTTACTTATTTTATTTTATTGTGATTTTTGTTTTCTCTTAGTCTTTCTGCCTAGTTTACTCAGTTCTGGTTCTAGTAATTGTTCCATTTATAATGATCACCAACAGTGTCCTGCTGTCTCCTATGTCCTTTTGACGGAGAAATGTGTTGTTAGTATACATTCTATTAACTCTTAATCAGCCCTGAGCATTGGAAAGAGGAGTTGACAATATTATTTATCTTGTTGTTTTTTGTTGTGTTTTTTTTTCTCTTTTTTTGTGTTTAATAGGTATGTATAAATAAATATATATATTATTAGTATATATGTACCAGAGGTGATTTCTCATAGACTGCAAGTGAAGCTCAGCTTCCCCTAAAATTATGAAAATTAAATGGTTAAATATGTTCGGTTGTGTTGACATTTCATTGAGTACAAATGTGTTAGAACACGTTCATCTCACGGACAAGTTCGTTCAGAATCAGCTTTATCACAAATCAACAGACTCAGTGTTGTTCACTTCTCATACATTCCTGTGTCGCTGTTTTCTCATTCGATCTCTGCTCAGTGCATTTGTCCGTAGACGCTCAGCGTCCATGCACTTCAGTGGGACTGAGTGGAACAGTTTTTTTCATTGCCTCAAAACTGGACGGTAATTGGATAAATGCCACGATGTTGTCCCGCCCCCAGACACTCAGCATCTCTGGGGGTGAATGGAGCTGTGGGCGGAGCTCGGCCGGGCTGGACGCCAGAATCCCACGTGCTGATTGGAGGATTGGTCGAAAGGCTGAATCCCGTTTGATTGACAGCTATTTTGAGATCTACTCCTTCACTGACACAGTTCAGTTTAATACTGTCGCACATTCTGCTGTGAAATCAAGAGAGAAACCACTACAAAATGACTGGTTCATTTCTTGTACTGTAAATAAAACACACTCATTGTACTTCCTTGTTTCAATTTAACATAATTTCAACATTTTCTTGTTTACTTGGTACGATAAGGTCACTGACCATTTTATTAAAAAGGAACGGAGGGATGAGTTTATGTTTAAATAACTTGACTTTTTTTTTTTTTTTTTTTTTTTTTTTTTATGTAAGCCGACAAAGAGCTTCCCCTGTCTGAAAGACGAGCAGCCACCGCTGATCTGTACTGTATATATACTAATAATTATCACCATGGTTGTTACTGTTTGTATTGTTGATATTTTCTTGTGAGGGATCTTTTTCACCTTCTTCTTCCTTTTTCTCCCCTCTTCACTCTTTCCTTCTCTTCTTCCCCTTTCTTCTCTTTCCCCCTGTTCCTTCATGTCAGGTCCGGCATCAAAATGTGGTTCAACAAAACTCATAATAAAAACAGGAGAATATCAAGGGGAGCCTCATATACTTTATGAAGTTTTCTTCAGCAAAGCAAATTTATTCAGCACCAAAAGGCAGACAGACTACCATTCTGCTGTTATGATGCTGGACAAGACAAGTTAAAAAAAATTTTAAAAAATAGGGGATTCATGTAAAACTTCACTAAATCAGCATTTGTAGATGAAAAGTGTCCAGTCTTATAGCAATGTAAATACTATACATGTATTTATTTCTCTAGTTAAATTCACTCATTCATTCATGTCTGCACGGTTGAACATGAATTTGAGGGCAGTAAACTCAACTGCACGTGTTTTTTTTTTTTTTTTCTTATTGATCGCTGGTCTTCCTCAAGTGCTGCATTGGATGCAGCCTCATCTCTCCCTGTCTCCTTTTCTTGTCTTTCCATCTTGTGTATGTGGGTCACCCTCTGTCTGTGTGGACTTTGTGTTGTCTGTTGGAGTGTTTGGCTTTCCACTCCATTTGTTCAGGTCTTCATGGCTGGACTGTGAAGTCAGGGTCTGAGTCTAAGGGTCAAAGAACACAGTGTTGGACATTATGTTATGTAAATCATCAAACCCTTTAACCCTTTATAATTCACTCATAGAAATACTCTGAAATTCAACATTTCAACCTTAGTGTGTCATTGGAGGACATAACATGACTTTATTACTTGTGTGAAATAAAAAAATTAAAAAAAAATTTGTAGAAAATCAAGGTTAACCCTTTATCAAGTAAATGACTATTTTTGGTCATTTCCGCGTGCATTACAAAGGACACAACAGTTCTAGTGAGGACAGTGAGTCAACAGTCTCAGGTCCAATGTGGTCTACAGGGTCTGTAAGGTCCACCTCTGCATGAACAGTGAGTGGACCTGCTTTGTTAGGTACCATGCAGTAATGGTACTAATGTAAGGAATGATGTTCAAAGGGAGAATGTGGATGTGGGCGGGGGTCTGGATCAGCACTTATATTGGTCTAATGTTCTAAAATACACATTCCTTTAACCTTATATGTGTTTTTCTTGTATTTTTTAGATTTACTTCTTGTATTTTTTTTTTTTTTGCCAATTACAGGTAAGGAGCCAAATATAGTAACTTCATTGACCTTGATTTTCTACATATCAATAAAAAATTTTGAAAAAATTCACAAAAGTAATAAAGTCTTGTTATGTCCTCCAATATGTCCTCCAAACTAAGGTTGAAAATTTGAATTTCAGAGTATTTCTATGAGTGAATTAATAAAGGGCTTATGAAGTTACTGTATTTGGTTACTTGCCCATATATAGCAACAAAAAAAAATTAAAAAAAAAAAAAAAAATCCATGAGTATATATATAAAAATACAAGAAAAACACATTAGATAATCACTTTTAGAACATTTCATCATAAGTGCTGATCCAGACCCCTGCCCACATCCACATTCTCCCTTTGAACATCATTCCTTACATTAGTACCATTACTTCATGGTACCTAACAAAGCAGGTACACTCACTGTTCATGCAGAGGTGGACCTTACAGACCCTGTAGACCACATTAGACCTGAGATTGTTGACTTACTGTCCTCACTAGAACTGTCGCTCTCACTGTCTTGTAATATATGTGGAAATGACCAAAAATAGTCACTTGCCCGATAAAGGGTTAAGTCTGGACACAGCTTCTTATTCAGTGTTTTCTGTTTGTTTTAATTATTTTCTACATCAGAAATCAAACCTATGAAGGAACATGTGGCATTATGCAGTAAAGAAAAACTTGTCAAAAAAACCAGAATGTTTTATATTTTAGATTCTCCAGTGTAGCCGTCATTAGCTCTGATAACTCTATATATATAGTAATATCCTCAATATCAATCTACAATGTAGAAAATAATAAAAAAAGACAGAAAAATTGCAAAATATATCACGTCCGGACTGTTGATTGTACTGTACATAAAACTAAATTGTTATAATTATGAGCTACTCACTTAGTATATATTTTCTGTTGTTTCTTTTTTCATTTTTTGATTCTGTATGAGGATATAAAAATGTAAAAATGAGGATATAAAAAAAAGAATGAGAATGCAAATAATAATAATAATAATAATAATAATAATAATAATAATAATAATAATAATAATAATAATAATAATAATAATAATACATTTTATTTATAGGCACCTTTCAGGATACTCAAGGTGACCATACAAAGTTATTAAAATAAAACACTATTAAAATTACACACATACATATATAAAACACATAGGTACAAATGGCAGCAGATAATAGTGAAATTATGGAATAGAGTCAGCCTGTCTGAATAAATACGTTTTAAGCTGGGATTTGAAGGTGGTAACAGAGTCTGAATTTTTTATATGTTCCGGTAGGGCATTCCAGAGACGGGGGGGCTGAACGGCTGAAAGCTCTGGACCCCATGGTGGTCAAGCGGGCAGGTGGGAGGGTGAGTTGGATGGATGAAGATGAACTAAGAGTGTGAAGGTTTATGTGGAGGAGGTTAGTGAGGTACTGAGGGGTGAGGTGGTTTATGGCACTGAAGGTGAGAAGGAGGATTTTATACATGATGTGGAATTTAACAGGAAGCCAGTGGAGTTGTTCCAGGACAGGTGTCATGTGACTCATGGAGGGGGTTCTGGTTATGATACGTGCAGCAGAGTTTTGAACCAGTTGCAGTTTATGAATGGATTTGTCTGATAAGCCAAACAAGAGGAAGATACAGTAGTGTAGACAGGATGTGACCAGGCTGTGGACCAGAGCTGCAGTACTGTTGGTTGAGAGGGATGGACGGAGACAGGAGATATAGCGCAGGTGGAAATAGGCTGAACAAGTGATATTAGTACAGTTTTTCTCGATTGGTTACACACATTTTCTGAAAGCATACCTCATACTCTCAGAACTCTACACACAAATCAAAAAACACACACACACAGTGGGCAAAACCCCTCAATTCTTATTACGAAACCACAAGGCATGGACCCAAATGCACGAGACTGACACAGAGCATTTAGTTTGAGTATTTATTACTCAAATGAAAGGGACAAAGAATCTTTACAAAAAACAGTTAACACAAAAATCTTCTCAGTCGAGGAATCAAAAAACTAACAAAAAGTTCTTCACAAGTGTGAACTCAAAAAACTAACAAAAAGATCTTCTCAAATGAGGAATTAAAAAATATAAATAAAAAAGTCTTCACAAACGTTGTATCAAAAATCTAACACAAAAATCTTATTCAAGGACTCAAAGTACAACAAAAATTCTTCACAAATTGTGGAATCAAAAACTTACAAAATGTTTCGAGCAGCACAGGAGAAGGTCGAAGGAGTTCAGTTCTTGACAAACATGAAAGACGCACTGACAACAGACACGAGGAGAGGAGGGTATATAAAGGGTGGAGAGGTAATTAACCCCCCGTGCAGACAAACAGGGAATCAGGGAGGATGCAGACAAGACAGACACAGTGCACACAGACGAACAAAGCCCCTCACCAAAATAAAACAGGAAATGAACGAAAACTACTAACATAAATACTAGCACCGCTGAGGGTGGTGCGTCACAATTCTCCTGCAAAATGAAACTTTACATTCAAAAAACTGTTATTTCTTCTCAAAATGGTATTTTGTTTTTAGATGACACACACAAACCATCATATGGATAGACATTTAGAAGAACCATTTGCACCCTGATGTGCTCAATGTAATGGAAAACACTTCCTCTCCATTTATCATAATGACTTAGGCCTTTTTTTGTTCAGTGTTACACTTAATACAGACAGTACATACATGAGTGTGTTGGATAATATTTTACATTATTGATTTTAAACTCAGAACACACAGATATGTGGTAGCAATTTCTGTAATATTTTATTTTTCCCACAAAAACGAAACACAAAAACAGTCTACACAGTGTACACCCCAAACAACACAAAGTTGCACATACAGTAGTCTACATCCAAAACAGAAGAGCTCAGCTGTCCCCCTTTTACGCTAAATCTCTGATTGCTAATTGTAAAACTGTGTCAAAGGAGTTTTACCATGTGATTAGTCAGTGTACACAGTAGGGCAATTAACTTGAGAATTCTGAATAGCAGTGTGTTCCGTGTGAAAATGAGAGATTTTCTCCATGAAAATGGTGCCAAATGCAGAGAATTGTGTGTAGTGTTTTGAAAAAACTGTGTTTTAGAACTGCAGTTTGAGGGTAAAGCAGTAATTGTGCTTGTAGTTTAGCAGAATTGGTTCAGGGGGTGTTTTGTGTGTCTTGTGTTTAGGATGTAGACTACTGTATGTGCAACTTTGTGTTGGTTGGGATGTACAGGGGTTGGACAAAATAATGGAAACACCTTCACCTCAAGATGATAATGCCCCAATCCATACAGCTAGAATTGTTAAAGAATGGCATGAGGAACATTCTAATGAAGTTGAGCATCTCGTATGGCCGGCACAGTCCCCAGACCTCAACATTATTGAGCATTTATGGTCAGTTTTAGACATTCAAGTAAGACGTCGATTTCCACCGCCATCGTCTCTAAAAGAGTTGGAGGGTATTCTAACTGAAGAATGGCTTAAAATTCCTTTGGAAACAATTCACAAGTTGTATGAATCAATACCTCGGAGAATTGAGGCTGTAATTGCCGCAAAAGGCGGACCTACACCATATTAAATTATATTTTGTTGATGTTTTAAGGTGTTTCCATTATTTTGTCCAACCCCTGTACACTGTCTACATTGTTTTTGTGTTTTGTTTTCGTAGGAAAAATAAAATATTACTCCATATATATAATAATATCCTCAATATTAATCTACAATGTAGAAAATAATAAAAAAAGAAAGAAAAACTATTAGACTCCAGACTGTTGATGACATAAAATACATAAAACTGAATTGTTGTCATTATGAGCTACTCACTTAGTATATTTTTTCTGTTGTTTATTTTTTAATTTTTTGCTCCTTTATGAATGGGGGTGCAAATATTCATTGGTCTCTATAAATCAAGCTACATGCAATCATAAATGACACCAATGAAATACAGTAAATTACAACAATAAAAAAGTCCAGATATGACTAATCTTGTGGGTGAAATCTATTTTTGTACTTTTTTTGTTACTACTGACCATTATGCCTGTTGTCACAAATTTGCACCATTCCCACATTTCTATTTATTTTATGTATTATGGTCAAACCAACAATCTCCACTTAATGTTGCATCTGCTTGAAAGCAAACACACAATAATTTGTGAATATACTTGTATGTAAATTCAGGTGTCAAGTACACTTTGTTACTGTGTAACAAAGTGTAACAATGTTGTATGTTTTATTTTTGCGTAGGTCACAGTACAGACTAGATGACAATATTCCAGAAAATAGAGTGAAAATGGATAAAAAATAGATGTATTGTCATAGACAGATCACTATTGTAATATGTCTCCACCGTACAGGACCAAGGTGACTTCCACTATTTTAATAATTCCTATAAACTCTTTTTTATAGAGTTGCTTCTAACTTGTCCTGATGATGTGTGGTTCTTGCTTCTTGTCTTTTTGCTCTACATACATGGTGTTTTTCAGGTGCTTTTTGTCTGACTGTCTCTAAATTGAACACATGTATTTCAAACCAACTGTACAAGCCAGTTCAGAGTGCACCTGACACCAGCAATGGATGGAAACAACCTGAGAGGCAGAGGATTGTGTCTGTGTTGTGGTTTGGGACACTGTCCACCTACAGGAAGGGTTCAGTGTCAGCCAGTTTCATAAATGTCCTCCTCCCTACAGCCCTTTTCTGAACCCAGTAGGAGAATGTTTCTGTGCACGGCAGTGGAAGGTCTAGGACTGAACCCATATACCGGGAAAATCTGTTCGAACCAGTGGAGATGGCCTAGGGTGATGTAAGTGTGGAGCGTTGTCAAGGCTGGATCCGACACAACAGAGGGTTTTTCATCCATCGCCTGGAAAAGGACACACTAGCCTGTGATGTGGATGAAGTCCTCACAGACAGGATACTGAGGCCGAATGAATCTGTCATCAGTTTGATTTGAAGAGCTAGAAGATTTTGGAGTGTTTTACAGTAATGTGCTTTTCTTTTACAGTTTTCTTTGGTCTTTTAAGAAATGCTAAATGTATTTACTACATATCATAAACATGATGTTGTGCATGCGCTGGATGCAGTGGTTTTCATTTTGCTGTGGTGTGTGTGTGATGACTGACTGCTCTGTAGGGTCGACATGTTGCCTGGTTGTGTGTGTGTCTGAGAGCAGTGTTTGCTTTGGAGTGCACGTAAAATAGTTTTGAGGCAACTGTTTGCTTTTGGAAGAAGAGTGACAGATTTTGTAAATGTAGTTTGAATTCTGGGTTTTGTGTTTACAGTTGTGAGAAAAAGGGTTTAGCTTTGGAAACATGTGTCTTAGCAATTGTGAAAAACTGTAAGGGTGAAGACACACCAACCTGACTGCCGACTTTCACCAGAAAAGGTAGCCTGACTCATCAGTCAGCTCCCATCTCCCCAGCGTGGTCAAAAAAGTGGAAAGAACACACCACATCGACTACCAATTTGAGCATACATTCTACATCAGAAATGATGGAACATCTCTCTAGACCAAAACACAGAGCTCGCTGTCGAAAAAAAAAAAACAAAAACCCTTGGGCCATGGAGCAGAAAATGAAAAGGGCTTGTGTTTGGTGGATACGTGAATTAAGTACAAATGACCTAACTTTCAGTTTAATACTGACTGACTGCTACTTACCTCCTGTTCATACTGTACATACAGATTAGCATTTCTGTTTATATATACGATGTACATATCATAGTGTGTTGATAGTTTATTTTGAGTATTAACTTTGCACCTTAGCCGAGAATTACCTGCGTAAATTTCTGTTATGTGTACACATAATGTAAGTAAGTCTTGGAAAAAAAAAAAGAGCTTGCTGTCGTCAGTCATCGTTGTCAGCAGAGAGTGGTCAGGAGTCCAGGAGGGTTGTTGTCGTACTTGTTGAACAAATGGCTAGTAATAAGAACATACTGGTGTTGTCAGCTCTCGGGCTTCTTCTTGTGGAAGAAGAAAGATGTCGCAGGTGAAAACTAAAGAGAAATCGTACTATGCTAACAATGCTAACAGTGTTCACTTCATGGAATGAATGAAGTCCATAGTCAACACTGACTGGCACTCATTCAGATACAACATGAGCAGTGAATGTCTATTATAGAAGACAGTAATACTGTGAAGTCCCTTGGCATAGCTGGATTCACATGGAAACTTCTCCTTCACTGATTCACTAGACAAGGGCTATCCCTCCACCAATCAGATTGGTCCGACTGAACGACTGGTAGTGGCAGATTACACATGTTGAATCGGCCGAAAAGACTGGAGATGGCATTAACGACGGCCGATCACACAGAACATACCAACCAGACTCATGTCACCGACCTCGCCAGACTGACCAACGACGTCCAACCGCTGAAAATCGGATTGGTGCGTCTTCGACCTAAGATTTTTCATACATTGTTGCACTCACACGCAACATTAACACAAAAGGACAATGTTTACATAAATGACAATATTTCACATTGTCAGTGTTAGCGTGTTCTTTTGTTGGAAGTTCCAAGAATAAGTCTGGATTCGTCTCAGTCTCATTTTTATAAATTTGATTTGACTTGATCTGATCACAAACAAAGCATTACTTAGTACTAAGGATCCACACCAAGGAGGAAATGGATCCAGACATTCCAACACACATCACTTTCATAATTCTGTAAAGCCCTTTGAGATAACCTTGTTGTGATATTGGGCTATATAAATAAAATTGAATTGAATTGAATTGAATTGAATTCTTGTAAACTGATCTTCAGACTATGGGCTGATCCTATGGGTTAGGTGGGCTGGGTCACCCAAACTGGGCTGGTGTTACCTGACTCTGAAGTCAAACAGATGTGATACCTCAGCTCTGTTTAACCCTTTACTGACAGTGTGTTTACTTCTTATCTCCTGTGATTTACAATCCTGTAGTGATATGACGTTCATGAACGAATCGAATCTTTTGAACGGCTCTTTGAAATGAATGATGGGAACTGAGTCTTTGTAAAGAGCCGTTCATTTTTTTTTAAATTTTTTTTTTGTTAAGGAGGGAGTGTCCGATTGCCTGTCAATTTAGCGTCACTGAGGAGGCATTGGGCAGGAGGAGAATGTTCGAGCAGAAAAAAAAGAGCGCTTGCACACTGCGCATGTCTCATGGCAAGAAGTTAGCAAAAAAATAACAACAGTTTGAAGCGTGAGGTGAGCATACTGGAGGAGGCGGAGCTGGAAGACTGGTCGAAACTGGAGAAGAGTTTGAGAGTGAGTGAGTGGCCACCTGTGAGTAATGAGCAGAAAGAAAAAGGAGGAGTATTTGGATGCACTTTTCAGAAAGAAAAGATGGGCATGCAATTTGCAACATTTGCAAAAAAATATATATCTTTCAAGTCTGGGTCAACGAATAATTTGCACCGCTATTTGAAAACTCAGCACCAACTGTACTGGTGGAACAGCTCAGGTGAAATGTCACAGTCACAGATGATAGGAATTCTACAATTGAAAGTGACAATGATTGTGCAAGTGTGTCGTCGGTTTCTTCAGCTGTCGCATCAGCGCCTTCTCCATCAGGTATTGTTCAGTCGGACCGTGAAAGCATTGCTTCTGCTGCATCCTCATCCTCTAACCCTAGCACACCCACTGACCCCTCTTTTCCTGCACAATTATTCCCTTCCTCAAAAGCAAAACAAACTGCTCTTTGTCAATATCATTTTATCATGTCTCGTATTTAGCCCACACATTTGAACTAACTATTCTTTTTTACGGTAAGATAATTTTTACTGCCACGCCAATTAAACACCTTTAAAATGGAATGTCAATCATCACATGTAGCCTATTTAGTCATTAAAACATTGGTGTTTCAAAATAATGTAAAAACATAAAAGAGCCAGTCTTTTGAACGGCTCTTCTCAGTGAACGGCTCCCTTCAAAGAGCCTAAAGTCCCATCACTACAATCCTGTGTGGGAATGTGTATTTAATAGTGTGCCGGAGGTAAAACCTAAGTCCTGTGTTGACCAAGATGTGACCTGAACTATCCTGAGAACTTTACCACTAACTAGTGAAACAAAGGAATCCTGTCTTAAAACATTAACTACTAAGTAATATATGATTAAACTTAAGACTTCAACTGTCTAAATTAAAATAATATTTCCTCAGCTATGGCTTTGTAGCTTTTCTTATGACTTTAATGCTTTGTGTCCACATGCACAAGCTGAATAAGTTTTAAATAAAAACATAACTTTGCAAAGTAAAATGAAATCTTCTATAAAAATCTGTTTCATTTATCTCACAATGCATGCATGAGATGTTTCATTTTTAAAAACAATTCTAAAAACTTCAGTAAAAATTATTTACATGTTAGAGGAAGGGGAGGGGATTTTGTGAAAATGTGGTCACCTTTAACTGAGTTTCTCAGATGTTATGGGACCAATTAACCCTTTCATGCATGAATTATCAGAACCTTAGTTGAGATTTTTTCCTGAGTGCTTTTATTCCTCTTTAGGCATGAAAAAAACAACGCAATAGAAATTTTTTTATCAACCTATTTTTCATGGGGCGACATGGTGGTGCAGTGGTTAGCACTTGTGCCTCACAGCAAGAAGGTCCTGGGTTCGATTCCAACACCAGTCGACGGGGGGTGGGACCTTTCTGTGTGGAGTTTGCATGTTCTCCCTGTGTCTGCGTGGGTTCTCTCCAGGTACTCCGGCTTCCTCCCACCATCCAAAGACATGCACTGATAGGTTAATCGGTTAATCTAAATTGCACATATGTGAGAGTGGTTGTTTGTCTCTATATGTTCAGCCCTGCGATGAACTGGCAACTTGTCCAGGGTGTACCCCGCCTTCGCCCCTATGTAGCTGGGATAGGCTCCAAGTGACCCCCGTGACCCTAGTGAGGATAAAGCAGGTTCAGAAAATGAATGAATGAATATTTTTCATAGAGTTACAAAAATGTCCACTCAGCCGGACACCAGTTTTTGAAGCAAAAAAACATGTATTTAAAACCCATCATCAGAAAGTGATAAACTGCATGAAAACTATAAAATAAAAACATTTATCATGCAGCTAATCTGATGTTTTCTCACATTTTAACATACTCTAATACTAGTTATTACTAACTTCATGCAGACAATATGCAAAAAAAAAACCTTTTTGATTAAGAAAGCTGTTGATTACAGTCTAATAACAATTAGCAATTGATTTAACGCATGTTAGTGCAGATCAGGTTTATCAACCTGATCTGCAAAGTTAAAGTAATGGTATGAATTACAGTGTATTATGGGATGATGCATAAGTGTCCACTGTGTCGGCTGATATGGAACTAAAACAACAAAACCATGAATATATAATAGAAGAGCCGGAGAATTACTGTCCACTGTAATGACCACTGTGCATGAAAGGGTTAATTTTGACAATGGTGCTGATTTATGGAGCTGTATGCTGTTTATTTATGCTTATTTTATTTTTATTTATTTAGTTTATTTTTAATTTTTTTGCTTTCATCCATTTATTTATTTGGGGGGGGATATGTTGCTAATTGTTTGCTTTATGTTGAGTATATTGTTAATTATTGTGTAATATAAAGTTTAATAAAGATATTGTTTAAAAAAAATATTTACATGTTGAAAAACCATCACAAGAAGTGAACTTTCAATCATGATTTATATTCATTCAAATAGCTTTAGGTGATGAAGCTGCTGTGACGTGGTTGTGGAAACTTTCAGCTTAACCCTCTGTGTGGACCCTCTGAGCTTATATTTTATACATGCTCTTTGATCCTCCACAAAGCCTCTGGGCTCTTTGTGGTTTGGCAATGAGTCAGGGTTAAGACAAGGATATGTAATTTTAAATGCCCTGGGCTCCCACACAAATACTCTGTCGATACTGATGAAAAATTCATGTGTTGTACAGTAGGTCTCCTCACCACACACTCCCTTAGTTAACTTCAAGCCAACTCATTACTGTAAACGGGCCAGTGACAATTACATGCACACATTACACGCAAGATGGTGTACCTACCTTTTCTTAAAACTATGGAATAATTATGATTTTTTTAAATCAAAAATGAAAGAAAACCATGTTTTGTTTTGGGTTTTTTTTTTGTCTCCAGTGACCTTTGATATTTTTCTCTGTAAGAGGTACTGCCTATACAACCACAACATTAGCAATTCATATCATTATTATTATTATTATTATTATTAGTTGTAGTAGTAGTAGTAGTAGTAGTAGTAGTATTGGTTATTTTGTTTAAAATTTTTTGTACATGATGATTTCTGTAATATAATCACCATCATTATCACTGTTGTTAATGATTACAGTGGTCAACAACAAATTTATTGTTGATGTTTTTTGAGCTGATTTAGGATCATTTTGGTGTGCTGAATCCAAAAATCACATTAATTTTGCTCAATCAGGTCAACTTTCTGAACTATGCTACATATTGGCTTTTTTAACATTTTTGCTTACATTTATGGGCATTTTCACATCATATGATACAAAATTCTTTCATATTTCTTGCAATAAACGAGTTCTGAAGATTTTACTTTTGCCAATTTATGATGAATGGTTTTTTTAATATTACAGGTGAATGAAATGGCTTCGACTAGAAGATCTTGCAAAAATAAGCCTGACGTATTGTGCTGCATCTGCGGTGAATACACCATTGTACCTAACAGGAATCAAGTCACAAGTTTCATAAAGTGTGCTTACCAATCTTATTTTGGCATTAATTATTATACTTTGTGAGAAGATCAAATTTTTCAAAATCAAATTAGCAAAAAAACCTGATCTGATTGAGAAAAACAGATGTCATTTTTGGATGTAGCAGTGCAAAATGGTCCTAATTCAGTTGAAAAAACCTAGACAACTTGCAAAAAACATTTTTTTGTAACCCAGTGTAATGATTTATTTATCTATTTTTTTTGTTAGTGAATTATCATGTTGTTGTTGTTGTTACCAATTCCTTTGCCCACACACACATGCACATCCACACTCCAACGTATAATGATGAATATGTAATTAATATCTGTATTTGTTCTGTCTTATTTGTTGTCATGTCTTTTACATGTTTCGTTATGTACAGCATCACTTAATTAAAAAAAAAAGAAAAAAAAAAAAAAAGAAAACAATGTTACAGAAATCAAATCTCAGAAAAGGACCCTTGCACATGTGATGGTGTAACAGACAACAGACAGCAGGTCTTAACCCTTTCATGCATAGTGGTCACTGCAGTGGACAGTTATTCAAAACTGTTGTATATTTATGGGTTTTGATGTTTTAGTTCCATATCAACCACCCAGTGGACACGTATGCATCATCCCATACACTGCAATTCAGACCATTACTGCAGCTTTGCTGTTCTTGATAAACCTGATCTGCACTAACATGTTTAAGTGTAAATCAGTTGTTAATTGTTAGACTTTTTTTTTTTGCATATTATCTCCATGAAGTGAATAATAACTAGCATTAGAATATGTTAAAAAAGTGAGAAAACTTCAGATTAGCCACATTAAAAATGTTTTTATTTCATTGTTTTCATATCACTTTCTGATATTGGGATTTAAACATGTTTCTTTACTTCAAAAATATAATGCACAGACATTTTTTTAACTCAATGAAAAAAAAAAAAACACGATTGCATTGGTTTTTTCATGCCCAAGGAGGAATAAAAACACACAAGAAAAAAATCTTGACTAAGGTACTCATAATTCATGCCTGAAAGGGTTAAACCCCTTTAGCCCTATTGGCCCGCCTGTGGGCCGAAAAAATTATATTGATATTCATCTACGATAAAAATATAATAAATCAGAACAATGGATGTTTTTTTCAACTTTTGTTCAAAGTTTAGAACCTAATGTTAATAAAAGTACATCAAAAGTGTATTTTAGTGCAAACTTTAACGTTCAAACATGATTTTTAATCTTTGTGGGGTGAAATATACGCTATTAAAAATCTCCGACATGAACAATTAATTTATGCATATCATCGTCAATCCAGCCGAAACAAAAAACAGGCGAGGATAAAAAAATTCTAATTTCTCTTTTAGTTTGTTACAGTTTACTCAGGCATAGGAATAGATACAATATTTTAGACAATGGGAATAGATTCTGTGAGGTCTCTAAATGTCCATAGACATTTCCTCTGAAATTTTCCTCTGAAAATATGGTCAGGGTTAAACAGATTAATGTACAATTCAGATTTTTGGGTGAAATCCGATTTTTTTTGTGTGCTTGTTCATATTACACATTAAATCCGACTTCTGTTAGTTTTGAGTATGAACTGAATGCGACCCTGAAGTGACCCGGATGCGCAAAAAAAGATTCTGACGTTATAAGAACCCATGCAGGCACGCACTGTTTCCAGAAGTCACATGAATAATTGTGATGTTTGTCGCATTTCAATGACGTAGAGGTCGGATAAATGCGACCTGGCCGTTCAGACTGAAATCGCATTGCAAAATATCAGATACATATCAGATTTAGGACCACATATGAAAGTGGCCTGGGTCGGATTTGGGCTGTTCAAACTCTTTAACAGATCAGATACAGGTCACATATGGGCAAAAAAAATCGGATTACTCCACATTTGCCTGCAGTCCGAACGTAGCCTTAGTGGCTCCTACTGCATGCTGTTGTTTTTTTTAGATCAATTTAGACAAAATATGTATCCTGTTTTTTACATTATTTACATAACACTGTATTAGTGATATTGTTTCATCATTTAACATTTTCAAGTGGATGCAGTTTTACATTTTATATTAAAAAAAAAAAAGGTGAAAAAATTATTGAAAAAACACAAATCCAACGTAGATATAAAGTGTATAATTTAAGAAATCTAATGTACACTTTTAAAACAGCCTGGACTAATTTTTTCACCGTTATTTATCGTTGACCTGTTACATGTATGAGGACTTGAGTTAAATGAAAATCGACATGAGTCATGCATATTTAACTTGTCTAGAGTATTATTGCTTATTTCAAACGTATGTCTTTTTCTGACAATCTAAGTGAAAATAGAGTTTCTACAGATACACATCAAATCACCACAGGTCTGTATCCTCAAGACTAGACTGGATTTTCCTTTTTCTGCTGTCTTTTATCTCCTCCCTTTGTATCACTGTCTCTAACTGAATCAGATGAAATCATTGTGGAGTGACCTCTGTGACCTGCGTTGTCCAGACAGTCTGAAATGATGTAGATGATTGACAGGACACAAGACAGTAATAATATTTCGCAGTTTCCTCTTATGTTCTGTGAAAAGACGTGGCAATGTGTTGAGGTGTTGAAGCTTAAACGGTTCTTGTGTGGTTAGAGCGTGGCGTAGTTCCAAGGGTCAAACGGTCAGTCTGTGTAGGTGGCATATTTGGTGTTGATTGGACTGTTGTTGTTTCGTCTGCTAAAAAGGTGATTCGCCTTTAGGGGTGAGTGCTCAAAACTTCATGAAACTGTGAATTTAACCCATAAAGACCCAAACATGCACAGGCAACCAAAAGCATTTACTGATCTAACATGTTTAATATCTGTTGATCCACTAATCCTGTTAATACAGGGGTGTCAAACTCATTTTAGTTCAGGGGCCACATTCACCCCAGTATGATCTCAAGTGGGCCGGACCAGTAAAAGAATACCGGTGAAAAAAGTAAAATTACATTATGATAATGTTTATATCTACATTGTTTTCTTAAAAATCTGAATAACGTGAAAAACTTGAAATGTCTTAAGAAAAACAAGTGCAGTTTTATGAATGAGTGAATGAATGTTTATTTCAGTTAAATACAAAATACAAAACACATACATATTAAAAAAAACAAAAACAAAAAAACATACATATTAACCCTTTCATGCGCAGTGGTCACTCCAGTGGACAGTTATTCTACAGCTGTTCTCTTGTATATTCATGGATTTTTGTTGTTCTTTTTGTTGTTGTTGTTACCTCCGCCAAGGAGGTTATGTTTTTGCCAGGGTTTGTTTGTCTGTCTGTCCGTTCGTGTGCAACATAACTCAAAAAGTTATGGACAGATTTTGATGAAATTTTCAGGGTTTGTTGGAAATGGGATAAGGAAGAAATGATTAACTTTTGGGGGTGATCGGGGGTGGGGGGGCCCACGGGGGGGCCCACTGATCAGCCTTGGCAGAGGTCTGCGCTCTCCGAGTGCTTCTAGTTTTTTTTTGTTTTGTTTATTTTTTTTTAGACATATCTTTACTAAAGTTTTAAGACACTCCATATCTTTTCTGACATGAATTGGTATCATTATGTAGATCTCTCCTGAGCATGAACCCCCAGAATCATAAGCCCTCCCCATAGTTTTCACACAATTTATCAGTAAATACATGTTTCTGTGTGTCAAAAATTAAACATGTGGTGTCCAGCTGAGTGGACATTTTTGCCACTTTATGAAAATAGGTTCATAAAAAATTGTTTTCATTATTTATTTATTTTTTTTTTTACGTATTTTTTACATTTTTAAAATTTTTTTTATTTTATTTATTTATTTAATTTTTTTTTTTTTTTTTTTTTCCAGAAGAAAATGTTCAGTCACATTGTTTTTCCCATGCCTAAAGAGGAATAAAAACACTCAGGAAAAAAATTTTGATTAAGGTTCTCATCATTCGTGCATGAAAGGGTTAAAAAACAAACAAACATAAAATTAACACATTTTGCAACTGAAAAAGGAGGAAGCTGAAGCCGAATTTCTGCTTCTCCTATTCACATCCTTAGTCCAAGTCCACACCTGAAGTTGCAGCAGATAAATACTTAAACAGAAATTATACTACATTCAGTGATATAAGTCATTTTGTAATCATATTACTTTCATAGCCCTTCATAATTTGACAAATTAAATTCTTTTTGAAACTCAACAGTGAGCTACACAATTTCACTTCATCCTTCAATTCGTTCCATAGCTTGACACCAATAACTGAAACACTGTGATATTTAACGTTTGTTCTTACTTTACATTTTTCAAACACAAACATCCCTCTTAAATTATAATGTCCTTCTCTTAACTTAAAAATTTTCTGAATACAAAAAGGAAGGTTTTTACTTTTAACGCGAAACATCAATTCCATTGTTTTTAAATATACAATATCAAAAAATTTTAGTAAACCAGATTCTACAAAAAGTGGATTACTTGATTGGAGATAACCAGCTTTGTTTATGACTCTAATAGCTTTTTTTTGGAGTTTAATTATCGGGTCTAAATTAGTTTTATACACATTCCCCCATATTTCCACACAGTATGACATATATGGCATTACAAGTGAACAATACAACATATGCAAACATTTTTTGCTTAACAAGTCCCGAGTTTTATAAAGAATCGCAACAGCCTTGGACATTTTGCGTTTGATATATTCTATTTGTGGTTTATTCTATTTAACAATATTCTGCCTCAGTTTATCATTTTATCATTTACACATGTGCATTACAACTTACATTCCAATTACAAATACACAAAACATTTAGTAACAGGTATAATATTAATGAAATTGCATTTACTTTTCTGAAGGCGTTTTATGTTGTTCATATTTCTTCAGGTTATTCGTATTTTTTGTAAAAAGATAGTTTGTTAATGTAAATATTTTCATGTAATGTTACTTTTTTTACACTAAAACAAAGGTAAACTCTGCAGTTGTCATTATTTATAGGTTATTAGGACAGTATTTTATTGGTCTGACCCAATTGAGATCTATTTGGTTTATATGTGTACGTATGGAACCTGAAATAACATGATTTTTACACTATTGATTAATATCTTCAGTGTAATTTTTGCATTTCACAAATTCATCCTACGGGCCAGATTGGACCCTTTGGCGGGCCGGATTTGGCCCCCAGGCCGCATGTTTGACACCTGTGTGTTAAAACATGTAAATAATTGCTGTAAAATACAGTTTGTCGTCTTTTCATGGTCATCAGATATGACCCATTTGGGCGTTCAGAGGCTGTGTAGTTATCGCTGAAACACCGTCATCTTCTACAACACTGATTCACCAGTAAAACCCATGGAGTTGGATCAATGAGCCTGTTTACATGCACACCAATACTCCGATCATTGTCCGATTTCTGGAGTGATCAAATTATTCAACTGAATTCAACTGAGCTGAACAGTTATCTGATTATGAGAAATCAGATTAACACATCTAAATTTCTTCCAAATACTCCGATGTCTTCACGCATGTATACAGGTTAATCTGATTTCTTTAGTTTTTTGTTGTTGTTTTTTTTACATCTGTGCATGTGTACAAAAAAAAAATCTATATAAATGGAAGTGACGCTGCTACAACGTGAGCCTAAAGAAAAAGGTAAACAAACAATGAAATGAAATTAGGGATGCACCGATACCGGTACGAGTATCGGCATCGGCTCCGATACTCAGTGTGTGTACTCGTACTCTTAAAAGTAATCCAATACAAATGCACCGATACCACTTACGGCTGTGTGACATTCACAGTTCAGTGCAGCAGGTACATGGCGGTGGAATAATGTGTGGGGAGTGTGAAGATTTTTCAAAATAACTGACGGTGATAAAAGTAACGCTGACTGCAAGTAACGTTAAAGACACAGACAGATACGGACGCAGTGTTCTGTCCGTCCTCTGCGTACATTCCATCCATTTTCCAGGTGCTGGCAGATGCATACCCAGATGGAGAATACCAGCGGGAGTACAGAGTGGTGCGGACCGCCGCCAGTGAAGTAAAAGCGAAACTTATCGCTCATTTCTCTTTTCTCTTCCTGCTGAAGCTAAGCTGTTAAACCTTACCAGCGAAAACGCTGCAATATTAGTATCACCTTAGTGTTACCTCTGTTGTCTCCATGTTTGTTATTACTGACTTTCTTCTTCTTCTTCTTCTCAAAAAACTTTCCTCTTCTTCATGGTATTTGTCCAGTATGGTTAATTCAGGGCGGCGCCCCTGGTGGATTAATTGACAAACGCTCATTCCAACACATTAAATGTCAGTAGCAGCACTTTGTTCCAGTCAGACTAATGACAACGACAATAAAGCACATTTACAAAAGGAACTAAGGACTGGAATGGGATTATTAAGTACTCGTATCAGTACTCGGTATTGGCAAGTATTCAAATGTAAGTACTCGTACTCGGTCTGGAAAAAAGTGGTATCGGTGCATCCCTAAATGAAATGAAGGATAACAGCATCATGTGACCTATTTTACAGTCTTATCAGCTAATGCTGGCACCGTAAGCGTTGCCATGGGCAACAAGACAAGACCGGATGTTTTGAAAATGACAGGAAGTGTACGTCTTGCGTCATAACGTGTGTACATACTCTGAAAGAAATCAAATAATGGACGGAAACATATAAACTGGGGTTTTTCGATTGTCGCATTTCTGAAGTGCATGTAAATGCATCACATCTCATTACAGCAATTATCGTATTACACTCAGTTATCAGATTTTTATGGTTACGTAAACTGGCTCGCTAACAGTGGATGGAGACACTTGGTTTATGTTCAGTTAATGATAGATTTTAGACTTAGACAAACTTTATTGATCCACAAGGGAAATTACTTGGTCACGATAGCTCAGCTGCACATAAAAATACTCTAGAAAAAATTACGAGCAAATAAAACAGAAAAGGAAAGTCTGAAGAGATAAAACCAATAAATAATATAAATAGAATATACTAATAAAGCAGAGGGAAAAAAAATACAAGATTTGCATATGTACAAACAGGAAAATGGAAGTAAATATACACTATATACATACAGTATGAAAGTGACCAAGGTGCAGTAATGTGAATGTGTGAGTATCTGTTACAGATGGATGAGCTGTACAGGTGGATGAATGAAGTCCTGCACCATTCGCTGTGACAACAGAGCTGGATGAGTGTGTAGGAAAAAGAGCTGCGCCGACCCTCTATTTACTGAAAAGGTCACATTTTCTTCAGTTGTCTGTGTTTTTGATATAATAACCCTCAACTTTCATTTGAGCTTCAGTGAATATCTACATTGTCACTAAATTAAAAGATGAAAACACCTGATTTTCACTAAGCAATTCAAAACACAGAGAATAATATCCGAGTAAACGGTGATAAATCACTTAACAAAAGTTTGTGGTGGAAAAATCTGTCAATAGAGAACACAAAAGTCAAAGCTGGTCTTACATGTGAGTTTTATTTACCCCTTGCAAGGAGGACCCCACTCTAAGGAAAGCACAAGGCTAAAGTGTAGGAGGTAAAGGGGTAAGAGAAGCACAGGCAGTTTTTCTACACACAACATATGACATGACAGACATGATTCTTACAGAAATGAGAGCAAACTTGAAGTCAGCTGACGAGTGGTCAAACCATCATGGAGCCATCACGAGATAGACAGGAGACACTCAGGGTCCCTCTACTTAGAAAGGGGGGAGAACCACAAGATGTAAGATGGGGGGGGGGGGGGGGGGGCCTCTGGTCATGTGCATGAGCGAAAGACAAAACACTCCATGTTCTATTGTACAATGGTCCAGGAGCGTACTGTGACATTAGGTATGAATAGTGTAGGATGTTCTGTGCCATGTGTCAGTGTGATCACAGAGAGAATAGAAGAGGTTGGAAGTAAGAGGCACACAAGTTATAGAATGATAGGAGTTCGCCTAGTTTAGATAGGAATCACACAAATGTCAGATATGAGTTGCCAAAGGTGACCTGGGTTTGACTGTTACATAAGTGACATTATTTTGCCACTACAAATTAAATATAGAGAAAAAATGATTTTGGAAATGCCACAAAAGTAGCACTGGGTCTTTTTGGGTTCAGATTCTGATGGGAGATGTGTCATGAAGACACACAAATGTTTGCACATGACTGCAATGGTGCATCAAATTTCAGATATGCTGTCATGGACCGACAGCAAGGAATTCCCCCCAGTCCTTTGCTATATATAAATCTAGCCACGATAATTGTTAGATAATCAATATGAGCTACAACGACCTGATAGTGGCAGAATAATGGTCAGAGAACCAATTTTTCCCCACAAAACTCCACCTAGTGAATGAAAACGACACCATGTGAACTCTGGTCGGCCTGATCACAATCAAGGTGTACAAGTATATTTGCATCAGTGGTTAATCAGTATTACAAAAAGATCCCCCCAAAACCATTCCCAAAATGTTTCTTTGGCCATCTTTTTACTAGATCTTGCAATCCTCCAAATTTGAAGAAAATCGGATAAAAACTGATAAAATGGCGACCCAATGAACGTGAAAACATGTGCACAATTTGATTGTTATAAGAGAGCAAAATTATTGTACATCATGTTTTGTAACACAATAAATAATCACTACTCAACTCCTGTGTCTTTTTTATTACAAAATACACACATCACATTGCTTTTCATTTATTGATCATTTTTGTTGAACAGCTGTTTGATTATCAGTTATTATTTTCAGTATTAAGACAATCAACCATTTTGTTATGAAAACCCTTCTTTTACAGCCCTTTAATTGTAATAATAGAATGGGAACCTGTTATTTATTTATTTATTTATTTATTCATTTATTTTTACTCTTTATTTTCATGTTTTAAATCACTTTTACAGTGCAGTAACAACACAAAAAAGGAAAAAAAAAAAAAAAAAAAAGAAAGGGAAACACACACAATACAAGTAGGGGGATGTTGTTCCTTATACATTCGACTGCTTTTCCGTACTTGACCTGATATCAAGAATTAGTGTCCTTGAATATGATCCATTTCTCACACCTTCACTTAAAAGTTCCCATCTTAAACCTCAGTTGAAATGTGAATTTTTCCATGGTATTTATTTCCTCTATAATGTCCAGCCCTTGTTGTGGTCGAAGAGGGTCACTTTTTAACCAGTTCCTTGTGACCACCTTTTTGCAGGCAAGAATTAAAATTTTAAATAAGTAAGTGTCTTCTCTTTTAATTATGTCATCAGGTATTAGATCAAGGTAGATAGTCTGGGGGTCCACTGGAATTTTATAATTTAACCCTTTCATGCATGAATTATGAGAACCTTAATCAAGATTTTTTTTCCTGAGTGTTTTTATTCTTGTTTTGGCATGAAAAAAACAATGCGATTAATTTTTTTTTTTTTTTTTTTTTTTTTTTTAATAAACCTATTTTTCACGGAGTTACAAAAATGTCCACTCAGCTGGAAACCATATGTTTTAATTTTTGAAGCTCAGAAACATGCATTTACTGACAAACTGTGTGAAAACTATGAAATAAAAGCATTTTTATCCTCCTGAGACCCAGCAATGCATTTTTGTCCTCTGTAGGGGACAAAAGTTTGACAGTTTTACTTGCTGTCCATTCCAAAGAACATTCCATTAAAAAAATAAATAAATAAATAAATAGATAGATAAAATAATAATTTAAAAAAATGTATCTGAAAAACAAACAAACAAAAAAAACCCTGTTCCATTATGCAGTTTCCAATCAGACAACTGTTTAATGGAAAAAAGCTAAAATTTTCATTTTCCTGGGTCTCAGGAGGTTAATGCTGCTAATCTGATGTTTTCTCACATTTTAACATACTATAACACTAGTTATTACTCACTGAGATAATATGGAAAAAAAAACAAAAAAACTTTTTGTTTAAAAAAAACAAAAACAAAACTCTGTTAATTACAGTCTAATAAACGTTAGTAATTGATTTAGATAAAAGAGCAGGAAAGTTACAGGAATGTCAGTGTATGGGATGGTGCATTAGTGTCCACTGTTTTGGTTGATATTGAACTAAAACAATAAAACCCATGAATATACAAGAGAACAGCTGGAGAATAACTGTCCACTGGAGTGACCACTGTGCATGAAAGGGTTAAAATGTCCTCCATTGTCTGAACAACATGGTTCCAAAACATTTGCATTTTGACACATGTACAAAAGATATGTGAGTGGTTGGCATTCATGTGACCACATCCTCTCCACCATTGCTGCTGTTTTCCCAGTTGTTTGCTTTTAGGGAACCTGTTATTTAAGAATTATTATGACTAAATATGCACAACTAAACAGATTTTGGTATGCTCCCTGGCTGCAGAAAATTTGGTAAGAATGTGGCAAACGGATGTTTACGTCGAACTGCATGTTTTCAATGGTGCGTTGTTCTCCAAAAGTCATGTAGTGTCCGTACACCAACATACTTCCATCAATAATATCGCATATATGCCTTATAGATATATTGTTATAACTTGTTCACAAATGTTTATTTCCTCCTGTACCAGGAAGACTTAGTTACAGATCTAACACAGATGCGACCATGTGGTAAGCCAGATTTCCATTCCAATCTTGTAGAGTCCGTACACCAAGTAGTGTCCGTATACCATATAAAAATATGTAGGTCTAATTTTATTGTTTCTGTCAATATATGGAATTTTTCAGCACACATGCTTTGGACACAACATCTATGCAATAAACAATGCATGATTATCCTGAGTGCTGAAACATTTGTATATCTTTGTAGGCATTAAATATGGAGGCTATTAGGCTGGAGTGTCCGTACACCCAATAATTTCTGATTTGACAGAGGTACAAGCCTGTGAAATTTTTAGTAGACACCATAATACAAAAATATTTTGGACTTTAAAAGAGAAATATCAGACAAATAAAATGGCCTGTCTGATTTTTTGATAGAGCATTATTATTTTTTATCTACAGGTGTTAGGACTGATGGTACGAGAACCGGACCCAGATGCAAGACCCACAGACGGAAATACAATTAAAGGGGATTTATTGAATACAGTCAGAGTAAATAATTCACACAGGAAAGTAATGGATCTTTCTTCAGTGTGGCTGTGGTGGGGAACCGTCTCAGCTTCGGATTCCAAGTGAACCACTTTACAGCCCTGGTCGGGAGCACACGAGGGGAACCTGACTAGGAAGAAACACAGAAGAGTCAGGGGACAGACCAGGTCACACACGGGTGGACAATCAGACAGGCAAACATACATGGGGATAGGCAGGCTCACGTACCGATAGTCCAGGCAGGGGTCGAAACCAGGATAGGGCACCGAGGCGTATTCTCAGGTGTGATAGACGAACCAGGTCGAAGACAGACGAGCAGGCAGACGAGGGACAGGCAGAGACGGTGGTCGAAGGGCAAAACGGGTCACAACAGGCAGGCGAACAAGCAGGATCCAAAAGACGCTGGTAAGTTAACACACCAAAAGGAGGAAAACGAACTGGCAACAAACAGGGGAAAACACAGGGTTTAAATACACAAGAGGGCGGGAAGACAATTGGACACAGGTGGAGACAATCAGGGAGGAGTCAGGTAATCAGAGCAGGTGGACACAATCAGGGAAGGGAAGTAAAAACACCAGACATGACACATGAGGGAAACTTAACAAAATAAAACAGGAAGTGACACACAAGACAGACAAAACAAGAGAAAGTCCGGGGACTGATATGACAACAGGGTGGGGAAGCAAAATTTACAATATTTTGAGACAGGGATTGAAAGACAGTGTATGACCAATTAGTTTATTGAAAGTCATGAGAATTTATTTGCCACAAGAAAATTGACATAATAGAAAATGTTTTTATTCTATGTGTCCTCCTTCTTTCTCAATAACTGCCTTCACACGCTTCCTGAAACTTCTGCAAGTGTTCCTCAAATATTCGGGTGACAACTTCTCCCATTCTTCTTTAATAGTATCTTCCAGACTTTCTCGTAATAGTTTTGCTCATAGTCATTCTCTTCTTTACATTATAAACAGTCTTTATGGACACTCCAACTATTTTTGAAATCTCCTTTGGTGTGACGAGTGCATTCAGCAAATCACACACTCTTTGACGTTTGCTTTCCTGATTACTCATATGGGCAAAAGTTTCTGAAAAGGTATGGATAATAGTGTTAGGTATGATTATGACATCAATATATGTTTGGTTTCAAAACAATTGACGTAGTGCCTGCTGAGAAAAAACAACTAAATGTTCATTGTAAATTTTGCTTCCCCACCCTGTATATGTGCACCCTTTCTGGTACTCTTGATTGTGATCAGGCTGTGAATGGTAGCCAGACGATCAATATGAACCAAATGTTATATCAATTGGCCTATAATTGCTTGGTTTATGTCCAAAAAACTCATTTTCAAGCTGAGTCCCCTATGTTGGTTATCAAGGGATAAGAAATCCAACCAAATCTGTCCTTTCGGGGATATAATGGTTCTAATCATGTATAATAGCATATATGCAGCTCTCTCTGTGTGAGGGAAATTGGCCGAACAGCCCAGCAGTATTATTAGTAGAATTATTATTATCCTTGATGGTAAAACACATGGACCTGATTATGAGCCTGCAGTATTAAACACACCCGGGGGTTTCACCGCAAACCAATATTCATATGCAAATTAGAATTCAAGATTTCTCACGAAGCAGCAGTGTTTGTCCTTTAGGCCTAACAAACACAAGGCTGGATTTTCCACCATATTAAACATAAAAAAAGAATGATTTTTTTTTTTTTTTTTTTAATTAATAAGCGGAGGCAAGAAGGTAAAATGGTCCCTTGGGCTGAGGGAGGCTTAGAGAAGTGGTCTCATAAGTCTGAGAAAGTCATCCGAACTCAAATATAGAGAAGAAATATGGAACAGCAACCACGAGTTTAATCAGATGACATCAGAATGTGTTCATGTTGTTCTTTCGGTTCCGTTTATTTTGAAGATGAACATATATAACATATTTAATAAACTTTATAACAGTTCTCAGTAACCTACCCCCCATATCACACCATGTGCATGTGCGACTACAATGTAAATATGTAAATATGAATATAATTAAATCAGTGGTGTAGTGGTCCTTAGAGAAGTGGGTATACTCTCAGTTTTTGCCTTTTTTTTTTTTTTTTTTTAAAGTAGTCCAGACAAAACGGCCTGTTTTAGAGACAGTGACATGTCAGACTACTCTATTTAGTTTACCCAAAAATCCATCAGTAGTATTTGTTCACTATTATAAAATTATCATGACTTGATCAGGAGCAGTTTGTAGGTTTTACTGGTCATACAAGCAGCTGCATGAATGGAAATGGATTCAACATGAGGCAAACATAGGATAACGTTAGCTTTTCATAGCGTTAGCCTACTCGTATACACTGTAAAAAAAAAATCTATAATTTAACAGAATTTTCACTGTTTATTTTACAGATTTTTCCTGTATTTTTAAGATACAGGAAAATATCAATGAAATTACAAAAATAGACTGTGATTTTACATGTCAAATGTAAAATAACACGAAAAAACTGTAACTGTGAATAACCAAAAAATTTCAATTTTATAAAAGAAATTCTTTCTTTCTTCACAGAAAAATACAGTTAAAATACATTTGCAAATGTATCTTAATTTCACAAATATTTCTTTTCTATTTACAAGAGTAAACTGTTAATTTAAAGTTTAATATTGTAAAAAAAAAAAATATTAGAAAATGTTAAGTGTTATGAGATTCTTCAGTCTGTAAGAAAGACCTAAAACTCACTCTTCATTAATATGTTTTATTAATTCCTTCCACAAATAATTGTCACTTAAAGCCTGTAGTTTGGTCAAACTATTTATGGCACATAAAGAACAAATGTATATCTATTTTTATAAAATGAGTGTATAGCCTTTCTTTTTTTTTAAAGAATTTAAATTATACTTGATGGCATTACCTGTAATATGTTGCACTGCATGAAAGACCAGATGAACAACCAGAATATCTCTGTTCTCTGAAGTTCTTTGATTAGCAGTAATTAACAGCATGTTTATGGGGGAACTCTGCCATGTTGAAAACTGCTGAAGATGAACCATCTGTCAGCAGGAGGTTGAGGCTATTCCCACCTTCGCAGAGGTGTGAATTAGCATATGAATACTACTGATGGTGGTCTAGTGCCTGTCTGCCTGTTGGCTTCACAAACAACCACAGACATTTTAAAAGGAAACCTTCATGTAATCGGAGAGCAAATTCAAATATATGAGTGAGGGATCAAGTGTTTGGATTGCAAATGCTGCTACATTGTAAAAAAAAAAATCTGTAATTTAACAGAATTTTCACTGTTTATTTTACATATTTTTCCTGTATTTTCAAGATACAGGAAAATATCAATGAAATGACAAAAATAGACTGTGATTTTACATATCAAATGTAAAATAACATGAAAAAACTTTAACTGTGAATAAGCAAAAAATTTCATTTTTTTTTTAAAGATTTTTTTTTCTTTTTTCACAAAAAAATGCAATTAAAATACATTTGCAAATGTATCATAATTTCACAAATATTTCTTTTCCATTTATGAGATTAAACTGTTAATCTAAAGTTTAATACTGTAAAAAGATATTAAAATGAGATAAAATTACCGACAATTAACCGTAAAAGAAGCATTTGTTCTGTAAGTTTGACAAGACTTGTTTGTTAATTGACAAATATCTTGTGTAATTACAGGAGGTTTCATGACAAAAATGTTGAATAAGTGTAGTTTTGTGAATGTATAACATGTATAAGCACTGATAAACTGTCCAAATACAGTTTTAATCAGTGGATTGTACAATGTAGTCTCATTGAAAATTATATATATATATATATATATATATATATATATATATATATATATATATATATGTAATTTGATTGTTTTAATAAATTTAAATATTCTTTATTAAACATTAAAAAGTGAAAAAAAAAAAAAAAAAAAAGCAAAATCTCATGTAAAGTGAGGGCAAAAAACTGTGTTTTAATTATGGAAAATTACCTTATTTTTATGAGATGGTTATTTTCCGTTATTTAACAGTATTTTTTCGGCACCCCTGCTGCTGGAATATTACCAGGTTTTTTTATGTTTTTTTTTTTTACAGTGTATTGGTCCGCTCTGTGTGTGTGTGTGTGTGTGTGTGTGTGTGTGCGGGTGTGTGTGTGTGTGTGTGTGTGTGTGTGTGTGTGCGTGTGTGTGTGTGTGTGTGTGTGTGTGTGTGTGTGTGTGTGTATATATATTCTTATATATATTCTTCTTTTCCATTGACCCTCAAATTGCATGAATATAACTTGCGCATAAAAATTTACCTAATGGAAAAATGACCATTTTGCCAAACTCTCGTTTTTCGACTAAAAGTTTTTGCGTTGCAAGAGGTGGTTTTTCAGGGGTAGCATAAATGGTATATCATGCAAAACTGCAATAGAAAGACCTTTGTCTACAACTAGAGTCACGTGAATACAAAAAAAGGAAAAAAAATGGATGTTGACGGACATTACAGCAAGCGAAGAAGAATTTTTAAAGAAACATGGCGTGGTATGTATGGACACACCAGGAAACCGAATAATTTTGGATGGAGGGGTAATATGTAATAATAATGAATATATCTGTAAATCAACACAATCTTTTCATTTGACACCATGTTTATGGCATGACTTCTCATCTCATCTCATGATAAGAAATAAACAAACCATCGCATTTGTGATTTAAAGGAAAACTGACATTACACACTTCCGTTTTTTCGACATTTAGTAAATATCAGTAAAGTTTTGTGCATACGTCCTTCTTTCACTTCCCCTCATTAACCTCATCTGTTTCATCTGTTGCTTCCAGCTGTCCCCAGTCCGCTAGCCAAGACATAAACAGGGCACATTCATCCACTTGTGCCCAGATTGTCTGTGGATTCTACCTGACCCTCCAGCGTTTCTCCTGTTCCTGTGTTCCGTTGCCGTTCTTGCCTGTTTTGACCACTTCCCTCCGCCTCAGCTCTGGTAACCTGACCTGCTTTCTGTCCCTGACCCTGAGATCTGTGTTTTTGGATTTTTCTGGTTTTTGTCTCTGCCTTTCTTGGCCAGTTCTCCTCCCCTCAGCCCTGGCAACTCAACCTTTCTGTCTGTGTTCACGAATCCTGTTTTTTGCATTTCCTGTGCTGGCTGCCTGCAATCATGCGGTAATTGCCAATCTGGTCTCATCGTTCCCCAGCTGCCGTCAAACAGTGAGCTACAGACCTGCTTGTATGACTGAACAGCCACGTTTCATCCGAGCCTCGGGTTTGAGTCTGGGCAGCACACCCAAACTCCAACTATCTCTGAAGTCTACCTGCGTCTAAACACTGTCTGTATATAGAGGGTATGCACATACGTCACCCCCCCCCCCCAGGCCACGCCCCTCTAAGTCAGACTGAGTGGCAAAAACCAACCTGCTCAACATGACGGAGTACAGCAGTAAACACAGCCAGACCAAGAAAATGTGAAATATGAAATTAAATTAAGGACAGTTGGACTGGACATGGATCTGTACGAGCTACCAAAGAACAAGTGGTCCACCAACACTGACATGTGGACAGAAATGACGTTTCCTGACATCCAGGGTGGAGGGGATCAGCACTATTTTTACCTGAAACAAACATACATGGTTTCATCATTACTGACAACCAGGGTCCAAAACTAGGGCCCAGAACCAGCTGATCCAAAGTGCATTTACAGTAGACTGTGTACTGACCCCAGTGAATATATGCAGGATCTACTGGGACTGAGGAGATTTACAGAGTCTAGTTCAGATCAAGTACGTTATACAACACACATACTACTGCTTTGTACGAGCAGAGTACAACTTTATTCTTGTAAATTATGATATTTTCCCACCTGTTTTTAAATTACGACATTATTCTTGTAATATTATGGCTTTATTGTCAGAATATGACGACTTTAATCTCATAAACGAATGACATTTTTGTTAAATTATGAGGTTTTTTTAGAACTACGACTTTATTCTCATAACATTGTGATTCTTTTTGTATTCGACTTTATCCTCATAAAATAACGGGTTTTATATCCATATTTTATGACTTTATACTCATAGTGACAAGTGTTTTTATTTTCTTCTGTGGTCCTAATAGCTTTATTCTCCACTTCCCCCGTATTTGAAAAACTAGGTTCGCCTCAGTTTCAGTTAGTTTACTAATCATGTAGGAGCACAAGGTTCAGAATCACAAAATGAAAACAAAAACCATGAAAGATCTGATCATGAAACCAAGAGCTTTACTAAGAAGTAACGTTAGCCAAAACAATACGTCATTAACCCTTTCATGCATGAATTATGAGAACCTTAGTCAATATTTTTTTTCTTGAGTGATTTTATTCCTCTTTAGGTGTGAAAAAGAACAATGCAGTTGAATTTTTTTTTTTTATGAACCTATTTTTCATGGAGTTACAAAAATGTCCACTCAGCTGGACACCATGCATTTAATTTTTGAAGCAAAGAATCATGTATTTAAAACCCATCATGAGAAAGTGATAGACTGTATGAAAACTATGAAATAAAAAATTTTTAATGCAGTTTTCTCACATTTTAGCGTACTCTAATACTAGTTGTTACTCACTTCATGGAAATAATACGCAAAAAAAACCTTTTTGTTTAAGAAAACTGTCACAGTCTAACAACAATTAGCAACTGATTTACACTAAAGCATGTTAGTGCAGATCAGGTTTATCAAGAACAGCAAAGTTACAGTAACGGTGTGAATTACAGTGTTTGGGATGGTGCATAAGTGTCCACTGTGTTGGCTGATATGGAACTAAAACAACAAAACCCATGAATATACAAGAGAACAGCTGGAGTGTAACTGTCCGCTGGAGTGACCACTGTGCATGAAAGGGTTAAAGGTATGGTTTTACCTAAAAATACAGCAGAAATCAATGTTAGCTGACACCAAACAGGATCCACAGATCTAGGTTCGGTTTCCTGGATTTGTGGATCCATCTACGTCTCTTTTCTTTGTCTTTCGGTGTCTGTAAAACGATAGCTCCGACTGCTTTTCAAACCTGTTCATACAATCAATCGCACAACAGCTCGTCCCCATTTTTTTATTAAATATTGTTCTTAAATTTACTCAGTATTGAAGCCAACGCTGCCACTCATCTCCCTCTTTCTGCCACTCAGTGGGCGTAGCCGAGGTGACGTCACATGCATACCCTCTATATATTCATGCTGTTGTCTGCCCTCATATTAAGAACTTTGTAATAAATTCTACCCCTAAACCACAAGGAACTGTCCTGCATTTGGGTCATCTGTTCTCCACCATTCATTACACACACACACACACAACACCCCAAAATTCAACAACATTTCTAAAACCTCTCACTTTTCCAGCAACATCAAACAATTGCTTTATATCGATACATTAAGCATTTCATTCTGCCTGAGCATCACATCTGTGTGCAGTGTCTGGATGGACTACTTCAAAGAATGGCCAATTATGTTCCTGCGTTTCCATCTTTTCTGTGGCTGACTGAACCCTGCCTCATCCACATAAATGTGTCCATGCAGTTTTTCACAGAATCAATCTCAAACTCTCCCACTGTACAGTGACAGAAGGCAGGTATGGATTTGTACAGTAAACACCAGCACAGAAAGTGTCTGGGTGTGAAAACTGTTTGACTCTTTCTGAGTTGTGTTCAAGGGCACTCTGTACATTTGCATTGCATTGCAGATCACATTCAATGACAAAGACTGAAACTGCTGATTCCTCCATAGTTTAGATTTTCATTCTAGATCATGTGCATCACAAGTCGCTTTTCCATCGGACATCTGCGCAAAACTTTACTGATATTTACTAAATGTCGAAAAAAACAGAAGTGTGTAATGTTGGTTTTTCCATTAAATCACAAATGCCATGATTTGTTTATTTATTATCGCAAGATGACACGAGAAGTCATTTCATAAACATGGCGACAAACGTAAATATGGTGTTGATTTACAGATATATTCCTTATTATTATATATTACCCCTCTATCTTGTATTAAATTAAAATATGATTGGGTTTCCTGGTGTGTCCACACATACCGCAACATGTTTCTTCTTCTTCTTTGCTTGTTGTTAACGTACGTCAACACCCATTTTTTAATTCACCTGACTCTAGTTGCGAAAAAAGGTCTTTCCACTCCAGTCAAAAAATGAGACTGTTGGCAAAATTGTCGTTTTTCCGTTAGGTAAACTAGCGACATTGTACCCGTGGTGCCATTGTACGATAGCGCCCTCCCGTGGTGCAACAGTGGCATTGCACCTGTACGCCCTTCCGTGTTGCAACATCAGGACACGCGTCAGACAAACACATGCCAGACACAGAAACATCCATTATAGTAGGATTTTTATGTGCAAGTTATATTTGCGCAATTTGAGGGTGAACAGTTTGCAAAGACAGATTTGCATATTGTGTCCAATTTGATTCTTTTAGCAATTCAGAAAAGTTCAAATAACCCTGTGTTTCCTGTAGTTAGAAATACTAATGCATAGTATCTTAGATTCTGCTTTTTAATCTCACGTGCCTTTTTATATCCTTATCTGTTGTACATAGTTGTGGAAAAAATTATTAGACCATCAAAAGTCATCAAAAACAATGGTTATGCAATCAAGCACTAACTCCTGTGTGTATCATGTGACTAAAACAGACAAAAAAGAAAACACAGAATGCCTAAAAGCACTGTTTTTGTCAGTACAATGCCATAGATACTAATGTAAGAACTGAAGTGATTTTGATTATTATCAAGAAAAACATGGAAAATGTCTAGATATCAGCTCTGAAATTAAACCCTTATGAGCTATTTTTGTTTTAATTATATTTGTCCAAACAAATATACCTTTAGTTGTACCAGGCATTAAAATGAACAAGAAATTAAATAAAATAAGGGTGGTCTAATCATTTTTCCACAACTGTATTCGTCATCGGTAGCATAGAGTAGTTAGCTTTTGTATATCTCAGTAGTTTTTATAGTACTTTAGTAGCATATGTGTATTTAATATTCTGTCCTGTAGGTTTTTGTACATGCCTACATATTGAGTATTTTGTGTGATATTTTTATACAGTCCTTTTGCATTAAAGTCCTATTCTATTCTATTCTATTCTATTCTATTCTATTCTATTCTATTCTATTCTATAATGTTCAACAGGGTTTTTACTTTATGCAATCTGGCTGTTTTGACTGTGGCATTTTCAGTTGCAACAGCTAGCTCTTTCCAGTCAAAAGAGTTTTCAAAAAACGTATAATAAACTAAATGATCCAGAACCAAAACTGATAATAGCAGCGGTGAAGTGTCTACAAGGTAAAGGTCCAGCTAGTTCACTCAGCTCTTAGCAAAGAGGAAAAGGAGAATGAATGCAGAACTTGCATTTATCAAGTGGTAAAAATCCCATAAATGAATACTGTTGTGAGATAATAATTATAAGTGAAAACTCAATCATCTGCTTGAGTGCCCACCATATTGTTCATTCAAGGACACAATATGTCGGTCTTGTTTAGAGCATGTTGTAACAGCCTACACTCACAAAATATCAAATGATTGCAATTTATGATTGTAAAATCAGTTTATATTAAAGGTTCAGCATGTAAAATGTGAACTGTCTTGTACAAGTAGATATCAGATAGATTGAGAAACTAATGCATACTAATATCACCTTTTTTTTTTTTTTTTTTTTTTTTTTTTTTTTAGTGGAAACACTACTTTATTGTTTTTGTGTTCATTTTCAGCTCCATTTCGTAACAAATCCCTCAAATAGTTAATTTTTCTCGGATGTGTTCAGTGTGTGTTGAATATATATTGTAATATCATAATGTTAAGGAGATAAACAGTGAATTTGTCAGTGTAAAAAATGCAGTATCAAAGTATTTTAATTCTTTCGGAGTTATTCCAACAATGGACAGAGTAAAATTTAACAAGATAACTTCCAGTGTTGGTGAAAATAATTGGAGTTAACAGAGGTTTTACACTGTCAGTGTCATATATTCAGTGTTAAAGTAAATTGACTCTCTCAAAGTTAATTCAACACCAATAAGAGCAATATACCGTTCAGTGTTAACAGCAATGACTCTGAAAAGCCCCGCCCACCAACCTCCATGCTCAAACTGAGTGAGAAGTTGGACTCTGGCATCGCCATCTTCCTCGCATCGAAAAACTGCATTTGTAAGTTTGTGTAAATAAACTATTGCTTTTGTTATTTCATCCCAGCAGAATCTGTGTGCAAGAATAAAGTTATGTCGTCGTTGTCACTGTTGGGTACGTGTTTTCAAATACCGAATTTCAAATGGATAATGTGATTTCGGCTCGACAGCTTTCATTGTACATGTCATTTTATGTTTACTTTTAATTGCAATATTTCATTTTCACTTGGAATAAATTGGGAACAGAAATAATTGTATATTTTTTTCCTCCCTGCAGACACTGGGACTATAGTACATCATATGTAACACTGGTAGGAGGCAGTTAGACATCAACACTCTTTGGAGTAATTTATTTATCAACATGTAGTGTAAAGTAGGTTTAACACTGGAAAAGTTATTTCTTAACACTTAACTCTTCAGTGTTGAATGTGAATAACACTATGGGTGTTACTTCTCACATTGTGTAAAACTTGATTGACACTAATTAGTGTAGTGTAGTGTAAAATATTAACTCTTACCAGAGTAAAGTTGACTCTGGAAATGTAACTCTATGTTCAGTGTGTAGATAGGGACCATATGTTCACTGAGATAGAGTTAAAATTAACTCTTTAAGTGTTATATGAACACTGGCGATTTTACTGTGTATGTGGCGTGAACAAAATTGCCCGATATTTTACTGCTGTGAAAGAATCACTCGAAATCTGAAACAGGAAATAATCTTCAGTGAATGTTTCCTGTTTCTGTGTCATATAGGTTTATCCACTGTCCTGTTCCTTTTGGTGACTTGCGGCACATCATTTCCATTCATTTTAATGACAGAGTTAAACCTACAACCAATTATTTCACAGTGGATTCAAGTAAATACTGGACCCATTTTTTCCAAAGGCACTTTTTTTTTTTTTTTTTTTTTTTTGCAATTTTCAGTTATGTTAAAAGGCTCAGATGTGTGTAATAACAAATTAGTTCATTTACTAGCTAGTCCCCCTTTAGCCCTATCAGCCTGCCCTGTAATGCTTTCAGCACAGACCCAGAACCCAAATGCAGAACGCAGAGACGGATGTAAAAGTTTACAGGGTTTATTGAATACAATTAGGATGATAATGATAATGAACAGGATCTTGAGGACAGCGGGCAAGGAAGTCCTCGTCTGAACTGTCCTCCGGGTTTCGGACGCGAACCCACGGTTCGGCACCGGATTTAATGCCGGATCACCGACTAGGGGAAAGCAGAGGGAGGTCAGGGACGGAAACAGGTCATGCACAGGGAGGCAATCAGACAGGCGACAGGACATAGGGAAAAGGCAAACTCACGTACCGAATAATCAGGCGAAGGCGTCAAAAAACCAGGAAGGCAGATGGAGGCTGACAAAAACCGACAGGGAGCAGGCAAAAGACAGGCAAACAGGATGACAAAAAACAGGTCGAACACGGTAAGGCAAACGGACAAACAGGATAAGAACGCTGGTAAGTAATCTACAAGAGAAAACGAACTGGCGTCTGATCAGGGGAAAAGGCAGGGTATAAATACACAAAAGGGAGGGAAGACAACGAGACACAGGTGGAACAAATAAGGGCGGAGTCAGGAAATCAGGGTAAAGGTGAACACCAAACAGGAAGGGAAGTAAAGAAACAGACAAGACACATGAGGAAAACTTAACAAAATAAAACAGGAAGTGACAGACAAACATAGAAGACAGACAACCCCAGACTAACGTCCGGTAACCGGCTTCACATGCCCGCGGGCCAAAAAAATTATATTAATATTCATCTACTATAAAAATATAATAAATCAGGATGATGAATGTTTTTTTTTCAACTTTTGCTCAAAGTGTAGACCCTAATGTTAATAAAAGTACATCAAAAGTTTATTTTAGTGCCAACTTTAATGTTCAAACATGATTTTTAATCTTTGTGGGGTGAAATATACGCTATTAAAAATCTCCGACATGAACAATTAATTTATGCATATCATCGTCAATCCAGCCAAAAAAAACAGGTGAGGATAAAAAAATTCCAATTTCTCTTTTAGTTTGTTACAGTTTACTCAGGCATAGTAATAGATACAATATTTTTGACAATGGGAATAGATTCTGTGAGGTCTGTAAATGTCCATAGACACCAAGAACATCCATATGAACCTTATTATTGTGAAGTAATTCTTCATTTACTTTGGGTATGTCTGTTTAGGCGTTTTTCCCCTGAAAATATGGTCAGGGTTAAACAGGTTAAAGGAGTGATATTTTGCTTTTTTAAATGGAATTAGGCATTTTAAAACATTTCCCTGTGGTCTACATAAATTGGAAATGCTATGCTTGGGTCTGAATTCTTCATTAACTCCACATTCAACTCCACAGGTCCGTCTTCAACCCTATTTCTGAGTAATGACACTAGAAAGGTGGTTTTGAGCGCTGGCCCTTTAAATGCAAATGAGCCACTTCATGCCCCTCCCCCTCCAGGTTGTTGACTGTGCTTCTCCGTTCCGTTCAACCACTTGTGTTCATTAATACAACCAACAACTGAACATTTTAGGTAATGGGCTCGAAGTTTGGACATATTTCCAGTTTTTACTACAACCGCTGCTGCTATGGCATACTCAGAGAAGTCTTGACCTTATATGTGCAAATGTCGTGACGAAACTAGTTATAGACATAACAAATATAGCAGGAATTAAAACAGGTTGTAGAAATCCGCTCGATTTTTGCCAGAATGAGTATAAACATAGCTTTACAGCACCTGGAGGGTTCAAATTCAAACTTTATGAACTATTAGGGTCCAAATACACGAATAAATGAACCAAAGATAAATAAAAGTGGGTTTAGCAAAATATGACCCCTTTAAAGACAGAGGGGCAGAGGTAGAGGACACTGGTATACAGATATTAAAGGCACATATTTTCAAAACGCACGCATTACAATGACAGTTTTCCGATGCACATTCTCACTCTTTGTGAGAGTGTTAGTGCTAGTAACTAGTAAAACATGATATTAGCTTAGTTTCTGAGTTGTGGATTATCTGGGTCTCCTAAATCCTAAATCCATGATAACAGCATGTACATGGATTTATACTTAAAGGACTTAGGTCTGGGGTTTTTCCATAAAAATAATTTTGCCTGTCCAAGGTTATTGAGACTAACTCTTCTGCTCCTCTACAGCAGCAACAGTGAGCGAACACTAGCTACCATTAGCTTAAAAATGGAATTAGCTAACATCAGCAAACAACTGGTTCTCAGCATGAAACAGCCTCCAACACAAGCATCAGGTAAAGCTAACGCATGCAAATCGTACATGTTGAACCTTTAATTTTAGTTTCATGTAACAGTGTCTGCATTTACAATCATTATTTAACTGAGAAAAGCCTCGGCAATGTAATATTAATATATGGAGTTGAAGAGATACAATAGGATGTTTTAACACTGCCTTCCACAAATAAACTTATAACGGGTTATATGACCTGTTTTTTCGAGCTGCCACTTTCTAGATATCACCCTGTTATTTTGTGAATTTTTGTAAATTTCATTTTCCTCATTGTCGTTCATATTTGTTGATTATTTTAATAGATTTTGTTGATTTTAGTATTCGTTTTCTTGATTATTTTCTTCAATTTACCTTTTGGATTTACCATTTGGTCATCGAATTCTTTATTTTTTATTTTTTTTGTGTGTGTGTGTATTTTGTTTAATTTTTTCCCATGATTCACATCATTCAAAATTGTTGGTCATTGTCTTGATCATTTTGTTCACTCTCTATTTATTTTTTTCACTTAATGCTAATTTTGTTCAATTTGTCTGGAAAGTACAATCCAAGAATTTAAAAAATTTTTTTTTTTTTTTTTAAATTATTATCTTTTTACGTTTGAAGAGACAAAACTCTACAACATGGTGTATTTTCTATAAAAACTATGCGTTATGGAACTTCACAACAAATGAAAGGTCAAAGTTTTTTCTTTTGGGTCTTGGGTCTTAAAATCCTATAATGGGTAAAAAAAAATACTGTTTGTCAATGACAAACATTGAAATGTATTATGTATTTAACAGCACAACTATTATTATTATTATTATTATTATTATTATTATTCAGCATTACTCATACTGTATAATTGCACTTATTACCATTTATGTATTACATTTACATTTATTATTTGATTATTATAGTGACTCATTCTGTTTTCCATTTGGAGGTGTGATGCACACATGTTTATACATGTAAAAAACTGCGCAGCCTCATCGATGAGGTGATGTAACACCTTTGTTGTCAGAATCCCCTCCTGTTCTTCTGCATAACACCATGAGGACCTGTGCACATGTAAAACACCTCCCCACACATGGACGCCTCATGCCCCGCATCTGTTAGGAAATCCACTTGCATAATCACACCGTAATTAGAAAGCTAAATGGCATGTGTAATGAGCTATGGTGTTGATTATACTGTACCTTCAAAATCCTCACACTAATGGGGTGTTTGTGATCTTTGTGCTGGAATAGTAAGTGTTGTTATTAATGATTTCCTCTGAGCCTGAAGGTGTGGGAAAAAAGTCATTCATCAAAATGCAACAAGTGAACAAATACATGCAAATACCTACTATTCTGCATGTGTTTGAAGGGAGAAAATCATGGATTCGTTAATACAAGTCATACACCTTTTCTATTACGGTGATGATGTAGTGAAGGAAACGGGACCTTCTTAACCCATAAAGACCCAAACATCCACCACCGACCAAAACCATCTACTGATCTAAACTGTTTAATACCTGTTTATCCATTAATCCTATCAATACATGTAAATAATTGGAGTAAAATGTAATTTGTCATCTTTTCATGGACATCAGATATGACCCATTTGGACGTTCAGAGGCTCCGTAGTGAACGCAGAAGCACCGTCATCTTCTACAACATTGATTCACCAGTAAAACCCATGGAGTTGGATCAATGACAGTGAATGGAGACAGTTGTTTTTGGCTCTTTCCATGAAACTGGGTTCATTGTGGTATGTGGCACTTTGCCAGTGTTTTAGACCCAATAATAAAAGATAAATTTAGACGTACAATATAT
Organism: Sphaeramia orbicularis; assembly: GCF_902148855.1. Classification (NCBI taxonomy): domain Eukaryota; kingdom Metazoa; phylum Chordata; class Actinopteri; order Kurtiformes; family Apogonidae; genus Sphaeramia; species Sphaeramia orbicularis. The sequence continues at coordinate 16,815,689 of NC_043979.1, read as the reverse complement.
CCCCCAGGATGTACCTGATGAGGACCTCAGATAAATGCAAAAAAATTATACTCTTGCTCTGAGCCATCCCATAATTAATGAATTTTTAATCAAATATTGGGACCAAAAATAGGACCAAAACTGGGACAGGACAAGCTACCTAGGGGTCAGTGCGTTTGATCTTAAAAACATAGCTTGAAATGGTCTTATATACCGCTATAAATAAAGACACTGTGTTAAATTTGTCGATCCTCGTGGTTTTTCTAATCCAGTCATGTGGGTTTTTCATGAATCTCAGTCTCATTCCAGGTTTCGCGTGTAACCCGTCGTGTCCACTTGCATTACAAGCAGAACCTGCCCATTTAATACATATAAATCACAAGCGATTTTGCAACAGCAGTCATTTTTGTGAAACACTCGGCCTTGCATATTTACTTTGATTCCCAAAATATAACTGTAAGAGAATAAAAAGATATTTGAAAAAATAGTAGCGTGTAATTTTCGTGTCCTGTTTATCTTGGTTACGTCGGGGGAATCATTGCATGTAGAATCATCATGTGTGCACTGCTGGAATACTGACTAGTCATAATTTCAGGGGAAAACTCAGGTATCACTGAGTTGTCTGTGGATTTGCCTTGTGTAATAGTGTGGGTACTGGAAAAAAAAACTGAAATAAACCTGAAGTAAATATTCATTTTTAAAACAGACCCAAAGTGCTTCCAAACTTGCTTCATAACATTAGTCTCCATCCCTTTTACATTCAATTATTGATATCTTTGATGAAAAAATTCACTTTTTCCTCAGTTTTCTCTGTTTGTGATGTAATAACCCTTAACTTTAAACTGAGTTTTAATGAAAATCGACATGATCAGCAAAGTAAATATAGGAAAATACCTGACATACACTTAGAAAATGCAAAATACAGGGCAATATCTGATTTATACTGATAAAATGCAAAATATAGAGGATAATATTGTAATGAATGGTGATAAATCACTTAAGAAAGGTTAAATAGAGAGAAAAAAAATCATTTGGGAAGTGCCACAAAAGTAGCACTGGGTCTTCATGGGTTAATTCTCCTTGAAAACAATTTGTCTTGAATCCGAAAAGGTGGCATTTCATCAGTAAAAGGAGATGGAAGCTTTTAGTAATAATACAGAGAAGCAATAATAGTATAGTTTTTTCTTGGGATGTAATCTCAAATAATACGTTCAATGTGGTTCAGAGAGCAGATGCATAAACGTATTCACATGGTGGAACATTCCCTCATAATCTCCTCCAGTCATTACTTGAGCCTGTGAAGGTAATTGACAAACAGTAATGATTACAATCATATAAGACTGGGAGATCAATACCACATCAATTGCTGCAATGCTGAATCATTGACTAAAATCAATCAGTCATCATTGTAAAGTGTATAAGTGGTCAGGTTTTTTTTTTTTTTCCTTTGTATGTCTTTTACCAGTCGCTTTTCCAACATAGAAAAGCTTTTAAAGGTGATGTGATGACAGAGTTGGTTGACGGGCTGTCACTGGACGTTGCAGCTGCCAAAAGTGTGATATCCATTTAACTACAGAGGAGTCACAGTGTAGGATCGCATGGTCACAAAAAGGCAAACTGAGCAGAAAACACACTATTATGAAGGTAAATGCTCTGTATTAAATCATTCTCACTATATTTTACTGTAGCTTTTAACTTTCATGTACAGTATTAATTAACCCATAAAGACGCAGTGCTTCTTCTGTGGCAGTTCCCAAATGAATTTTTCTATCTATTTAATCATTCTTAAGTGATTTATCACCATTTATCATATATTATCCTCTGTATTTTGTGTTTTTTCAGTGCTTATCATGTTTTTTTCCATATACAATTTAGTGATTATACAGACGCTCGTAAAAGCTCAGATTAAAGTCATGTTTTATTATATCAGAAACAGAGAAAACTGAAGAAAAAGTGACTTTTTCAATAAAATAAATCAGTGATTGAACATAAAACAAGCATCTCCATCCACTGTCATTGATCCAACTCCATGGGTTTTACTGGTGAATCAGTGTCGTAGAAGATGATGGTGTTTCCATGGTAACTACGGAGCCTCTGAGTGTCATATCTGATGACCACAAAAAGATGACAAACTGTATTTTACAACAATTATTTCCATGTATTGATAGGATTAGTGGATCAACAGGTATTAAACAGTTTAGATCAGTTGATGGTTTTGGTCACTGGTGGATGTTTGGGTCTTTATGGGTTAAATCCCATGTTGCCTTGAAACAGAAAGCTTGTACATGCATTGTTGTCTATAAAGTATTTTTAGCTCTATTTATTCTTGATAGATATATGTTTTTATAGACATGTGAAATTTTGCCCATTATAAGTAAATGGAAAAAAAAAAAGTTTTTAAATTCCTAAAAAATTGAAACTTTGGCCTACTTTTCCCAAAATGTAATGACATCTATTCTGCATCACTGGCAATCTATAAACCAAATTTGGTATAAATTCAACAGATTGTTTTGCTGCTACAGACAATTGAAATTTCACTCTTTATAAGTAAATGGGGAAAAAAGATTTTAAAAATTCATAAAAAAATGTGAACTTTGACCTACTGTTCCCAAAATCTAATGAGATCTATTCTGGGTCACTGGCAATCTATAAACCAAATTCGCTATGAATTCAACCAATAGTTTTGCTGCTAAAGTGTTAAAACAAACAAACAAACAAACAAACATACAAACCCGACCCAAAACAATACCCCTTGCCTTTGGGGGGCGGGGTAATAACACACAATATTTGTGTTACCTCCACTCCACTCTGCTTATATATAATTCTGCTCTGATTGCTACAGTTTTATCAAACATACACATCATGCAGTCTTATATATTATTTCATCTTGTGACATTTCCATTAGCAGTTGTAATCAGTCCAGGAAACTAGAAGCAGTCGGAGAGCGCAGATGTCCACCAAGCCAGATCAGTGCCCTGGATTTGGATGAAAATTTCAGGAAATGTTGATACTGGCACAAGGAACAAATGGTGAAATTTTGGTGGTGATCAGGGGTGGGGGCCCACGGGGGGGGGGCCACTGATCTGCCTTGGCGGAGGTCTGCGCTCTACTAGTGCTTTTCTAGAAAAGACAGCGGAGACCTCCGCCAAGGCAGATCAGTAGGCCCCCCCCCGTGGGCCCCCCCGCCCCCGATCACCACCAAAATTTAATCATTTGTTCCTTGTGCCAGTATCAACATTTCCTGAAATTTTATTCCAAATCTGTCCATAACTTTTTGAGTTATCTTGCACACAAACAGACCGACAGACAAACAGACAAACAAACCAACGCCAACAAAAACATAACCTCCTTGGCAGAGGTAATAATTTCCTAATGTGATCTGGACAGTAAAGTCTAATTGATTCATTGATTGATTGATGTATTTTATTTCGAATATAAATGTCACAACAGAAGAAAATAAAATGAACAAAACACTTAAACATAAAACATATAATGCATATTCGAAAAGGAGTGAGAAGAAGTACAACTTATAAACCCCCACCCCTTCTCCTTATATAATTAATAACAATAATAACCTTCCTAGTCTAAGCATATCTATAGTATATACCATAATATGACTGATATTTACTATTAAATAATTTGGTTTCTGGTTTTCTATCATTATGAACAAATATAATATGATTTACATAAACACATAATACAATAACACATATATGTAAATACATATTCATACACAGATCTATACACCCACACATATACATCTACACCTACATATATATACATATACACTTATACATACATACACATACACATACACATACACATACCACACTTGTACATCTTTTTAACACCCCATCATACCCAACACCTCCCTCCTCCCTGTACTGCTCAAGAATTGTGTCTTTGTACCTCCATTTAAATAGTTTCATGCTTGGACGTTGCTTTAACTCTATATTAAATCTGTTCCACAGTCTCACCCCGCTGACTGAAACACAAAAACCCTTCCTAGTCGTGCGTATTAAGTTAATTTTAAAGTTAATTTTCCCCCTTAATTTATAACCCCCCTAATGAATACTGAATGATTTCTGTATATTTGTTGGTAAAAGATTATTTTTAGCTTTGTACATTATTTGAGCTGTCCACAATTTCTGTGAACTTGAGTAATTTTGACTGTAAGAATAATGAGTTTGTGTGTTCTCTAATTTTGAAATGTCTTTTCAGCCGGTAATGCTTATCGTGATGATGACGGTGATTCAAGAGCATGGCTTTTAAGTATTTTTGCACACCTACGTCTTACATTCATTTTAAGGTTATATATGTCTGAAAATTCTTTGAGCGGAATATGTTTTTTTTCCATGTGGTTAATTCATGCCCTGTGGACTTAAAAGGTCTGTCAAAAATAGCTGTCAACACATGAAAAGATGAATCTTAAAGGCAGTTACTGTAGGTACCATAATGGACTTCTCTACTAATATGTGCATATGTAGAAATACTAATGAACACAGCTCCACTTCCTAATGGAAAATAAGATAATTAGCTGACCTCTAACCTTTACTATAATAAGATTCAATGATGCAACACGTGTTATGTTCGGTATATTACACACTGACAGGTATGACCTGTTCTGAACATATTAGACCCTTTATCCAATACCCTTTTAATAATCATATCTCTCAGATCTGCGGTAGTACTGACAGAAAAGTGTTGCTGGTGTGGGGTTGGGAAAGGTTGGCTGACTGTCAGTCGATGGTTAAAATGACAGGTTCGCAGACATTAGTTGGCTCTTTGACACATATGCGTATAAATATCTCCGGAAATGGACAAGACTGGACCAAGAAAGACCCTAAAGCCATGTACTCATCCATGAAGTAAACACTAATCTTCTTTAATTTAATACATTGAGGCCGTTATCCACAGAATATGGATTGTACGCACTAATTGTGCAGAAAATTATACAGCGTTTGTTCCTGCAATCAGCTCCATTTTAAGGACGTCTTCACTCTAATGGTATACTGGTATGAACAGGCCCATAAAGTTTGCATCACAGTTTCTAGTGTTTCACCTGCTTGTCTGCATTTCAGCCACAGATTGAATTATTATGAAAATCTACGAGAAAAACTCTCAAATTCAATAAGCAGAGATGAACAAACAGAGCTTTCCTCAAACATAAACCAAATGTCAGGCTTTTATTTGTATATACAGCACAGTATTGGCCAACAAAAAAGATTTCACCCATTAATGTACAGTCAGATTCATATTCACTACTGTGCAAATGTCCTAGTGGTTTATTAATGTTCTAATGACCACACATGCATTTCTCAGTCTTTGTGTTTACCTCCTGAGACCCAGCAATGCATTTTTGTCCTCAGCAGGGGACAAGGGTTTCACAGCTTTACTTAAAAAAACAACGTGATATCATGACTCGTGTAAATATATACGCCTTTTTGAATTTCTGTGTTATCAGTACACACACTGGTGTAGTCCAGGATATACGCCGGTATATGGAGTATACCCAGTGGTGTTGTGGTTCCTGGAGAAGTGGGTGTACTCTCAATTTTTTTTTTGTTTGTTTAAAGCAGTGTTTCTCAAACTGTGGGGCGGGCCCCACGGGGGGGGGCGTGAAGGTTTGCCAGGGGGGTCATGGGATCACTCCTGGGTTGTTTTTTTTTTCTTCTTCAGGTTAGAACATGTAGCAGGTGGAACTAATGTTTTAGCGCTGAAGCACCCCGGACTCATTTTAGGGACGTACAACAGACAAATCTACTGCCATGGTGATCTGTCACTAGATTATACAAAGAGTTTAGGTTTTTAGAACAGACAAGGATTCGACTGGAAAAGGTTAATGTGCAATGTTTCTGTTTTTGCACAGTTTGTATATTTTGCACTTTAATGCTCCAAGATGTGCAATGGAAACTGGCACATTGCAGCCACTGATGTTGTTAAAATGTTCATCTTTGTCACCAAAATTTGATTGTTGTTCTAAAAAAGTTACTTTATTGTCATAGTTGTAAGATAATTACACATTTCCTATTTATATTTGGAAAAATATTGTCTCAGGGAGCAATCTTGTTGAGCTAAGTTTTATTGTTCGAGCAAAAATCTAAAATATTTTTAATTTGCACAACAAATTATTTAAGGAAAAGCAAAAAGTGTTGTAATGATATTAATGTTTCTTCCAATAAAAGTTATAATCGTACCACTGTTACAATGTTATTGGGGTTGAGGGGGGCCTGCAGATGTTTTATCCTCCATGGGGGGCCCGACAGTAAAAGATTGAGAACCACTGATTTAAAGTCGTCCAGAAAAACGCCGTTTTAGAAACAGTCACATATAAGATTACTCTATTTAATTTACCCAAAAATCCATCAGTAGTACTTGCTCACTATTATAAAATTATCATGACTTGATCAGCAGCTTGATAAGCAGAGCCCTGAGCCCAGAGGAAAATTTTCCTCGGCATGACCCACCCTACTCTGCCTCTGATTGGCTCATCAGTCCTCATGCCTAAAGTTAACCAATCTAATCAGTGAAGGTACCAAGTACTAGCCAATTAGAGGCAGAGTAGGGCGGGTCATGGCTTCACCATCCCAGGGGAAAACATGGGCAGTATGGTTCAGATACTACTGAATGGTGCAATTCAGGGGGGATTTAGAAGTGGGTATATGCAATGATGACTGAAAAATAAGTAGGTATACTCTGTATACTGCCGTATACCCTGGAATACACCACTGAGTATAACTGCTTATTTTTAAGTCAGCATTGCGTATACCAGGGGTGGGCAATCCTGGTCCTCGAGGGCCGGTATTCTACATGTTTTATGTTTCCCTCTTCCAGCACACCTGAAGGTCATTGTCAGGCTTCTGCAGAGCTTGATGATAGGCTTATCATGTGAACCAGGTGTGTTGGAAGAGGGATACATCTAAGACATGCAGGATACCGGCCCTCGAGGACCAGGATTGCCCACCCCTGGCGTATACCCACTTCTAAATCCACCTGATGTGCACCATTCAGTATCTGCCAAGAAAATGCCATTTTTTCTACTAGGATGATGAAGCCATGACCCGCCCTACTCTGCCTCTAATTGGCTAGTACTCGCTGCCTTCACTGATTAGATTGGTTAACTTTAGGCATGAGGACTGATGAGCCAATCAGAGGCAGAGTAGGGTGGGTCATGCCAAGGAAAATATTGCTAACTAGCACTGACCACTTCTGGATCCTGACTGGACACCTCAGGTGCCAGTGCCACCCCAGTTGATTGACAGGTCACTGCACGTCTCGTTGAAAGATGCACGATTATTGGAAATGTAAATGAGAAAGGCAGAATAAATGTCTTTCAAGTGAGTGACACATATCAAGAGAACCTACTTCCATGGAATACATAATTCTGAGGTAAGTTTTAAGGTGGTTTCAGAATGAGTCATTTGACATTCATGCAGCTGCTTGTGTGACCAGTAATACCTACAAACTGCTCCTGATCAAGTCATGATAATTTTATAATAATACTACAAATACTACTGATTGATTTTTGGGTAAACTAAATAGAGTAGTCTTACATGTCACTGTTTCCAAAACAGGGTGTTTTTCTGGACTACTTAAAAAAAACTAGAAAAGCACTCAGAGAGCACAGACCTCTGCCAAGGCAGATCAATGACCCCCCCCCCCCCCCCCAATCACCACCAAAATTTAATCATTTGTTCCTTGTGCCAGTATCAACATTTCCTGAAATTTTCATCCAAATCCGTCCATAACTTTTTGAGTTATCTTGCACATGGACAGACAGACAGACAAACAGACAGACAAACCAATGCCGGCAAAAACATAACCTCCAAAAATTTACAGTATACGCACTTCTCTGGGGACCACCGCACTACACCAAGTGATGTAGTTTAATTTAACACGTTGTTATATTTACAGAAGCAGAAGATGAACATTTTCATTTATATGACAGTTCCAATGCCCTATGCTCTAATAAGAGAGATGTACAAGAGAGCAAGAGATTGGAATTCCCCATCCTGATCTGCACATCCTGATACCACAGTCTATGTTTGGCATGTTTTTTTGGACGCTGCCAATTCAAAATCAACATCAGAAAACATTCTTCTTCAGTAGCCATTTTGATCTGAATATTACCTGGTTTGAATGTACCTGACTGTGCTGCCCCCTATTGCACGAGCAATGTATTGCATTTTACACATCACCCAGCTTACTTGCGTTCTATGTGTTGACTATGAAAGGAAATGCGTCGCTCACATCGAATTCATCGACTTTGTAGGCAGCCTTAGGGTTAGGGTTATGTGAATTGGAGGTCTTGGCATCAATTGAAAAGCGATCAAATGGCGTTGAATAACACACAAAAGGTTAAAAATGTGTACGTATAGCACACCAAATGCCATAGCAACAGGAGTGACATACGATGCGATTTCATGAGATCAGTCTCAAAAAAACAGATATAAATGCTGTCCACTGTAAAGGACATTCCATTAAAAAAATAATTAAATAAAAATGTATCTGAAAAAAACTGTTGCATAATCAAGATGATTATTTAATGTAAAAAAGCCAAAACTTTTACTTTCCTGAGTGTCAGGAGGTTAATATGCAATCTGGATATATGTGAAGTACGTACATCAGTAAAAAGAAAGGTTTCAGGGGAAAAACAGCTTCTCTAAACGTAAGTGGTTGTATTTAATGTGACCTCCCTTTGTACTTAACGTGTCTTTAACCCTCGGCTGGCCTGGGATCCCCCCGGAGGAGCTAGAGGAGGTGTCTGGGGAGAGGGAAGTCTGGACATCCCTGCTTAGACTGTTGCCTCCGCAAACCGGTTCCGGATAAGTGGAAGAAAATGGATGGATGGATGGATGGATGGATGGATGTCTTTAACCCTTTTGTCCTAACAATTCAAGATTTATTGTATTCATTTTCTGATATTTTAGATTTTATTCAACACATGTCAGATGTTTGTTTGTGCTGCTTCTTATCATGAGGTCAAGGGTCAAACTAAATAGTGACTTTAAACTTCACATCCCATTTAGTTCAGTTTTTTGTGTGTGCCCGTTGCCTGTATTTTCTTCTGAAGAAAAGAGAACGGGAAATAAATATGTACGCTCATTTCAACCCTGTAAAAACAACAAGGCTCAAGGTGGACTAAGACTTTTGCACAGAACTGTTTATCTGGAAAATGTCGCATATTTTGTCATTTTGCTTCTGTGGACTTGAAATGAAGCAATCAAGAACTGATTGTGATTTTGAAGATGCACTATTTTCGTTACACCCATCAAATGAATGCTGACAGTCAACACATCATTCACATCTTGATTGCTTCACTTCAGATCCATTGTGTTCAAATATACTAGTCAACATTTGCTAGGGATCAGTTTTATATTTGCACAGTAATTGATGTTGTATAATATTTTGGGTGACTTCATATATTATGTGTGTACTTTGGCTAGTCATGTAAAGAAAAATGGACCAAAAGGTAAAAAAACATACATTTTTATTGCACTTTCTGGCAAAAGGGTGATACAACCCTAGAAATTAGAGTTCACAACAATTACTCTTCCAATTTTGTTTCCACTGAAACCACTCAGAATGTTCTGAAACACATACGGTGTGATGTCAATAATGTGTGTGGCCACCATCCGCATCCGCAGGCTGTACTCCACTAGGAAAGTAAATTTTCAAGTTTCCAGAATTACACCCCCGAATATAGCAGTTATAGTCCTGATCCCTAGCAAATGTTGACTAGTATATATTGGACAGCATAGAACTGTAAATCAGGCAGGTCTGAAATGTGTTTGTTTGTTTGTTTAACTAATGCCTGTCTCTTAAAGTAAGTTATTTATCAGTGAATTATCCAGGATTTTGCAGACACTTAAGTACTGATCCTCTATTTGGTGTCACAGCTGGATATGTATCTGCATTTCATTAACAGCAGATTACCTTCATCAGTGGCTCATTTATGTTCTGTGGTCTGCTGCTGTTACACTTCAAGGGAGTAGGATAAAAACGTGAGGTTGTCATAGTAAGACAGTCTGATCTCTATCATCACTTTTAACCCATAAAGACCCAAACATCCACCGTCAACCAAAAGCATCTACTAAAATAAACTGTTTAATACTTGTTCATCCACTAATCCTCTCAATACATGTAAATAATTGGTGTAAAATGTAGTTTGTTGCCAGTTCAAGTCTCATATAAGTTTGGAGAAAGACAGAAACAATCAGCCAGAGGTGAGTTTTTGCATAGTAAACAATAGTGAACACCAGCCTTCTGTAGGTGATAATTATATCAGCAGTGCATGTTGTAATGTGCTTTGGTCTTTTGTGAATCAGATCGTTCTTTCAACTCAGCCTATCTGCATAGAATCTGTGAATATTTCCTCATTTACTGCCACACCAGTGACACAGGTATGATACTGTTGCTATCTGCTTGGTAGTTTGTAGTGAATGCCACCCTTTGTGGGATTTTAGTGAATTATCCGCTTTATTTTTGTCCCATTTGTACTGCTTTTGTGCTCATAAAAGTCATACAATCCGTTTTTGGATCTTTTGTTGGACTTTTTCAGTGTCAAAATCTTCAGACTTTTTCAAGTTTTTCAGATAACGGACACAAATTTAACAAATCTAGATTTGTGACAAATGGTATTTTGGATATTTTTTCATTATTTAGTAACCTGAAAACACCAGGCAGTGATAGAAAAAGTAACTCTCTGAAACCAGGAATACATTGTTTTTTTTCCCTCTCTTCTTCTTCTTAGGGCTCCTGCGATGGGGTGGGTGTCCCGTCCCGGTGCGTTGAGCCGACCAGGTGGACCAGTTTTTTCCATCGCTGGCGGTCTTGTGCCAGCTGCTGGTAACTCCATGTTGTTAGAGGTCGCCCACAATGACATCAAGCCATCAGGTGTGGGTCTTGCCTCGTGGTCGTTTCCAGTCTGCGGCCTTCGGGTCAAACTGAAGGATGGCTCTTGTCGGATGACCATGAGGGAGGCGGAGGACATAACCGAACCAGCGGGTGCGATGTTGCGCGGCCAGGCTGGATGCTTTGGGCTGGCATGTGCGGGCTCGAAGCACCTGATTGGAAACCCGCTGGGGCCACCTGATGTTTTCAATGGTTCTGAGAGCTCTGCTACCAAAGCCATCTATTCTGGCAGCCAGAGTCTTGTTTAAGGGCCATGTGTCCGAGCCATAGAGCAGGATGGAGAGGACGGCAGAGTTGTAGATCCGGAGCTTCGTCCTGCGTGAGATGGTCTGGTGCTGCCAGAGTGGTTTCCAGAGAGACCGCAGAGCTGATGCTGCCAGGGCTCTTCTGCAGATAATCTCTGGTTTTAGGTCCCCGTTGTCTGTCACTATGGACCCCAGATACACAAAGCTCTTGACAGGTTCTGTGGTGTAAAAAACCAGTATGTTAATCAAAGTATTCATTATATAATCAAAAGTATTCATTTTATAATCAAAGTATTAATTTTATAATCAAAAGTATTCATTTGCATGCCAAAAGTTAAATTACGGTACAATGTGACGGTTGTAACAGAGCGGTTGACTTTTTTCCTGGGAGACCCACAAAAAGAACGATAACGTGTAGCCATTGAAGGAACACGTGAATTCATGCAACGTTACAAAATGGAGCGGGCAGAATGAACATGTGAGCTCATGGGAAGTTCTGGAAAACGTAGTGTGCAAAAGAAGTACACGTGAGTAGAAATTTTTGAACATTCTGGGAAGTACCTTACATTTTCCGGGAAAAAGTTACATATTTATATATGTTTGACCAATCCTGACTGACACCAAAGAAACCTTACCCTATCGGGGACAAGCTGAGAGGGGGGTTTCCGACGTGACTAGATTAATGTTCAAAACATTAGCTTTAGTTTGTAGCTAAACCCAACCTACTTTTGATGGTATAAAAGTGGTCTCCCAGAGCAAAAAAGTCAGTTGTTTCTGCAGATGTCAACTCAGTGTTTATTTTGTGTATGAATAAACACTTTATGCGGCTCGAATTCTGCTCGATCTCTGAGTTTGTCTTTGGCTCTGTGTGACTGTTAATCGACGAAGCTCCACTACATAGATGGGAGTACAGACATAAATACAACTGGGGAATACTGTCAAAGAGACTAGAGATGTCTCCCACTTATGGTCGTAAATTTTACACGACAGCTCTACAATGTCGTTACCAAGCTGCAAGGGAGGTGGATCCGGCCCATCACCGACATGCATGAACTTGGTTTTTGTCCAGCACACTTGGAGGCCAAGCTTCTCTGCCTCTTCACTGTATCTGCCCAGAGCATCTCTCAGCTGACTGTAGGATGTGCTGAACAGGACGGTGTCATCAGCATACTTCAGGTCAGTCAGGTGGTAGCTGCCGAGGGACACTCTGGGGATCCTCTCACAAACCCTGGTCATCAGATGGTCAATGATGCAGTTGAAGAGGTTGGGAGCAGCCACGCAGCCCTGGGCAATGCCACTGGAGATGGAGAACCAGTCAGAGTGTTTGCCATTGATACAAACACAGCTCTGTGCGTTGCTGTAAAGCAGCTTGAACAGGGCAACGATCTTAGGTGGTGCTCCGAAGGCCTGTAGGATGCTCCACAGTGAAGCATGGCAGACGGTGTCAAAGGCAGCTTTCAGATCTATGAATCCGATGTAAAGATTGCGATTTTTCCCCTCTACTTAACCCATAAAGACCCAAACTAAAACCATCTACTAATATAAACTGTTTAATACCTGTTGATCCGTCAATCCTATCAATAAATGTAAATAACTGGTGTAAAATCTTTTCATGGTCATCAGATATGACCCATTTGGATGTTCAGAGGCTCTGTAGTTACCGTGGAAACACCGTCATCTTCTACAACACTGATTCACCTATAAAACCCATGGAGTTAGATCAATGACACTGGATGGAAATGATAGATTTTGCTGAAAAAGTAATTTTCTCTACAGTTTTGGATATAATGACCCCCAACTTTAATCTGATCTTTTATGAACATTTTCATGTTCAGTAAATCAAATACAGGAAAATATCTGATTTATACTGATAAAATGCAAAATACAGAGGAAAATACTATAATAAAGAGTGATACATCACTTAAGAAAGGTTCGATATAGAGAACATGAACACAAAAGTAGTGCTGGGTCTTTATTGGTTAAAAATGAAGCATAAAACTTTCAAATTCACATTGAGCTATCCTTTATTTTTCACTCATATGGCTAATGTTAAAATGCAATAACGCTATATGGAGAATTCCATTTATTTTATTTATTTAACCTTCATTTAACCAGGTTAGTTAGTTGAGAACTGACAGTGGATGGAGGCACTTCAATTAATGATATATTTTGTTAAAACACTACATAGTGCAGAACCAGCTCCTCTGAGAGTTTTTAATGATATTTTAGTGGCCACTGACTCTGAGGATTGTGTTGTTCTTTTACTTCTTGATTTATCTGCAGTCTTTGATACCGTGGATCATGAAATCCTAATAGATCGTCTGGAGCACTGGGTGGGCATCAGAGGCACAGCTCTACAATGGTTCAGGTCTTACCTTGTTGACAGGACATTTCATGTCAGCCTTGGTGATGCTGTGTCCTCTTCTGCCCCTTTCTATTACGGTGTCCCACAAGGTTCGGTTTTGGGTCCTCTTCTCTTCTCCATATATCTACTCCCACTAGGTTCCATAGTGAGGAAACACGGTATTTCATTTCATTTGTATGCAGATGATAGTCAAATTTATATGCCTCTAAAAAAGAACCCTTCCACTGTCAGACCACTGCTTCAATGTCTTCATGACATTAAGGTGTGGATGGCTTGTAACTTTTTACACTATAATGAAGATAAGACTGAGGTTATGGTGTTTGGCGTTTCAACTGGAGTCTCCCCAATAGATCTGGGTTATTTGGCTCAGTACAACAAGCCAGTTATCAAAAACCTGGGTGTTAAAATGGACCCTGACTTTAAACTTCATAGTCATGTAAAGGCAGTCGTGAAGTCAAGCTTTTTTCACTTAAGGCAGTTAGCCAAAGTGAAGCCAATCATCCCAAAACACCATTTTGAGATGGTAATCCACGCCTTCATCACCACTCGGCTGGACTATTGTAATGCTTTGTATTTAGGGATTAGTGGGTTTTACCTCGCTTGTCTTCAAAGAGTGCAAAATGCCACTTTGCGTCTTTTAACTGACACTTGTAAATATGTGCACATTTCTCCCGTTTTAGCGTCACTTCATTGGCTGCCTGTCCATTTTAGAATCCATTTAAAAATACTTTTGTTTTTAAATCCCTCCATGGTCTTGCACTGCCCTACCTCTCTGAGCTCCTTCACACATACACTCCCACTCGCTCTCTCAGATCAGCTGATCAGCCACTTTTGATGGTGCCCAGAACAATGTGCAAGCTACGAGGAGATGAGGCCTTTCCTGCTGCTGGTCCCGGACTGTGGAACGACCTGCCTCTGTATATCAGACAGGCCTCCTCTTTGTCCCTTTTTAAATCTCTTCTTAAAACCCACCTGTTCTCCTTGTCCTTTTAACACTCGTGCAATGTTGACATTTTGTTTCTGTTTTTATTACCTCCGCCAAGTAGGTTATGTTTTTGCTAGCGTTGGTATGTCTGTCTGTTTGTTTGTCTGTTAGCAGGAAAACTCAAAAAGTTATGGACGGATTTGGATGAAAATTTCAGGAAATGTTGATACTGGCACAAGGAACAAATGAGTAAATTTTGGTGGTGATCGGGGGTGGGGGTGGGGGGGCCGCTCTCCGAGTGCTTTTCTAGAAAAGAGAGCACAGACCTCCACCAAGGAAGAGCAGTGGGCCCCCATGCCCCCACCCACCCACCCCCGATCATCACCAAAATTTAATCATTTGTTCCTTGTGCCAGTGTCAATATTTCCAGAAATTTTCATCTAAATCCATCCATAACTTTTTGAGTTATCTTGCACAAACACAGACAGACAGACAAACATGGGGGGGGGGGGGGTGCTTTTCTTGTATTTTAACTTTTTTTTTTGTTTTATTTTATTTGATCTTAATTTTTTTTAATGCTTTTATTAATTTGTATTGTGCTTTTTTTCTTCTGTACAGCACTTTGGTCCTCTGTGGTTGTTTTAAAGTTTATAAATAAAGTTGGATTGGGATTGGATTGGAATAAGTCACTTTTCCGTCAGTTTTCTATGTCTCTGATGTAATAATCCTCAACTTTAATCTGAGCGTTTACGAACATCTACATGATCAGAAAATTTAATATTAAAAAAATATACGATTTATACTGAAAAAAAACACAACATACAGAGAATAATATTATAATAAATGCTGATAAATCAATTAAGATTGACTAAATAGATAGAAAAATGTATTTGGGAACTGCCACAGAAGAAACACTGGGTCTTTATGGGTTATTATGTGTGTGGACAGTCATCTCATCAGGAGATATCATGCGTAACAATAATAATTGCCTCACATAGACAGTATCATTATCCTCCTCATGCTGTTTTGTTCATTAGACTGGATCCATCTATGGAATCCACACTGAGGGAAAGTATACAAAATAAATGAAAACGCTAACAAGGGAACCAGCGAAGCATTAAACTTACCTCCTCTAGGACAATTTCAAAGATGTTTATTGAGGAAATCATCATTTTACAGTTAAACAATAAAAACAATTTAATTATACATGACATCAGTTCCATAAAGAAGAAATATAGTCATGATATTTTATAGTTTAACAAGCACAAATGTTAATCATATCATGATGTGTTCGAGGCTCAACAGAGTGTGGCTTTGAAGAGCTAGCGCAGATATAACAGCCGATGTGTTGTTTCTAGTCTTGCGCAAATGGTCACTGTGAATTGATGCAAGTACAACAACGCTGTAAAAGATCAGAGTAATTAAATTCACAGGCTTTGACGCTGCTGCTTATCTGATTGAACATAACCAGAGGAAACTCATTTGCAACAGTGAAGTCACAATAACTTAATTTTCCGGATTTAACACAGTTTCCCAGTTGCCTCACAGATATAATCAAAGCTTGTAAAATCTGCACCACTGTAACAGAATCGGATGGATGAGACACATTTAATAATAAGAGGAAACTGCTAATTAGGCTTAATTATAACCAGGCAGCAGCTACAATGACTGATTATAGAATATCATTACAGTTCATGTCATTAATACTGCTAAAAGCAATTTAAAAAATGAGTAGAGGATGTTTAGAATAAAGGGAGGACACATATTTGTATTCACCGCACTGATCACGCACATGTAAGAAACAGCCTCATGTTCACATAGAAATGTTCAGAGCACACACTGCGTTTCATTTTAAGCACATTCTTGCTTGTAAATTTTAATGCACATCCATTCAACATGGGAGCTGTTTTTGCAGTGGGACAACAAATGGACTGCCAAACACTGCTGTAATTTTCTGAATAAAAGATGAGCATTTTCTGAAGTTGACAACACAGGCAGAGGTTACATTTACAGTAGAATCTGTGATCGAAGTAGTTTCACAAACAGGGCTTCAATTCAACTGAGAATAGACCTTAAAGGTGGGGTAGGAGATGTTTTCCCGGAGCATTTTTTTACTATATTGATTAAAATCCCCTTCACACCCCAATTTTAACCAATTAATTAAATGTTCTAACACAAAAATTAAAAAATTAGTCACCTGTGGAACGGACAGGACTGAAAAAACTCCATCCAGTCATTTTAAGCAGCCCATCGAAATGATTGAATGATGATATGTCTATCAAACTCAACTGCTATTTGTCCCTCCCCCCGCTGGGCGTACCCCTCTTTGTGCACGAATCACACATTCTCAGAGGCTTGGAGCACTTGTACAGGAAACTAAGTCGGAGCCAGAGCCTGGCTAGCTATATTAGCTATATTAGGATGGAAAGTTCGCTGGCAAGCTGTTTTGTCACTAACATAAATCACTAGGGCAGTGTTTTTCAACCTTGGGGTCAGGATTCCACGTGGGGTTGCCTGGAATTCACATGGGGTCGCCTGAAATTTCTAGTATTAACCCTTTCATGCATACTGGTCACTACAGTGGACAGCTATTCTTTAGCTGTTCTCTTGTATATTCGTGGATTTTGTTGTTCTTTTCGTTGTTTTTTTTTTTTTTTTTCACACATATCTTTATTAAAGTTTTAAGACACTACATATCTTTTCTGACATGAATTGGTAACAATTTGTAGATCTCTCCTGAGCATAAAGCCCCAGAATCACAAGCCCTCCCCATAGTTTTCACACAATTTATCACTAAATTCATGTTTCTTTGCATCAAAAATTAAATGTGTGGTGTCCAGCTGAGAGGACATTTTTGCAACTCAATGAAAAAAAGGTTCATAAGAATTTTGTTTTTCATTATTATTTTTTTTTAATGTATTTTTGAATTTTTTTGAATTATGTTTTAATTTTATTTTTTTAATTTTTATTTATTTTTCAGAAGAAATTTTTCAATTGCAGTGTTTTTTCATGCGTAAAGAGGAATAAAAACACTCAGGAAAAAAATTTGATTAAGGTTCTCATAATTCGTGCATGAAAGGGTTAAATAAATAAATAAATGAATGAATAAATAAATAACTTACTAATAAAAAATATAGGATGAGTTGACAGAGACAATCACAATCCATAAAAGACATGACAAACTCCGAAGTTGAAACCGAAGCACTGTGGTACTGTTATCTTTCAAATGTTCATTGTGGTCAGTTTCAGATGCTGCAGCTCTTTCATAATTTAGTCTGAGTTCTTGTTTGTTCAGTATTAATTGTCAGCCTTGTAAATCCAAGCTGGACTGGCTGTAAATATCCTGACCAAGGAAAATAAAATTCTCAGTTTGTGCAGTAATCTACACCTGGCTTTTCTGCTTCCGTCCATAATAATATACATTATATAGACTAAATGTCATCTAAAGTTAACATTTATTTGCAACATAGTATAGCAAACTATTACATGATTAAAAAACAAATTAATTTTAGCCCAAAAAAATGTCTCCATTTTGAATGTCTGGGGTCGCCAGAAATTTGTGATATTAAAATGGGGTCACAAGCCAAAAAAGCCACTGCACTAAGGAATGTAACATTAGCCACCTAGGTATGAATTGGGGCTGTTCTGCTGACAAACATAATAGCGAAATGCACAGATCACAGTGTTTAAAGCAAACTTTAGTGGGCTGCTAGCCTCACATCAGTCTTACAGCAGTCAGCTGTTCTTACTAGCCCGAGATCATTTAGAACATGTATCAAAATAACAAGTGAAAAGTCCAGCTTCTAATCTAATATACAGGGTTATTCAAAAAGAATGAACCGGTTTCATTACGCAATATTTTAATAAGGAAAAGCAATAGAAAACTCCAGCTAAGTCACAAGTATTCTACTCACAATCAACTTTTATTTCCTGTCTTATAAGCAACATCAGTGCGATAAAAGGATTCCTCTCAGACGCGTATCAGTATATCACGATCCACTGAGTTGATTGCTGTTGTTTTTCGATGTTTAAGATCTTTTACGATCTTTTACGTATCCCCACAAGAAAAAAATCACACACTGTGAGGTCTGGGGATCTCACAGGCCAAGCACAAAGAGCAAGGTCTAGGGCCTCATTTCGACCAATCCATCGCTGGGGCACTTTTTCATTTTAACCCTTTCATGCATGAATTATGAGAACCTTAGACAATATGTTTTTTCTTGAGTGTTTTTATTCCTCTTCAGGCATGAAAAAAACAATGCAAATACATTTTTTTAGGAACGTATTTTTCGTGGAGTTACAAAAATGTCCACTTAACTGGACACCATGCATTTAAATTTTGAAGCAAAGATACATGTATTTAAAACTCATCATCAGAAAGTGATATACTGTGTGAAAACTATGAAATAAAAACATTTTTAATGCCGCTAATTGCTAAATCGCTAATGTTTTCTCACATTTTATCATACTCTAATATTAGTTATTATTCATTTCATGGAGATAAAATCCTCCTGAGACCCAGGAATTTGACTGTTTTAGCTGTTTTACATTTTAAAAAATTATCTTGATTGGAAACTGCATAATGCAACAGTTTTTTCAGATACATATTTCAAATAATTTTTACTTATTGATTGATTTTTTTTTAATGGAATGTCCTTTGTAATGCCTAGTATTTTTTAAGTAAAACTGTCAAACTTTTGTCCCCTACAGAGGACAAAATGCATTGCTGGGTCTCAGGAGGATATGCAAAAAAAAAAAACCAAAACTAAAACAAAACAAAACAAAAAACCCTTTTGTTTCAGAAAGCTGTTAATTACAGTCTAATAACAATTAGCAACTGATTTACACTAAAACATGTTACTGCAGATCAGGTTTATCAAGAGCAGCAAAGTTACAGTAATTGTAGGAACTGCAGTGTTTGGGAGGATGCATGAGTGTCCACTGTGTTGGCTGATATGGAACTAAAACAACAAAACACATGAATATACAAGAAAACAGCTGGAGAATAACTGTCCACTGGAGTGACCACTATGCATGAAAGGGTTAAAAAGCTCAAACGTAGGAAACTCCTCTTTCAAATGGTCACTGACTCATTCCATGACGATGCTTGAGAACAGAAACAATGCGTCAGGAAATCAGTTCATTCTTTTTGAATAACCCTGTACTGATAAACAGACCTGAATTCAGAGGTACGCACAGATCCACGGGGGTGGGGATCATTGTTACAGTGGTGAGGGGTGTTGGAGGAGGTGAATGAATGAGGGGGGGGGGTTATTAACATTAACGAAAACTAACGAAATGACGAAAACTAGAATTGTAAAAACATTTTCGTTAACTGAAATAAATAAAAACAATAATTAAAAGAAAAAAACGATAACTAACTGAAACTGTATTGCGTGCTTACAAAACTAACTAAAACGGATAAAAATTCTGGATAAAATTCCCTTCGTTTTTGTTTTTGTCAGTGTCGGATTGATATGAAATCGATTTATTTCGCTCTAGCTATTTTAGCTGCTGGCACCATATGATATTTAACGGTCCGTCACTTGTGTTCACTTGTTGTTTACAGTCATCTTCTGGTCCCCACTCTACCTGGAAACAAGGAGACTAAATTTGGGAGAAAGCAGCAGAGTCCTGTCTGGGATTTATTTGAATACGATGGAGAAGAAGAGAAAAGATATATATATTAAAAAAATCTAAAACTAAACTAGTCCAAACCCCTTTCTTCAGACTTCCATCTGAAGCCACGCCTCTAGAGTACCGAAACACGCGATGCTTGTTCTCAAGGGTTCATGAGCGCTGTGCAGCATCAACACCCCCCCACCCCCCCACCCCAAAGGTTATAATAGTTTTGGGTTTTTCATTATAGTTTAGTTTTATTTAGTTTTGACTTTTTTTTCTCTAATTCACTTAGTTTTAATTAGTTTTTAGAGCAGGTTAGCTAGTTTTTATTAGTTATTTTCTAAATGCTTGCAGGGTGGGGAAGCAAAATTTACAATGAACATTTAGTTTTTTCTCAGCAGGCACTACGTCAATTGTTTTGAAACCAAACATATATTGATGTCATAATCATACCTAACACTATTATCCATACCTTTTCACAAACTTTTGCCCATATGAGTAATCAGGAAAGCAAACGTCAAAGAGTGTGTGATTTGCTGAATGCACTCGTCACACCAAAGGAGATTTCAAAAATAGTTGGAGTGTCCATAAAGACTGTTTATAATGGAAAGAAGAGAATGACTATGAGCAAAACTATTACGAGAAAGTCTGGAAGATACTATTAAAGAAGAATGGGAGAAGTTGTCACCCCAATATTTGAGGAACACTTGCGCAAGTTTCAGGAAGTGTGTGAAGGCAGTTATTGAGAAAGAAGGAGGACACATAGAATAAAAACATTTTCTATTATGTACATTTTCTTGTGGCAAATAAATTCTCATGACTTTCAATAAACTAATCGGTCATACACTGTCTTTCAATCCCTGCCTAAAATTGTGTAAATTTTGCTTCCCCACCCTGTATATATTTTTTCTCTGCCATGTTCAAGATGTTCATGATGTTTAAAGTTTTGTATGAATGAAAAATAATAAATAAATGTTTATAAAAAAAACAAACAAAACTTTTTCCAGGATCTCCCACCCTACCTTTAATCTGTAATAATGAATCACATCTAAAACAATGGCTTTCTGAAATACAGATATAGTCATGGTTTCTACTAATTGGAATATACAGTCCTGAACTAAAATGAGCAGGATTCGTTTAAAGCTGTCGTGTTTGGGAGGTTTTTAGAGTCAGACCAGTTCCATTATGGCCTTTCTGCATGTTGTGATTCATGTGGTCTAGGAGGACACAGGACTTATGCTACATCTTCTACTTTGTGTTGTGTGTCCGTGATGCAGCTTTGTTCAGAAACCTGTTTACGCTGGTTTACTGCTCTACTCTATGTCTCAACAAAAGCCACAACAGCATGAAACATCAGTTCATGTACATTTATATTTACTGATTTGGATTTAGAGAGAGAGTTGCAGAAGGAAGGTGTGTATTTTCAGATTTAGGTTTTGTGTAACCCTTTAACTCCTGATGTGTCTGTGGAGAGCGTTCTGAATGTCTGATTTATTTTTAAAAATTCATAAAAATTCAACCATTTTCTCAATAGGAAAAAATTCAAAACGTGCTGATAGAATAGACCTAGTCCTTTCCGTAAACATCTGAGCATGCTCAGTACACCTTTCACTACCTGTGGAATGGGAGTGAAACTGACTCACTATAAAAATAGACGGTTTGAGCTTTTTTGTAACACTGTTTCCTTGTCATTTTTTGGTTTTTATTGTTGTTTGCAGTGTTGTGATTTTCTTTTTTTTTTTTTAATCTGTGTTTTTATCGAGTTTTGACCGTGTACACTGTAAAAAATCAAAATCTTACCAAGTGTATTTTTCTCATTTCTAGTCAAAATATCTCATCACACTTAAAATCCTACCTATATAATGTGCGTTTCGGCCCTGCCCCATGTCCGTCCCATCAATGTCCGTCCGATCGATGTTGCGGCACAGGAGGGCGTTTGTACGGGTTTTCCTCAGCCTTCACAGGCCCGATCGCCGCCAAACTTGCCAAATGAATAGAAGCATTACCTGACTATCTACTAGGCACACTTTTATGTCCGTATTCAAATGTTGTGAGGTATGCTGGGCGATTTTAACAGGTTCCCAGCTCACTTCGGACCAGCTACTGGGCAATTTTAACAGGGTCCCAGCTCACCTCGGACTGGCTCACAGCTCACCTCGGACCGGCTACTGGGCAATTTTAACAAAATAAATAAATAAAATAAAATAAAATAAAATAAAATAAAATAAAATAAAATAAAATAAAATAAAAAATAAAAAATTTAACAGGGTCCCAGCTCACCTCAGACCAGCACACAGCTCACCTCAGACTGGCTACTGGGCGATTTTAACAAAAAACAAATAAATAAACAAATAAATAGATAAACAAATAAAAAATAATAAAAATAATTTAAAGAAATTAAAAATTAAAAAATTAAGAAATTAAAAAAATGTAATTAAATTAAATAAAAAACAAAACAAAAAAAAGATTTTAACAGGGTCCCAGCTCACCTCGGACTGGCTCACAGCTCACCTCGGACCAGCTACTGGGCGATTTTAACAAACAAATAAATAAATAAATAAATAAATAAAAATAAAATAAAATAAAATAAAATAAAAAAATAGATAGATAGATAGATAGATAGATAGATAGATAGATAGATAGATAGATAGATAGATAGATAGATAGATAGATAGATAGATAGATAGATAGATAGATAAAATTTTAGAAAATTAAAAAAAAAAAAAAAACATAAAAAAAAAAAAAACAAATAAATAAAATTAAAATTTAAAAAAAAAAAAAAAAAAAAGAAGATTTTAACAGGCTCCCAGCTCACCTCGGTCAAACTCCGAGCTCACCACAGGCCTTCACAGGCCCCATGCCTTTCATGACTATGTACTAGGCACAATTTTATGTCCGTATTCATCTGTTGTGAGGTATGCTGGGTGATTTTAGCCTCTCTCTACTTTCAATCCTTCATCCTTGCCGCCATACTCCATTTTCACCAGTGTTTATGCTGCCATTCATGACATTTCTACTGCTAGCAGACGATGCTAAAATGTGAAGGCTGCAGTTCACTACCGCTGTATGAATTTAACCATGCTTCACAGACCAAACAAATACACACTCTTCCCTTCATGCCTCACATGTTGGCTCAAATTATTACCTGCACAATGCATCATTAAATGATAGTTTACAAATGGATAGTGGTGGCAGACAAGTTCTGCTTACCATGCTATCGTACAATGGCACCACGGGTACGATGCCGCTAGTAAGACATAATCACCTAAAGAGTAACTTTTCAGTGAGATGTAAGAACTCATTTTTAGACAATAGATCTTGAAAATGTTATTTCAAGAAATCTTACCAAGATAATATTCATTTGTTCCATTGGCAGATTTTTTGCTTAATTCAAGATTTTCTTTTTTTTTTTTTTGCTTAATTAAAACAAAAAATAAAATCTGCCAAAGGAACAAGTGAAAATTATCTTGGTAAGATTTCTTGGAAAGAGATTTTCAAGATCTATTGTCTAAAAAAAAGTTCTTATATCTCACTGAATAGTTACTCTTTCTGTGATTATGTCTTATTTTAATTGTGATGATATATTTTGACTAGAAATCCACAAAATGCACTTGGTAAGATTTTGATTTTTGCAGTGCATGTACTTCTTGTGTCATATGTCACACACTTCTTGCTCCTGGAGCTCATCAAGTTTAGCTGAAACTTTGCAGAACGTACATGTTTTGGAGCTGAGTGGAGACTTAAGACACACATGGATAGATGAAGGGTACGGTCTATGCAGACACAATATGTCAGCCTTTTGTATAATTACCTGCTTCTCTTAGTTAAACTGTGCCTGTAGTTTAGGATGAATGAACACATTTCTAACCCTGTGTCATCGTCTCTCCACTAGACTGAGCTCCATAGGTTACCATTAGACCAACACAGGTTTCATCAGCCCCATTTTCAAAATCGTTGCAGTTAGCGGCCATTTTGGCGTGCTGCTTGGCCTTCTCACCACCAGTCCCACCAGTCTTACAACAACAGCAGAGCACCCTTCTCCGGAATCGGGAGAGTTCTTGTCGAGATGCACGCTGGAAGATGAAATATATGAAAGGATTGTACGCCGTGGAGCTCTTTGCGAAGAGGCAGGGTAACAGGGTAATAAACGGAGCCGGTGGGCCATGCTCCTTTGTGTGAAACATGCTCCAGAAGCTGACAGCGACGTAGGGGGTCCAGGCAATAAGGAAACCTGAGCTGATCATCACAGCCATCTGAAATATAGGTGAGCAGATAAAAGAGCAGGAGAGAATAAGGAGGAACAAAGAGGGATATCAAAAATGTGTCAAGACACTAAAGAAACAGCGACTAATTAAAGAGAAAAGGTAGAGGAGAGAGAATAAATCTGCATATGGTAATTTGTGATAATAATGCCTTAGAAGTCTGTCAGGTACGTGACTACATACCTTTGAAAACCAGCAGACCACAGCTGTGCATAGCATTTTAATATAATGTCCATTGCTCGCCACAGTAGTGATGTTTCTGCCAGTAATTACACAAAATGAAGGACGGGGAGCCTATTCCCAGTGAACGTTGAGGGGGAAAAAGCTGCTTTGTAAGATATCTGGCTCTGCCCGTTTTCCATATTACAGTGTAATGACAAAATACTATAGCACGATTTGTTAAATCAAATGAAAGTTTCTGAATAATAAGTTTTGTTGATGATGGTAAACACATGGTATACACTCTGTAATGGAGAAAACAGTGGAAACATCGGAGACTTAAATGTGAGAACTGTTAATATGGAATCACTCTTTAGATCAGGGGTGGGCAATTCATTTTCTTTTTGGGCCACATGAGAAACTTTGACAGTTGTTAAGGGCCAGATCTGTGAAGCCTGCTACCGGACGTTAGTCTGGTTTTGTCTGTCTTTTATGCTTGTCTGTCACTTCCTGTTTTATTTTGTTAAGTTTTCCTCATGTGTCTTGTCTGTTGTCTTTACTTCCCTTCCTGGTTCGATTACCTGACTCCGCCCTGATGTGTTCCACCTGTGTCTCATTGTCTTCCCTCCCTTTTGTGTATTTATACCCTGTCCTTTCCCCTGGTCAGATGCCAGTTCGTAATCTCTCGCAGTTTACCTACCAGCGTTTTGATCCTGTCTGTTCGTTTGCCTACCTGTGTTTCGACCCGTTTTTGTCATCCTGTTTTTGCCTGCTCCCTGTCGGTTTTGTCTGCCACCATCTGCCTTCCTGGTTTTGGACTTCTACGCCTGGTTTTTTGGTACGTGAGCTTGCTTTACCCCTATGTCCTGTTGCCTGTCTGTTTGCTCTCCCGTGTTTGACCTGTTTCCGTCCCTGACCTCCCTCTGCTTCTCCCTAGCCGGCGTGCCAACTCAAAACCCAGAGCCTAACCGTGGGTTCGTGTCCCTCGCCCGGAGGACGAATCCCTCGAAGATTTCCTTAGTTGCTGTCCTCAAGATCCTGTTCATTATCACAGCCTTTATTTTTGTATTACCTGAACATAATAAACTCTGTAAACTTTTACATCCGCCTCCTAGTTCTGCATTTGGGTTCTGGGTCCATACTATCAGCATTACAGGATCAATACACCTGCAGCTCTACTTAGTGTGTATATATATGTATATCGCTATAAAAACAGTAAATGAAACAATACAATGAAAATGTGGAGCACAGAATACAACTATTTAACCTCCTAAGACCCAGCTATGGGTTTTCTGTCCACATTTGTGGACAAGAGTTTCACAACTATATACAAAAAAAAAAAAAAAAAGAAAAGAGAACTGTCCACCACAAAGGACATTCCATAAAAAATTTAAAAACTGCATCTGAAAAAACTGTTGCATCATGATGTTTCCAATATAGGCACTTATTTAATAAAAAACAAAAAAGCTTGTACTTTGCCAACATTTCCTGGGTCTCAGGAGGTTAACGAATATTTACAAAAACATTTATGGAAAATGTACAAAACCAGCTCCACATTAACTTCACATGAAATAAAAATCCATCCACCTTTGTTTTGCATATCTCAGTTCCTTGTCTTTTTCTTTACCTCCGAGTCTAGTGAAAAAATACTTACAGTCCATGTGTTGTTAAAAACTTTCTTTTTTGGTATTAGCTGACCAACAAACCAATCAGTGCATAAACCTTATAATAATAATAATAATAATAATACATTTTATTTATAAGCGCCTTTCAAGACACCCAAGGACACTGTACAACAAGACAAAACAAACAATCCATAAAATACAAAGAAATAAACAGATTAAAACAAATAATCACTATATATAGAAATGAAGTTGTAGAATGGAGAGTAGAGCTTATGGGGGGTAGGCTATTCTGAAAAGGTGAGTTTTGAGTCTGGATTTGAATGTGGGGAGAGAATCACAGTTACGGATGGATGGTGGGAGGGAGTTCCAGAGCTTGGGAGCAGAGCGGCTGAAGGCTCGGCCTCCCATGGTGCTGAGGCGGACAGGGGGCACAGTGGGGTGGGTAGAGGAGGAGGACCTGAGGGAACGGACTGGAGTGGTGACATGGAGGAGGTCTGACAGGTACTGAGGAGAGAGATTGTGGATGGATTTAAATGTGTACAGGAGGAGTTTGAATTCAAGTCTCTGTTTGATTGGGAGCCAGTGTAGTTCCTGGAGGACAGGGGTGATGTGGTGGTAGGAGGGGGTTTTGATGATAATGCGTGCGGCAGAGTTGTGGACCAGTTGCAGCTTATGGACGGACTTTTGGGGGAGACCAAATAGGAGGGAGTTACAGTAGTCAAGGCGGGAGGTTACGAGACTGTGTACAAGAATAGAGGTGGTATGGGGGGTGAGGAAGGGGCGGAGACGGTTGATGTTGCGCAGGTAGAAATATGCAGACCGGGCAACGTTATTGATGTGGGATATTTATGCTAAGTACGGAAAGTAAGTTAATTTAGCAGATCCTTTAAAATAAAAGCAGTGTCTATGTATTGGTTGCATCTATTACAATGATATATATTTGCATTGACTTTTAATTTGCCAATGACCTCATGCGGGCCACTTAGATATTGAAGCACAACACTTAATGCACCATGCATGTGCATTTATTTGAATGATTTCCATATAATGAAGCGTGAACATCAAACACACCTAGAACATTACTGTTAAAAGCTGTCTTTATTTTTTCTATATTTACTGTGTAGATTTTCAACCCTGCTCTTATAAAACTTTAATGTGGTCCAGGAGGATGGCTTATATATGACTCCTGCTGAGATCAGAGTGAAAAGGAAATGACTGAACCTCCTCCCCTTCACATTAGTTAAAAGGTTAGACTTTCCAGTCACACAGTGGCAGATGAATTCTCTTCCCTATATATCTACAGAGCAGCGACAATTTTCTAGCCCTTGTTTTAGTGATTGATAATTAATTGCAGTTCCTTTTGCTATAAAAATGCTTTTAGCTGGGACAGCAAACTATAATGACTGCTACAGGTACAAACATGGATACAGACACATACACAATAGACACTTATGTCCCAAGGGCATTCACTGCAGCACATACTAATCTGTTGTGTTCACAGAAGCACAGATGTGTAAAACCCCAGAGTAGTGACCAATCTCTGACCTCATTCACTCTGTCAAGCACAACCAGTCGATCAGTGAAACACTTTCCCTTTCGATCTTTGTCACTTCCTTTTAAATTTCCAGCTGTGTCACTTAGGAAATCTGGCAGACTTATAGTGTAAAAACAGGACACATGAATAATTGATTTCAAACAATGTCCAAAACCATCAAAAAACAGCTTGATCCACATCCAGTCATTGCTATATTTGGAGTGAATCTGGCCACTGTTGTACTTTCACACTGTAAGACCGGATAAGTTGAGTTTACTTAAAAAATCTCAGGTAACTCGTTGCCTTAAAAAAAATGTAAGTAATGAGTAATGAAAACTTGAGTGTATTAACCCTTTCATACATAGTGGTCACTACAGTGGACAGTTACTCTGCAGCTTTACTCTTGTATATTCATGGGTTTTGTTGTTTTAGTTCCATATCAACCAACACAGTGGACACTTATGCATCATCTCATACACTGACATTCATACCATTATTGTAACTTTGCTGTTCTTGATTGGTTCTTGAGTGGAAATCAATTGTTAATATTTATTTTTTTGCATATTATCTCCATGAAGTGAGTAATAACTAGTATTAGAATATGTTAAAATGTGAGAAAACATCAGATTAGCTGCATTAAACATGGTTTCATTTCACTGTTTTCATATCACTTGATGATATTGGGTTTTAAATACATGTTTCTTTGCTTCAGGAATAAAATTCATAGTGTAGCTGAGTGGACGTCTTTGTAACCCCATGAAAAACAGGTTGATTTAAAAAAAAAAAAAATCACATTGGTTTGTTTTTCATGCCTAAAGAGGAATAAAAAAACTCAGGAAAAAAAAAAATCTTGATTAAAGTTCTCATAATTCATGCATGAAAGAGTTAAACTTAAATGCTTGATTTGAATGGAATTGCTATTTTAAGTACAACATACTAAATGCCAAGTTAATTTAACGAAAAATTTGTTGCAATGTCAATCGCTTTGAATAATCATTGGACTTAATATCATCAGTTCATTTTACTCAATTCCAAGTTGGTTTAAATTAAAATCTTTTGTAATTAAGTGCTTTGCATAGTTATTCAACTTAATATATTGTAGCATGGATGGAAGTTAGCTCAATGTCATTTGATAGTACAGGAAGTGCTTTTAAGTTGGCAAGGCATTAAGAGTTCCATTGTACAAGAACACTTATACATGAACAGGAAAGCTATTGTGTGGCCAATGGCTCTCATTCATGGTGCAGCTCTACAAAAATACAAAAACAAACACAAAAAAGCCAATAAACATTGCCATACACACATTAAGTCCAAATTAAAACTAACACCACGACCCCGCTGAACCCCTGCACATGAAAATAACACATTTTCAACAACATGTCCAATACACACAATGCAATTCGGAGATAAAAAGGTATGGTCATGACTAAACATAGTGATTTAAATCCATTCAACTTAAATTTTTTTGTACTTTCGACTATGTTTACAAATTAGTAGAATATACTTAAGATTTTATAGTAATGTCATAAAACTTAAATCATTTAAGTAAATGGTAATTAAAGCATTTTAGTAAATACAAATTCTGGGTTTACAGTGCAGACACTTATTTTAATATGGTACGTTTTGTGATGTTAATAGCACGTAGTCACCCCCCCCCCCCGCTTTAGCTTATTGATTTTATTACAAGATTTAATTAAACATTTACAGCTACAAAAAAAATACTTTTTTTTTTTTTTTTAAACTTTTGAGGGAGATTGCAAATATTTTATCAAACATGGCAACCATTCATGTACTTCTTTGATATTCCAGATGTATGACTACTGAGCTTGATCTGATTCTGATAGTGATGCCCTATTGATGATGTTTATTGTGTGTTTTATTTAAAAAAAAGTAAAAAAAAAAACAGTACACAGTATGAAAAACAAATCCCACAATGCTATGCAGTTGTGACAACAACTCCATGATAAACCTAACTCTAATGCTACATTAGAAACTGACTGAATTAAAAATACTAATAAACACAAGTGAAATGGAACTAATGTTGTCCACTGTGGTCATTTGAGTATTTGCCGGCTTTTTCCTGTATTTTACCCATTATCTAGAAATGAAGATGCCTGAGGTTACCAGAGGTTCATCTTGCTATCAGGTACTCTGGATTGCTATAGAAATTAGGTTGGAAAATTGACCAGTTTCCACGGTTACCAACTGGCAAGGACAGGAATGTATGACTGTATCAGAAAACCTACTTCCTATTTTCCATTAACACAGAGGAATGTTAACTAACGCTACAACTATTCATCCTATGTAGGATGTACGCTGTTGCCCATAGAGTTGGAATAAAATATTTGTACCTTTTCTCAGGAAATGGTCGTAACAATAGCCCCTTTTTCAACAACATTCCAGGATCTTTTTTTTTTTTCCAGCAATTTATTTACCTGGGTGAAATAATTCCTGGTAATCTGTCTTGGGAGGTCTGAAAATGTGTTCAAAACAGGTCATGTGGAGTCACCAACTTAAAGTCCAGCTGAATTTTTGAGCGTATTCAGCAAATACTTTCAACAAGGTCCAGGCTCTTCTGACTGTAGTTGTAGAATATGAAGGGTATGTTCAGATGGATTATTATTGGAATGCAATTGTAGGAGCGAGATGAATATGCTCAAAAGAGTGAACTGGGCAAATGGACGTTGTCATCTGTCCACTTTTGCTCTATTTTCCAAAAGATCAAAAAAAACGAAGTAAATGTTATAGAAACAGAATGAACTAGAAAAAAGCACTTGGAGAGCATAGACCTCCGCCAAGGCAGATCAGTGCCCCCACCCACCCCCCGATCACCACCAAAATGTAACCATTTGTTCCTTGTTCCTTTTGTTCCTTATCAACATTTGCTGAAATTTTCATCCAAATCTGTCCATAACTTTTTGAGTTATCTTGCACACGGACAGACAGACAGACAGACAGACAGACCAACGCCAGTAAAAATGTAATCTCCTTGGTGGAGGTAACAACTGATTCCAGTCACAACAAACCCCACCCCTTGCATGTATTGTAGCTTATTTTGGCATCAATCCGTCTGATGTCATCATGTCTGATGTCAGCAAAGACATAGACAGCATAGACAAATTTCAGCCATTATAAGTAAATGGGGAGAAAAAGGATTTTAAAGATTCATAAAAAATTTTAAATTTTGCCTATTTTTCCCAAAATGTAATAACATCTATTCTGGGTCACTGGCAATCTGTAAACCTGATTTGGTATGAATTCAACCAATAGTTTTGATGCTAAAGTGTTAACAAACAAACAAACGAAGAAACAAACTGAACCAAAAACAATACCCCTTGCCTCTCTTTTGGGGGGCGGGGTAACAAGTTTGCAGCACTGATCTAAACAAAGAAAGTGAAAGTAAGCGTTGAATACTGCAAGTGTGTTCCACCAGAGTTCTTCAGTGGGGTCCAACCCCTCAAGAATTCTGGACCATCTGAACAGTCCAACCCCCCCTACGAGATATTTTTTTCAGGAAAAGTTTGTGGTGGAGGTTTTTCTAAACCTTGGGTAAAGTTAAAGTTTCTGGTAAAGTTCCTGCGGTGGAAAAGGGGTTAATGTGATTCATTCTTGACAGATAAAGTGTAACTGGGAGTCAGTATATAATAATTGCCCCAAAGGTCAAAGGTGTTTACTGATGTGTATATATAGGAATAAAAACAGGAATGCGTCTGAAAACAAAATGATTCCAACTTTATGAGCAACAGTGTTGTATAAGATTTCAGCCGTTGTGAGATCCCTGCAGCTAGTATTTCTATTCAGTATTTTATTTCTATTCAGCTCTATTCTTATCTTAGAGAACTATTTCATAAGCTGCTGCAAAGGAATACTGCGGTGAGCTATTATTATAACTGCATCTGCTAACTTGAGTCTGTCAGGGGTGTCATAATAATCCTACCTATTCAGAAATCACCTTTAATTTGACACAAAGGGGATAGTGCCTGTTGAATAAGGTGCTTTACCTGAATATCAGTTGAATGTATGATGATTTTTTTTCTATTCACAGTTTAAAGGACTTCTATAAAGACTCAGCTTTAGGGGAAAAAAAGACACAAAGAGGGTGAATGGTGTCTTTTATAACATCTATCTTTGATGTTTTTGAAAAGACAAAATGAAAAAGGGCTGCTGGGAAATCTCACAGACTTTTAAGGTACACAGATGACACAGAAGGGACAGATTCTTATCTGTATTCCGATTCAATTCTAGCTGATATTTTCTCATATCAATTATCAGTCGTATGTTTTTGTATCGTAGATTGAACTCCATATATAAAGAGAGAGAAGAGAGAAATAGAAGAAAGATGCATGAAAGAAAAAAACATTTTTTCGAATGACATCATTTTGATTTATATTGTCACAGTTTCAATACACTATGTTAGATTTTGATGAATCATTAGCTTTAACTTTAGCTGATCATATATATATTAATTTACTGGCTCTTGTCAAGTGAAATTATTTTGCTGCATGGACAGATAATTTCATTTGTTTGGGTAACTTTTTCCTCAGATTTAGCATTTTTATCTTTTTAGGCACCCCTTTTTTGCAGTGTTATCTTATCTTATCTTATCTTATCTTATCTTATCTTATCTTATCTTATCTTATCTTATCTTATGTATCAAATATATACTTTACAAATGATATAAGATGCTTTTTATATCTATAACTGTCTTAACCCTTTCATGCACAGTGGTCACTACAGTGGACAGTTATTCTACAGCTGTTCTCTTGTATATTCATGGATTTTGTTGTTTTACTTGCATATCAACCAACACAGTGGATACTTATGCACCATCCCATAATACACTGCAATTCATACTGTGACTGTAACATTCCTGTTCTTGATAAACCTGATCTGCAGCAACATATTTGAGTGTAAATCAATTGCTAATTGTTATTAGACTGTAATTAACAGGTTATTTTTTTTAAGTTGTTGTGTTTTGTTGTTTTTTGCATATCATTTGAGTGAGTAATAATTACTATTATAGTATGTTAAAATGTGAGAAAATATCAGATTAGCAACATAAAAAAAAACATTTATTTCATAGTTTTCACACAATATGACAGTAAATGCATGTTTCTTTGCTTCAAAATTAAACGCATGGTGTCCAGCTGAGTGGACATTTTTGTAATTCCATGAAAAATAGATTCATTAAAAAAAAAAAAAAAGAAGAAAAAAAATTCAATCACATTGTTTTTTTCATGCCCAAAGAGGAATAAAAATACTCAGGAAAAAAATCTTGATTAAGGTTCTCATAATTCATGCATGAAAGGGTTAAGTTTAAGTATTTTTGAGTGTAGCGCTTGTATTGTGGTACATACTCCTGCTGGTTTTATGCTAATCTCTTGACATTAGTGCAAAATACTATTAGCAAGAACCTATGGATATGAACAGGTCAGAGAAAGATTCACATGATGATTGAAAATAACGTTTGTTTGCAAGGTCAGTTTTCTTTTCCGATTCATTCAAGGACTTCTGCATTTTATCCAAAGTTAGACAAGCTGTCATGTTGTTTCACTTCAACTCATTATCTGAAAGAGACTTATACTTACCAGCGTGATTTTCTTCTCAATGTTCCCATAATGAAAGTCATTACTCTGGATGGACTGGTAGGCCCGGTGTAGCTTCCAGGCAATCCCAAAGTAGGTGAAGAGGATGACCGTGAAGGGGATGAAGGTGCAGAGCACAGACAGAGACATGATGAAGGTGGAGTGATTGGTGGACTGTTGATAGCCGATCCAGTCTATAGAGCAGGCCAGTCCAAAGGGTTCTGGTCCGTAGCTGCCCCAGCCCAGCACAGGGAGCAGGGCCCACAGACCGGCGTACAACCAGATCCCACTGATCACACAGTTGATGGTTCGCCTCTGGAACTTGATACCTGAACACAAACACATTTTACATTCAGCTTAGTGTGTATGTGTTATGCAACGTTCTGCAGATACTGTAGTTGTGCCACATCATTAGCCTCAAAGCATAATTATCAAAGTTATACATTATATGGACAAAAGTATTGGGACACGTTGAGTTCAGGAGTCTGGGCTACAAAATATTAATGATAAATGTTATAATATAGTTGTATATTGTGATAAATATCATATTGATTATTAATATTGATGTTTATATCTCAAATCAGCATGAACAGGAAATCTTACAGCTGCAGCCATGATGTGTCCCAATATTTTTGTCCATATAGTTTATAAATATCAATATTTCCTTTTTAAGTTTAATGAGACATTTTTCTTCCTAAGTGAGATGTGAAGAAAGTAGATGATTAGTTTTGGAAGAAAAATGGGGGAGAAAATTTTTTTTCAAAATTTAGAGAAAAAAGGCAATGTTGAGATGTTGAGAGAAATTAATTAAAAACCATCTCTGAGGCATTTTGGAAGCAAAGATAACAATTTAACAATTTAATCTCCATCTTGGACTAAGGCTTGTAGTTCAAGACCAGTCAAAACTATAGCTGCACTTACTACATTTATGGTGCATTTACGGATTTTTTGTTTGTTTTTTGTTACAATGTGGTAGGGTAGTGGTTACATTTTCAGTCAATTCACCAAAACCCTTCTGTTTTGACTTAGCCTACTCTCTCCACACTATATGTATTCCCACTGTATACAAAAATCAAACAAAGAAACGTATATATATAGGCCCTTTAACAATCTTAAGGTCCTGTGCTTTTGTAAGGTCCTCACACACTGTTTTGTGTTGTTTCAGTGTGTTTTGTTTCTCATTCGCTCAGGCTAATACAGCTCTGCGCTGGTAAAATTGTGCAGGTAATGGCCATTTTTCGATCTCAAGGATCCTTCCTCGGTAGTAACTTCCTTCTGAGACACTTCCTTTGAAGAAAAGGCAAGAGTCTGATCAATTCCCTCATGAATGGAACTGTCCATCAAGAACAGAAAAGGTTCCAGCCTCAAATCAGTTACACACAGACTCAAATGACAGAGGGATTTAATAGAAAACTAGAAAATACATTTAAAAGTAAAGGTGGAGCAGTGTTTATGTGTTCTGCTGCAGAATGAAACTAACTTCAATTACATGTGTCCCAAAAGTCGATATTTTTAAACCTAAGGAAAACATTTCACCTCTCATGTGTCTGTGATTTAACTTTTGATTAACTTCACTTTTTGAATTATACTGTGAAATTAGAATTACATTCAGGGGAACTGTTCCTTCTATTAATCATTTAATTTATTGAATTCGATTACTCTCTTCATCATGAAATAATCTATTCAGTGTCGTCTCAATATGTCTGTCTCATGATTCTGTTTTCCTCTGGGTGTTCCACTTATTTCTGTATAGGCACATTGAAGTGCCTTTGTGTATGAGTGTAAACAAAGCTGCCTCCTCTTTTCTGATAAGATTGCCTGATAATTACATCTAAATGTGTTTTGCATTTGCAAAGCCATCACCTCTTTATTCTTCTGCTTTGAGGGTTTATTTGCAGTTGTGGTCGTATCTTTTTCATTATTAAAAGATTTATGTAGAAGATTGCGGCTAAGAGCGCTGAAGATGTGAATGATCTACAGATGGATCCTTGAACATTCTCCAACAGAAGGACTCAGTCACTGGAGACTCAGTGTCCTTTACCACAGTACTGATGAAGATCTGGAGTTGGTCCCTGAATGCCTCAAAGGCAGCTTAGTGCTTCTGATGTACTATGTGCTAATGCTAATTGCAAATGCTAACAGTACTGTGTATATCAGGATGGGTAAAATGCAGAGGCCAGATTCCTAACAGGGATAATAAAGTGAATTAACCTTAACCTTTAATAACTCTCTGCCAATTCGTGACTTGTCTTTCCACAAATTACCTCATTCAGCTACTCACAGCGTACAGGAAATCATTTCAACACCTACACCATTATCAAACTGTAATATTTGAAAAATTCGGTTGCATGTACATGATCTAGGCTGACAAAAACAAACAAATAAAACAAAAAAAAAGAAATAACATAAAGTGCAGCAGTAGGTTATAAACGTAGATGGTTGACGGCAAAGAGGGGACAACAGGTAGCGATATCAGCATGTCAACTAATGTAAGAAGTGTTAAGATCCACTGGCCATGTGCATACACATAATTTGATTCTCGGAAATAGTTAAAACCTCAATAGGCAGTATTTATCTATTTTTTTTATTTGTTACCTCCGCCAAGGAATGGGTTTGTCTGTCTGTCTGTTTGTTTGTCTGTTAGCAAGATAACACAAAAAGTTATGGATGGATTTGGATGAAATTTTCAGGAAATGTTGATACTGGCAACCCTGCGATGAACTTGCAACATGTCCAGGGTGTACCCCGCTTTCGCCCATAAGTAGCTGAGATAGGCTCCGACCCCCGTGACCCTAGTGAGGATAAAGCGGGTTCAGATAATGAATGAATGAATGTTGATACTGGCACAAGGAACAAATGATTAAATTTTGGTGGTGATGGGGCTGATCTGCCTTGGTGGAGGTCTGCGCTCTCTGAGTGCTTTTGTAGTTTATTTTTGCATTACTGGGTAATTCAGGTAATTCAGTGGTACTTTCTCAGTGCACATAACACGAAAACAAGAGTTAGTGTGTGTTCATCTAAAATGCCTTAAGTAAATATTGTCACTGGAAAGTCCTTTTGTAAACACTGGTGCTTGTGTTGTGGAGCAGCCAGTTGCACTTTTAGGCTGTTTTCAGACTGGGTATCTGAGTTTGTAACCCAATACCCAAAAGTCCACTTAATTTTATCAATGTGAATGCAAACAGTCCATGCGTGAGTACTGTACCCGAGTCCAGCTGAGAAGGTAGTCCTGGGTACAGACTGAGTGGATTCCAGCACAGAACATTGCAGCAATCTGTACCCGAGACCGTAAGTTACCTAATCACCACGAGACCACAGTACCCATATTGACCAAACTGCTGGGTGATATATCAGGGACAACAAAGGTCGCTTTTCTTCTCTTTGCCTCAAACAGGCTAACAGATAGAAATGTCTCGCTCGGTTGATGACGTAAGGGTTTGTCACTTCTCCGTTTGCTGGATAGCTACAGAATTCCTTCCACACCACCACCTACTGTGTCGACCCTGTAACACCCACTTGTACTCGGTACGTGCTTGTGAACACAGCATCTGTGGGAAAGGTGTGATCGTATCCACGTACAGCACAGATCCGGATACCCAGTCTACAAACACCCTTAGAAATCAGTGGAGGACTGATGTAATTTTATTGCCTGTGTTGTAATAGATTTTAGTGGCCACAACATCTGTTGTTAAAGTCACCTGAACTGTACCTTATGAAACTATGCATAATTGGACAGTCAAATGTATTTGCCCTACAGAAGAGACACATCTAAACATCTCTAGATATATATATACATATATACTATAACTGACTCTAAATGTCAGTTATAGTATCTACTTATGTTAAAAGTATGCATCACTGTAGAAGAATCTAGAAGGGTTAAAGAAGAAGCAATGATTGTTTGGTCTGCAAGAAAAATTAATTAGCGCATGACAGTCGAGATCAAAATTTTATTTCATTTTTAACACTAGTCATTTGCACAGTCTAAACAATGACCTTTGTTAGAATAAAAGTCATATTTCTGATAGATAATACAGGGGTGTGATTCTTCTGGATAAATCCGGAAATCTGGCTTTTCCGACCTGAAAATGAGGCTCTCGTGAATCATGCTTCGCTGGAGCCTATCCCAGCTACTTATGGGCGAAGGTGGGGAACACCCTGGACGAGTCACCAGTTCATCGCAGGGCTGACACAGAGACAAACAGGCAATCACTCCCACATTCACACCTATTGGCAATTTAGCTTAACCGATTAACCCGGTGGTTCCCAACCTTATTTGTCTTGTGACCACATTTTAACATCACAAATTTCTGATGACCCTAGACATTCAAAACAGAGACTTTTTTTGGCTAAAATTAATTTGGTTTTGATCATGTTATAGTTTGCTATACAATGTTGCAAATAAACATTAATTTTAGACGACGTTTAGTCTATATAATGTATATTATTATGGACGGAGGCAGAAAAGTCAGGTGTAGATTACTGCACAAAGTGAGAATTTGATTTTCCTTGGTCAGGATATGTACAGTCAGTCCAGCTTGGATTTACAAGGCTGACAATTAATACTGAACAAACAATAACTCAAACTATGAATTATGAAAGAGCTGCAGCATCTGAAACTGACCACAGTGAACATTTGACAGATAAAC
Source organism: Sphaeramia orbicularis (assembly GCF_902148855.1). Lineage (NCBI taxonomy): Eukaryota > Metazoa > Chordata > Actinopteri > Kurtiformes > Apogonidae > Sphaeramia > Sphaeramia orbicularis. Next base: position 16,777,825 of record NC_043979.1, on the reverse strand, counting down.
AGAACCACAGTGCTTCAGTTTCAGCTTCAGAGTTTGTCATGTCTTTTATGTATTATGATTGTCTCTCTCAACTCACCATATATTTTTATTTGTAAGTTTGTTTGTTTTTTTGTTTTGTTTTTTTTATCAATCACTAGAAATTTCAGACGACCCCATTTGAATTCCAGGTGACCCCGCGTGGGGTCCTGACCCCAAGGTTGAAAAACACTGGATTAACCTATCACTGCATGTCTTTGGGTGTTGGGAGGAAGCTGGAGTACCCAGAGAGAACCCACGCAGACATGGAGAGGACATGCAAACTCCACACAGAAAGGTCCCACCCCCATCGACTGGTGCTGAAATCGAACCCAGGACCTTCTTGTTGTGAGGCATGAGTGTGAATGAATCATGCATATCATGCAAATTCTATTTGCAGGGGGGCTACACGGGGTGGATGTTGGTAAGCAGACCACCCACCGGTGCCTCTGATTCATGTCTTCATGTCTAGTAGTCTATTCATTTGTCACGATGAAAGCGGAGCTCCACCAAAGAGCCTGCAGTCGTTGCGGAAGGTTATCTGATGTGTTCTAAGAATTTTGGACATGTGGTGCGCCGTATATTTTCCTGCTTTTTGTCCTTTGTCAATCGCATCTATGATAATACGGATCAGATGAAAGTTACATTTCTTGTGATGTCTGCTTATAGCTTTACTTTAGATGATAGGACTCTGACATTTGCTGTCTTATGTTACAGGAATTACTGCGATCTGTTAATAATCCTACCTGATTCTACAGATTACACTACCTGTCCTGGGAGGACTTCCTGTTACCAGGTACCTGACCATCCCCATCACAGCCAGAGTCATGATGCTGGTAACGCTGAAGATCATGCCCATCAGGCCATAGTAGAGGCAAGATGTGTCACCTCCAATCCAGGCGTGGTTAAAAGCTGAGGCAATAGACAGAGGGTACATACTCAGGGCCATGCCGATGTCCGTTACCGCCAAGTTCACTGTCAGCAGCTCTGGAGCTTTGAGCAGCATGAGACGACGGGCGGCATGTACCAGAACTGCTGCGTTACCAAAGACAGACACAACTGCTGCAAGAAACAGAGAGGAGGCAGGATAGAGAAGTTAGGCACTGACATTTGAAAACAGCACTTTTGTAATTACCTTTTTCAACCTTTGACAATTGAAAATGTCAGAAAGCAGCAGAAGCGACAGCAAAGTAAACCACCACGGCTCAGGGAGGAATTTATCAGTGGGTAGTCAACAAACCAGTGAGGGACGTCACATGGTTTGATGAACAGAACATCAACTACTCAGTGACCCTGTTTTTAGAAAGGTTGAGAAAGGAAAAACTAAAATCTTAATTCCATCAAACCTATTTTAACTGACAAAATATGTAAAAAAAAAAAAAAAAAAAAAAGACACTTGTACGTTGTAAATATAAACATTTAGATTTTGATGCTTGTTGGGACAGGGACATATTGACTACTGTATTAGATCTTCTTCCCTCTTTATTACTCCATTCAGTCATTTGGAAACTGAGGACAGTAAGTGTTGCACATTTTCTCTATTTTTACTGTTTACAAGTTCATCTCAAATGGATTGAAAGGATAAAAAAAACACCAGTGCCACATGGCTGACCTGCATTCAGTAGACTCATCCTGCATGAGCTCTGACTGTGTGGCTTCAGAAACACTGACTGTCCAGTCATGAGTCCACAAATGTCTCAAAAATGTATATTTTTGAGACATTTGTGAACTGAGTCAGACAAAGACCACCACAGACTGCTGACATGCTCAAAACAGGATGAATGGATAAAAATATTACCTCCAAAAGTGCAATAATTAATGTCGTCAGTTCCCAAATGATAGAATAGAATAGAATAGAATAGAATAGAATAGAATAGAATAGAATAGAATAGAATAGAATAGAATAGAATAGTCTTTATTGTCACTGTAACATGAAACATGTACAATGAAATTAAAAAAGTGTCAAACAATAACAAAAATAATACAATAATAAAAGCAACACAGACACAAACACCACAATAGTAAATAGATGATTATAGAATCAAACACACACAGCCATTCATTCTATCATTGCATAAATGATCAATAAATGCAGAGTATAGAAGGTGATGTAACATAGTTTGTTACATAATTTTTGAGTGAGCAAGCACCAGAATTACATAGCTTTATATTCATAAATTGCAAAAAGGTTTAAGTGTATTAACAAATCACATATTTAAATTGTATTGTAAAAGCAATAATGCATGTCACACATGAGTGAAAACCACCCTGGGCAGGTCCGCACTTCATTGGAGGATTAATTTATAGTGATAGACAACTGTTCACTCACACGTCACAGCCACTGTCTGTTTGATTGTCCAGATTTTCTACCAGTTCTCTTTTCATTTATTCATTCATTTATTTATTTGTTTATTTTGAGCATTTACAGAATACATGCAAGTTAAAAAAATTCCAAAATCATTCATTTACACTCAAAAAGGAGTGGGACGAAGAAAAACGTATTTAATCCCACCCCCATTCTCATCATCAAATAACTTAACATAACGTTTTAAATGCTCACTCTTGTCCTCAGACTTCAAGGCAGAACAATGAACAAAATAGGCCTATACCAAATTAGAAAAATAAAAATAAAACTCATTCGACAATATTTATATTTTATCACTAAAATATGTCTGAAAAATAGAAACAAAGTACATTCCAGGTGGTGTTATCACAGGTAAGTTAACTGTCAATTTACATTATAATAATTACATACCAACAATGTAAGTCCTTTATACTTCAAATGTTTTATGTATAGTGTGTTTGCTCTTGAATTTAGTTTTATTCTTACATTCTAGTTTTACTGTTTGTTGTGCTGCTGTTGCACTACAGTTTACCAGTTTGGGATCAATAAAGTTTGCCTATCTATCTATCTATCTATCTATCTATCTATCTATCTATCTATCTATCTATCTATCTATCTATCTATCTATCTATCTATCTATCTATCTATCTATCTATCTGTCTGTCTATCTGTCTATCTGTCTGTCTGTCTGTCTGTCTGTCTATTTCCTGCATTTCTTTGAACTGTGAAGAAGCCAGAGTAACCAGAGAGAACTCACGCTGACACCGGGAGAACATGGCTGTCCTGCTGTGAGGCAGTCATGCTAAGAGCAACACCATCATGCTGCCAATTTCAGCTTGTGTCAGTCTGATGCAAGGGGTAGGTGTAAAAGACATTAACAGTAGCAACACGCGATCAGTTCCCATCTTCCATCTTCCAAAGACTACATCTGAAAATCTTTGCAAATGTAGGTCAGGTTCATGCTTGATGTCCCTTCACTTCTGTGCATGATCAAATAAAGCTCACATGTACAAATAATGCTGTTTTTCATTTCGCTGCAGATTTGCAGCTCTTCAAAAGGTCATTATCTGAGATGTAGTAGCATAAGGTAATAACACAACACTACAAATTTTCAGGTGGTTATACACAAAAGAAAGCATAATTGTGTTTGCTATATTCCATTTGTGCAGTTACATCCTTCTAAACCTCATACACTGGATCTTTAAACATAGCTCAAACCACCTTTACAAAGACTTGCATATTCTCAAATGTTTTATTTTGAATTCTGATTGGTGGATTTTTTTTTAGCTTGAATTGTTGTAGCAATTAAGCTGTGGACCTTTATCATACGTGTTTTTTTAATTCCACCACCAGAGGATATAAACATCAAAAAATGTATATATTACAATTCGTTGCATTCAGTTGAAATAATCTTGAGTCACCTTTCGTCTCTTACGGCATCCTTAATATCACAGTGAGGCATTACATTTAAAGCAAAACTGCATTTCTAATCTCAATTAAACACTTGTGAAGAGGACAGTGTATACAGGGTGGGGAAGCAAAATTTACCATATTTTGAGGCAGGGATTGAAAGACAGTGTATGACCAATTAGTTTATTGAAAGTCATGAGAATTTATTTGCCACAAGAAAATTGACATAATAGAAAATGTTTTTATTCTATGTGTCCTCCTTCTTTCTCAATAACTGCCTTCACATGCTTCCTGAAACTTGTGCAAGTGTTCCTCAAATATTCGGGTGACAGCTTCTCCCATTCTTCTTTAATAGTATCTTTAAGAAAGTCGACATTGCTGTGTGATGTTCTATTGGTAGCATGTTCTAAAACGCCCCAAATAGCAGAATCCAGAGGGTTTAGATCTGGGCTAGAAGGCGGCCATAAACATAATTCCCAAAAATTGCTAAAGCTGGATTTGTTGCTGTTGTCAACAAGTGTTTTGGTGTTCTTGTGTAAGATTTTAACTTCAAATCATATTTTACTGCATTTCTAACGGTCTTGTTGTCTACCTCAAGTTCAATTGCCATTTTTCTCATGGATTTGGTTGGATCCTTTAGGATTTTGGATTTGAGAGCTTTAATAAAAGCTTTGGTACGTTTTTTGTTGCTTCCTCCACTTCCAGACTTTCTCGTACTAGTTTTGCTCATAGTCATTCTCTTCTTTACATTATAAACAGTCTTTATGGACACTCCAACTATTTTTGAAATCTCCTTTGGTGTGACGAGTGCATTCAGCAAATCACACACTCTTTGACGTTTGCTTTCCTGATTACTCATATGGGCAAAAGTTTCTGAAAAGGTATGGATAATAGTGTTAGGTATGATTATGACATCAATATATGTTTGGTTTCAAAACAATTGACGTAGTGCCTGCTGAGAAAAAACAACTAAATGTTCATTGTAAATTTTGCTTCCCCACCCTATATATCACACACTTTCATTCTTAGCAAACCAAGAAAAGCACCTTTATATCAAATGGTCCCTTTTCAACATGAACTACCATAAACGTTTATTTTAATATTTTTATCCCCTCTGGTAAAAACTGAACAGTTATGACTATTCTCCCTTCTGTGTGACAACGTGCAATCTATCCATTCCCATGCTCTTTGAATGTTTGCTCCTCATAACATACTGTGAACTGCTGATCTTGGTGTATTCTTTTTGCGTTTCCCTTGTGTTTCCTCAGGCAGATATATGCTGCATGTGACACATTATATAGCCTTGCAATATTACACTTGATGAAGTGTATTCATTTGCTGGTCAGATAGATCTACATCATTTAACACTAAAAAAAAAAAAAAAAAAAACGGTGTACAATTTGACCGCATTAATATTGTCTTTAAAATGAATATGAATGTTCCATCTGTTCAGCATGTTTTGTACAGGATGTACAGACAAGATACAAATACACAATATCTGAAGATCTAAGTATGAAAACAATATATTCAGCATCATGAAGGAAAATGTACTTCCATTTTACACAGTCTTTTCTTTTGAGTGAATGTGAAGTGGAGGACATGTGATTGTCTGCGTGCAACATTAATGGAACACAGCATGCAAGCAAAACCAATGTATTATATCACTTCAGTCCAGAAATATCCAACACAGATGTACAATTTCCTCAAGGTAAAGTGCTTCAATGTTGGAAAATTAATCACAAATTTAAAGCAAATATTTCCCCATCAGAAAGATTAGACTAGTTAATGCCAGGTTCAACCTACTTTACATAATATGTCCCTCTTACATAAGCTTATGAGAATTTGATTGATTTGATGCTGACATGTATTGTGTTCATTTCAAAATAGTCCTTTTAATCTGTTAAAAAGCATCTGTGGTTTCGTCCCTCTGTAGCTCTAATCTTTTCTCCCAAAGTAACCTTGACACCAAGTTAACCCATGTTCATATTCCATTAAGATGTGTTCAGGGTTATTTCGATCGTGAATGAGCTCACCGAGTACATAAATTTCAACCATAATAGGTGAGGTGAGGGATAATTATATGTGAAAAATGTTGTTGTACTTACTTATTTTATTTATCTGTATTATAAAAGGGAAGTGTATGTTTGTGTGTGTGTTTCTCGGACATCATACAAAATCTAGAAAGAGCTAACAGCTGCAGTTTGGCACACATATGTAGTTGTGGTCAAGGAAGAGACTAGTGAAAACAGCAAGTTGATAGGAGCAATATTTTGGGAGATATTAGTAATTTTGGAATACAGTAGTCTTACAATCACATTGTTATGCTCAGAATGTTTTTTGGCAGCGGCCGCTGAACAAACAGTACAGCATGTGTGAAAATACAACAAATATCCATGGTGGGAGACTGGAATGCTGCCCCTCAGGGTCGGGATGTGGATTTTAACCCTATAACGCCAAATGTATCATATTTAATACATGAGTTTTGAAGCCCTCTACATGATCAGTTTGATATTGTTTTTCTTGAAAAACCTGATGTATACAATTAGATACATGCAAAACATAGATAATCCACCAGGGGGGAGAAATCCATTCACCAGAGGCCTTTCCAGTGACACTACAAGATTGTAATTCATGAGGAAGGAGGCAGAACTTTGCCAATTTTGAAAAGGAATTATCAATTTATTAGACATGTTTGTGTTATATTATGTTTTTGTTTATTCAAAATTAATAATATTTGAGCCTTGAGACCCAATGTATCAAATATGATGCAAAACTGAAAATCATACATGGAAATTGATATTTGTAAAAACATTTTTTTGGTTGTTCAGAAGGACCAATAAAGGCTCCAGTTTTAAAGAACTGGAATTTTCTGTCAATGATTTAATGGTTCAGACTTAACAGGGTTAACAACATTCTCTATTTTCACATCCCACCCTCAGTATTGACAATGATGTCGTCACCCAAAATTTGGAAAGAGGTGACTGCTACAGTATGGCATACTTATGTATTTTTGGTCAAGTAAGTGACTAGTGAAAACGCCAAGTTGATAGGACCAATATTTTGGGAGATATTAGTAATTTTGGAATACATTAGCCTTACAGTCATGTTGCTATACCCATGACAGTTGACGGGAAGCTCAGTACCACCAGGAAGCATGATGGGAAATGAAGGTAAAAACAGGAATGACGCATTCACTAACTTCAGTCCCTAGATATCAGTATTAATATATAATAGCTGTTTAAATTTTAAAGAATGACTTACCAAACATTTTTTATGTTGGTACTTATAAAATATAGACTAACATTGTCATACCCGCAACCAGACGTTACTCTGGTCTCGTCTGTCTTTTATGTTTTGTTTGTCGTTTCCTGTTTTATTTTGTTAAGTTTCCCCTCATGTGTCTTGTCTGTCGTCTTTACTTCCTGTTCTCTGTTCTCCCTGACCTCTTACCTGATTACCTGTCTCCGCCCTGATTGGCTCCACCTGTGTCTAGTTGTCTTCCCTCCCTTTTGTGTATTTAAACCCTGTCTCTTCCCTCAGTCAGTCGCCAGTTTGTAACTCTCGTAGTTCTTACCAGCGTCTTGACCTCGTTTGTTCGTTTTGTCTGCCTGTTGTGACCCTTTTTGGATTCCTCGGTTTTTTGCCTACTGCCTGCTCCCTGTCGGTTTTTGTCTGCCTCATCTGGTTTCCTGGTTTCGATCTTCTCGCCCTGACTTACTGGTACGTGAGTATTTGTCTAGCCCTTATGTCCTGTTGCCTGAGTGATAGCCTGCCTGTGCATGACCTGTTTCCGTCCCTGACCTCCCTTTGCTTTTCCCCAGTCGGGGAAAATACCCCAAACGCCGCTCGGGGAGACGGGCTGCCGCCCTCGAACCGGAGGACGAATCAGAGGAGGATATCTCCCACCTTTATCCTCAAGATTCTGTCATTATTATTCTTTCACCTGTGTGTGAATAATAAATCTTTTGAACCTTATTTTTGTGTCCGAGTTACTGCATTTGGATTCAGTGTTTGTACTAGCCGCATTACAAACATCTTTTCCCAAAAGTCAACTCTACCCAGCATGAAAACTACCACATCTAGAATCTGTTGTTCCCATGGGTCAACGTGCTAGTTCTTAATTTAATTTACTGTAATAATATTCAAGGCAACAGCTACCTACACTGAACCTCCTGTACACCTCTACTGACTCACATAGTGTATACATGCACCTTTAGACTACCAAACACACTACGCACTTAAAGGAGTTAAATGTAGTATTTCTACTTTAACCCATAAAGACCCAGCACTACTTTTGTGGCAGTTTTCAAATTAATTTTGATCTATTTTTAACCTTTCTTAAGTGATTTATCACTATTTATTCCAATATTATGCTATGTATTTTTCATTTGTAAGTGAAAATGATGTATTTTCCCATATTTAATTCACTGATCATGTAGATGTTCATAAAAGATCAGAGAGATCAGTTGAGGGTTATTTTATCACAAAACAGAGAAAACTGAAGAAAATGTGACTTTTTCAGTAAAATCTATCATTAACTGAAAATAAACTAAGTGTTTCCATCTAGTGTTATTGATCCAACTCCATGGGTTTTACTGGTGAATCAAAGTTGTAGAAGATGACAGTGTTTCCATGTTCACTATGGAGCCTCTCAACGTCCAAATGGGTCATATCTGATGACCATGAAAAGATGATAAACTATATTTTGCACCAATTATTTCCATGTATTAATAGGATTAGTGGATTAACAGTTATTTAACATTTTAGATCAGTTAATGGTTTTGGTCACCACTGGATGTTTTAGTCTTTATGGGTTAAAAATGTTCAATATGACCTCAAAAATATGACCTCCTCGTCTAGCTGGAGCTGGAGTCTAGGCTTCAGGTCAGGAGACAATCACAACATTGAACAGGTAATAATAATGTTATATTCCCATAAATCAAGGGTTAGCAACCTTTGCACTCTAAAGAGCCATTTTAAGACAGAAATAGAAAAACAAAACTGGAGCCAAAAGACACCCTTATATATTTCCTCAAAATGGTAACTGTTTAAGAAGCTCTTTAGGATTAGTTTGTACAGAATATGTGGGGAATAAATGAAAATTTCAGTGCATTTACAGAATCACAACGAAATTACAGAACTAAGGAAAAACAGTGACATTTGTCATTATTTTCTTTAAAAAAAATCATGTGGCACATATACATATATATATATATATATATATTTATTTATTTATTTAAAATACATTTGGAGTATAGTCTACATTTTTAGAACTGCATAACATCAGAATCACTTTACGGTTGTGACAATAATAGCAAAATGTGTAAAAAAAAAAAAAAAAAAAAATAATAATAATAAAATAACATAAGTAGGTGTTATTCATTTCCTTTTGCTTTTTGACATAGCTACATTGAGCCACTGGAAAAGGGCCCAATAGCCATATATGGCCCCGGAGCCACAGGTTTCCTACCCCTGCCATAGATACTCGATTGACTGAGATCTGGTCATTTTTCTTTAGACCACTTTTGATAAGTATTAACTAGGGATGCACCGATACCGATACGAGTATCGGCATCGGCTCCGATACTCAGTGTGTGTACTCGTACTTGTAAAAGACATCCGATACAAATGCACCGATACCACTTACGGCCGTGTGACATTCACAGTTCAGTGCAGCAGGTACGCGGCGGTGGAATAATGTGTGGGGAGTGTGAAGAGTGTGGAGATTTTTCAAAATAAATGACGGTGATAAAAGTAACGCTGACTGCAAGTAACGTCAAAGACACAGAAAGATACGGACGCAGCGTTCTGTCCGTCCTCTGCATACATTCCATCCATTTACCAGGTGCTGGCGGATGCGTAAACAGAATGAGAATACCAGCAGGCGTATGTAGCGGTGTGGACCCCCGCCAGCGGAAATGAAAATGAAACTTATCGCTCATTCATCTTTTCTCTACCTGCTGAAGCTAAGCTTTTAAACCTTACCAGCGAAAACGCTGCAATATTAGTATCACATTAGTGTTACTTCTGTTGTCTCCATGTTTGTTATTACTGACTTTCTTCTTCTTCTTCTCAAAAAACTTTACTCTTCTTCATGGTATTTGTCCAGTATGGTTAATTCAGAGCGGCGCCCCCTGGTGGATTAATTGAGAAACGCTCATTCCAACACATTAAATGTCAGTAGCAGCACTTGTTTCCAGTCAGACTAATGATAATGACAATAAAGCACATTTACAAAAGGAACTAACAACTGGAATGGGATTATTAAGTACTCGTATCGGTACTTGGTATCAGCAAGTACTCAAATGTAAGTACTCTTACTCAGTGATGTGCAGTCAGAGGAGGCAGGGGAGGCAGAGCCTCCCTTGTCAATCTTGAAAAGAAAAAAAAGTTAACTATAAAATATAATAAATGTTGATAGTTGTCAGCTGGTATGTCCTATAAACTCATTTTCCATTCGAATCCAATATTGTTATTTATTTATTTTTTGTCAATTAGAATAGCAGAATTTCCACATGCTTCGTTCAAATACAGGGAGGAGATGCGCCGTGAGGCAGCGCTGTGCTGTGCCTCCAGGAGAACTGTCTCCTCCCCTCATGAACTCTGCTGGTCCGCTGTCCCTCTGTATATCGCAGTTAAAATGCTTTCAAACACTCTGATTATATGCTCTATCCTTCCATAATCTGGATAACGTATGGAATGTATTTCCGTAATGTGTTTAGGCTCGCAGTTTAATCATAAAACCGCAGTGAAAAAGTCACTAGGGGAGGCAAACAGTACCCCTGCCTCATGATAGATGGCGCCAGTGAGTCCACAGATTCATGCGCTTATAATCTTCTTCGTTCTTTTTTATACACTTTAATTCACCTCATCAAAAATGGAGGATTACATTTCTGAGCTGAGAATGGATGGATTTCATGTACAAATAAAGGTAAGACTATAAACTTTTTTTTAATTTTTACTTTGAAATGGCTCTTTTTGAAGGTTTCCTGTTGAGTTCCTGCCAGTCTACCTATGCTGACTTGATGCAGAGCCCATATACCCAGGCCATTCCTTTTGCTCACTCTCTCTATTCCAGTTTCTCAGGCCACCATATATTTGTAGATCTGGCTCTGAAAGAGTCAGTGCCTCCCCAGCCATGAACCCCACTGCACGTCACTGCTCGTACTTGGTCTGGAAAAAAGTGGTATCGGTGCATCCCTAGTATTAACCACTATACACTGAGAAGGAACAAGATCTGGAGATGCTCTGACCCAGTGATATATCCATCATAATTTCTCACTTGTCAGAGTTGCTCAGATAACTACTCTTGCTCATTTTTTTTTCGCGTTTTTAACATATCAACTTTGAGCACTAAATGTTCACTTGCTCCTTAACATACCCCACCCACTGGTAAGTCTCATTCTAATGAGATAATCAAAAGTAATTCCACAGTGGTCCTAATGTGATGGCTAATTCAGTAACACACAGGCTATCTTTAATTTATCTGTCACATCTGAGCATGTGCAGGTCGTGTTCTTTACCCTTTTATGGCCTTGAGGATTTTTTTTTTTCCTGGAATTATTTCACACATTAATATTTTTCTTACAGCTATGTAAGTCACACAGGATGTGAAAATGTCGTAATAAATAAGCTACGTTTTAATTCTTCACAGTCAAAAAAACAAAGTCTATTTTTCCCAGGTTTCTCAGCGCCAACAAAAGCAGCAACCAATCAGTTTACGAATCGAACGTCACGTGATCGTAGCAAAGATGGCGTCCTTCCGGTGTTTAGCATGAAGGACGAAACTAATAATGAAGTAAAAAGACAACAAAACAACTCTATTCTCAGCAAAGTAAGGAGTTTAGGTAATGTGTTCGTCATGATTTGCGCACAGTTTGACCCGTGTGTGACTTTTTTTTTTTACTTGGATGTGGACCGAAGGGAACAGACGGTTATGACAGGTGATGTTGAATCATTTTACTATTTCTCCCTGGTGTGAATATTTTAGAGTTTTTAACCGAACTGTCAGAACTATCACAAACTCACATTGTTGCTTGTGTGTCATTTTTCCATCTTGCTCCAGTGTGAAAAGGCTTTTAGTGTGTTTTGTTTCCTATGGAGCTCTGGGCTATTTGATTGGCCTGTGACGGTTAATGTTGGCGCGTGAGAGCATCTAACTTTCTGGTGGATTGTGTTTTCTTACTCTTGGCTTTTGATAGATATCTAATAGCATACGAAAACACTGGAAAGTTCTCTCATTGAAATTTCATCTGTAATTTCAGTCTGTATTTATCCCATGCAATAATATGTTGCAACAGTGGAATGAGATTGTAAAACTCTAGTTTTAATTATTAAGACTGAATTCAAACCTTTATTATGTGCTTGATTTTCTCACATGTACTCCTAGTGTTTGCATCACTGTGTGGTCATTTTCATCCATTAATCACTAATTTATTTACTTTTTCTCATTTACCAGGGTGCTGCCAGGGATTTGGGCCCTAAAATTTAGGGCTTGCCGCTTCAGTGCTGCAAACCCTAAAAATACAACACATCAGGTATGGATCAAAATTCTGCTTGCAATAGATTTTACGATTTCATGCACGATTGATGAGACATGTGCAAGTTTTGCTCTTTTATAGGGCCCCTGTCAGTCATGGGGCCCTGAGAATCATCATCACTTTTCTTCCCCCTCATAATACCCCTGCACATGCGCTCATTATATTGTGAAAAATTGGGTAACAGATCATCTCTACAGAAGCATCCATGTACATAAACACATCAGTTTCTGCTCTCATAGTTGGGCAATAATATATCTGAGGAAGAAACATTAATTCTGAAATGCAGCAGCTGTCTTGTGAAGGACAGTGCATCGACTGACTGGATCTGTAGTGAAAGGTATTATCTTTGGTACAGTGGGGATAACAGTACAGTACTGTAATTGAATTACACTCATGGTAGATGAGATGTGCACTGAGCATGAGCTGGGAACGAAAATGGGATTAAATAAATAGGTTAAAATAATCCCTTTCTGAAAACTTTTGTACATTAACAAAGTTTATTTTGTAAGGACAACTTCACAGATAAGGCACACAGTCAAAGAGCTTACTGGTAACTGGTTGGCTTACTGGTATGTACTAGCAGATCTGGTAGTGGTAGAGGTGTACTAAGTGCTACATCTAAATGATTTCAGCTCAAATATTTAATCATTTAATCAGAATAAGATATATTTGGATGAGATAAATCATTCACTTTTTTTGAAAATGTTTTATAAGTGGTTGCTTTGCTCATACTATCTGACTACCTCTGCTGCTTCAACTTATTGCAATAGCTATGTAAGTTTGAGAGTAACCTTTTAATTGTTTAGTGTATTTGATGGGTGTGCACCCTTGTTCACCATGCTTTTTGCTTTTCTATCTTGTTTTTGTTTTCAAAAAAGATAAGTCAATTTAGAAGAATGTGGACAAACCACACACAACTGTGAAACTGAGCCACTGTTTTTAACACATCAGTAGATGAACATGCAGGAACCACACATTGCAGACTAGGAGCATTGGGTTGCTATGTCAGGTGCCCTGGGTGTAAATGGCGGTTTAAATGTTTTGCTCAAGGCCACATCAGCCATTAATTTCTCTGTTGGTCTGTGGAATTGAACTGACAGCTGAAAAGAAATCATCCTTGCACTGGGGTCATGCTGATGTTCTCTTTATTGTTTAATATGTGGGGCTGGCCAAGGGAAGGTTAACATCTAGATCTAAAAATAAATTTGAAATCACCTTTTGAAGACTTGTATATCTTGGAAGTAAATTACTTCTGGTGCCCAGCACAAGTTTTACTTTTTAGAAAAATGTTTTAAAAATACTTAGATGGCATTATATTGAGCATAAATTTATGTTTGCATTCTTTGTCCGTCAGTGCAATTCAAAGCATAACTTTGATCCTCTTCTATTAGACCTATATTACACTTATGATAAGTTTTAAGGTCAGTTTAAAAACCTTTTGCTACTCTTCTTACAGTGGTTACAATCATTTAACAAACTGAGAAATATATGTTGAAATGTAATAAATTAGTTTATTAAGGTATTTGACTTTGTAGATATTATATATTGCAGTGTATATGTCAGGGTAGAGACTGCGATCTGGTAGGATCGGCGATTCTACCAGTAGAGACTCCGATCGTAGTCTCTACTGGTAGAAACTCTGATCCTACCAAACATTTAATAGGAGTTTCTACCAGTAGAAACTCCGATCCTACTGGTAGAAACTCCGATCGGAGTCTCTACTGATAGAAACTCCGATCTTACCAATAGAATTGCCAAATGCAAAGTTAATGTTGAAATTCCAAGGGTTTTGAGAAAATTGTTGTCATTTTATATTTCACAAATGGTTTTAATATTTGGTGCTTTCCATAAATTATTTATACATTATGTGAGCGTGCTGAGACTAACTAAAAAGTCCAGATGTGGTCATTGTACACATATAGTTTGAATATTTTGTGCTTTATATGAGGTTGCTGAAAATAACTACATTAATAAATGAAAACAAACATAAAATATCATGTAAGGCCCAAATGACCAACATATTTATTGTAATCAAATGAAAGTATGATATAAACAAATATACACATTATATACAGGGTACTGAAACACATCCCAGGTGCATTTTTGTTGTCATTGTATATTTCACAAATAGAAGGCAATATTTTATGAAAATTCATAAGAACATGTGCATTTAATATCACAGTATAGTATTTATTAAATGTTTGGTAGGATCAGAGTTTCTACCAGTAGAGACTCCGATCAGAGTTTCTACTGGCAGGATCGGAGTTTCTACCAGTAGAGACTCTGATCGGAGTTTCTACTGGTAGAGACTACGATCGGAGTCTCTACTGGTAGAATCGCCGATCCTACCAGATCGCAGTCTCTACCCTGACATATATACTAATAAATACGCTGAATTGAAACTTGGAATTATTCTCCCTTGTCCATCCATTACCATGATGCAGGGGTCAGCAACCCTGGTCCTCAAGAGCTACTATCCTGCATGTTTTAGATGTTTCCCTCTTTCAGCACACCTGATGGTCGTTTTCCGGCTTCTGCAGAGCTTGTTGATAGGCTTATCATTTGAATCAGATGTGTTTGAAGAGGGATACATCTAAAACATGCAAGATCGTGGCTCTCGAGGACCAGGGTTGCTGACCCCTGCCATAATGGTTGTGTCATCCGTTACCGAAACACTTAGCAAAACCCCTGCTATTTTATGCCCTTATATATTGAAAAAATACTAAGTGTTTACTGTTGTGCAAACTAGACACCCTAGAGTTCCAACAGAAAGGATTTTACAGTTTTATGAAAATTGGAATTGCATTTTAAGGCAGGTTTTATAAAGTGGTCAAAAACTGATGTCCATCCCTTACTTAGGGATTTTTTTTTTTTTTTTTTACAATTTTTATGTCTGAAAATTAGGTAAAAATGTTTTTCAATCACACATCTAAAAGTGCTCATTATTCCCTGCAAAATGAGGTATCATTCATCTTTCTATCATAAATAGTTGAAAAAGGGCAAACAAAAATGTAGTAAGGCTGTGCATCCATTGCCACTTGGCCAGCCCCATATGTGTTAACCAACTACGCTAGTTAGCTAGTTGATGCTAGCATCTTAAAGCTTCTTAAAAATAAAATAGCAGCTACCTCTTTTAATCTGTATTTATTATGTTTGATGTGTTTTTCTTAGTTGCACACTGATAACATTGTACTGGCAGTTAAGAAATACACCAGAATGGCAGGTAGAACATTGTATTTCCATGTTTGAGGTGTGGTATACATATTATCAATATGTTTACAAGTTAATTTTCATTCATTGAAACCACATACACACAACATATGGCTTTTGCATTAGAAGCGAATGCAGTTGATATAGAGCCATATTGTTATCTGTCATCTCAAAATATAGTTTGTTCATGTAACTCGATTCGTGTTTTTCACGTAACAAAATCGCAAATTTGACATTATTTGTTCTGCCTCCTTCTACAACTACCATATCAACCCTTTGGGCATTCAGAAGTCATACTTGGCAGGTGATGTATCATACATTTGTATTCTGTGGACTTAACATTTGTTGTTTTGAGCAAAATGTTATGCATTGAAAGTCATGTTAGCATAAGGATATCAAGTGTGGCTAATGTGGTGCTGAATGAACTCTCCAGTAACATTAAACAAAATAACTGTACTTTCCCTCTAGATCTTCACATGGTGATCTAAAGTGTGCGCCAGATGATCTAAATACAGAGTGCGGACTCTCAACCAAGGAATGAACCCATACAGTGAACAAGGAGGTACTGTGCCCACATGTACATTGTGCTTCTGTGTTGGTATACAGAAAGAGCAGTTTATTCATCAGTTAATTAATGATTAAAGATGAAATATGAAATAAAGTGAAAAAACACATTCTTTATAGACTGAAGATTCAAGAAAAATGCATTAAAACAGAAAAAATGCCTCTTGTTAATGATGTCAATGAATCAACATGAAGGTGCAATTTGAAAGTTTAGCAGATTCAGGCATGTTCACACATTTCCGTAGTTCCTATTGCATTTTACGTCAACACCAGCAGCCATTTGTAATGTCTTGAGTCCCAAATGAAATGTATATAAACCATAAATTTAAGGCTAATGGGAAATTTAACCAACACAAGAAAGAAGAAAAGCAATGCACTTACCTATAATTAAGAGGTACACTCCTGCCCAAAAATCAACTGTAGGTGAGAGTTTTGACATGTATTTTTCATCCATGTTGGTCCTATGCTTTCTCAAATTCCCTAAATAGATTAAAAATTAAACACCTAACAGCTACTTGAGTCTTAACCCTAACTGTACCTGTAGGAAACACTGAGCATGTTATTTTCTGATGCTTCTGTCCCTCCTCATATGTGAATCTGAGTGTGATGATGGATCTGACACTTCGTATACACGCTTGAAATCCCACCACACAAATAATTTACTGTTCAGTACACAATGGGACAAACCATCGACCCACCTGAATCTCTCACCCCCTCCACCTCCCTTATTCACGCCCATACAAAAGACACGCAAATATACACACACAACTAATGCTGATTGTAATTGCTATTACTTTAAAAGAGTGGATCTATGAAAGCCCTGGGTATTACAGAAAATGATGCAATCAGTTCTCACAATGTGTGAAAAAGGTATTTCATTGATTATCCCTTTTCTAACTAGCAGGAAAAAATGTATTTTAAAATGAAGAAGTGGATCAAATGTTGAGGACTAAATTGTGCTGTACTGTAAGCACAGTGTATGTAATTTAATTATGAAAAATGAGCAAAGATGGAATCGTCTTTGTGTAGCTTAAAGATTGAATTGACAACAGAATAGGATTATCGTGTTTGTCAGAGGGATTAATGGTGCACACCAGGCCACACCATCTTTCCTGGAATATAAACAATGTGCATATGTTGTGTATTTTAAGTTGAAGCCTTAGTTGGGGCTTTACATTATGAAGTGCAACCTGATGACATGTAATAACATCCGCCTGCCTGCTGCTTATCTGGATCCAGGTAGCAGGGGCAGCAGTCTAAATGTCCATTTATGCTGACTTTATGTACATAAATACTGTAGGTACGTCCATTTGAAGTGCCACAAAGCATCACTGCCTTTAGATTTCCATGTATCCTTTGCATTGGAATGAGCGTTTGTCAATCAGTCCACCAGAGGGTGCCACTCTTAATTAACACACTGGCCAAATACAACAAAGAAGAGTTTGGTTTTTTGAGAACAGAAGTAGAAAGTCAGTAATACCAAACATGGCGATGTCAGAGGAGGTTTTGCGAAAGTTGTCATAAATGTGTTGTTGTGTAGTGTGTAAAGCTGGATACATAGTCATGCATACCTCTGCGTCATGTAGGTATGCCGTATCTGACGATAGGGCTATGTGCTCTCACACTCGAGTATACTGTAGTGGTGTCGTTTTGAGAAACTGTTGTAGTTTCTCCTCCAAATTGGAAGGGGGCAGTAGTTCTGGTATTGGCTGGTTATAATGATGAAACTCCACTGGGTGAAGGTGTTTCCATGGTTTCAATATCTTCCGGCAGGCATTTCCTGTTTTAGAACAACAATAGCAGTGTCTTCCCGAGCTCGTAGAAGTCAACGAAGATATTATTGTTCTTTTAAAAGTATTACAGCATAAGCCACGGAGAAGGAGGCACTGTAGGAGATGGACCATGCTACTACTGAAGGAAAATAAGTTAACCGATGGGGAACACCAAAATGTAATAATTATTGATTATTCTAATCAAATAAAAGCACAATTTTGTTAAATTATGTGGGTTTATTAATGTGCATAACCACACAGGTTTTTCAGGAGCAGAAGGTAACAGACAAGAACAAAAGTGAAATAAATAATGAACAAAAACAAATGAACTATATACTGTGAAACCCCACAACATTTGTTGCTGTATAGTTCTGGCGTCATGTGATAATAAATTGGCCAACTACGAGGTGGTGTCTCTGCGTTGCTGAGCTGCGTAGTTGCAGTCTGGAAGTGGGGCACATCAAGGCTGCATGGGCCAACGTGGAGCTGTCCGAAGTGACTGTGTAGGTAGTGACACGTGACGTCCCATAAATCCAGCCTAAAATGTGTAGTTTTTCACCAACTCACATAATTGCTCTTTGAAAAGTTCCACCATTTCTGGAAATTATTCTCTTTAAATCTCAACACTGCCCCCATCGGTTCCCAGTGGTACTGCTCCATATTCTCCGTTTGGCTTCAAATCGGCAAGATCCTGGAGGATGTACAGAACACTTCGTTCGTATACATATACATATTTAACATTGAGCATGCCCAGACTTCATCTCCCCAGCCACCTCTTGTAGGTCTTCTGCAGGTAAACCAAGACATTCTCAGGTTAGCCAAAAGATGTAAGCTCCCAGCGTATCTTGGATCTGCTCCGGGGTTCTCCTCAGTTGCCTCGTCTTGATATAGCTCTACTCTGACTTCCTCCCACATGGCCAAACTTCTGTCACATTCCCTTACTTTGTCATGATAATACAATACTTTTTTATTCAATACCAAAAGCTTGTAACCATAGGCAGGATGCGATTTGTCAAAAAAACAGAGGTTTTTTTTTGGGGGGGTCGGGGGGGGGGCAGCACTTATATACGTGGGAGTGCGGTGTATAACTAATGTAACGCTGGCGTGTAACGAAAGTGACACTTTCAACGTCCAACTCCTGGGTTCTATTCCTCTATTATACAAGAAATTTTAACAACTTCTAACCTGTATCCACTGTACCCCCTCCACTGCTCTGTGGGCCCCCCCACAAATGCCCCCCCCTTTACGGCGACCCAGTGCATGGGGACGTTCGCGAATTCTGAGACTGCTGACAGTTTGGTTTAGGTGAACGTTAGTGCCAGTAATTTAGGATATAGGTGTAAGAAAACTCAGTCACAACCTGCCTGTTATTTTAGTTGGATGGTTGCTGCCCCCCCCCCCCCCCCCCCGAGGATGAAATTCATTGAGCAGAAGTAGGAATGTAAAAACCAGAGGGGGGTTGATCTCCCCCACACCCCCCAAAAAATCGCACCCTGACCATAGGTAAAGGGTAGGAATGTAGATCAACAGCTAAACTGAGATTTTTGCCTGTTGGCTCAGCTCCTTCTCCACCACAACAGGCCAGTACAGCATCCATCTTTTGTTCCACTCTTCCCTCAGTTATGAACAGGACCCTGAGATACTTAAACTCCTCTACTTGGGGCACCAACCTTACCATCCACCCTGTGAAGTCACTCCTCTCGGCTCCAACTGAGATCCATGGCCTTAGATTTGGACATATAATTAGCAAACCAGCTTCATACTCAATCAGGAGATTACAGTTTGATGAAACCAGCATGACCACATGTGCAAAAAGCGAAAGTGTGATTCTGAGTCTAACAAATTTGCCTTGAAATTCAGTCACCAGGGGCAGCTATGGAGGTTTCCAACGAGCACCGGAAACAACTCTGACTTCCTGCCAGCGGCCAAGCTGTGGCTCCAGTCGTACAGTCACTGAATAGCCTGTAGTGAGCCACAGACCCCATACTCACAAAGACCCCCCCACACACACATACTCATACACAGTATACGCTAAGGGACATGGTCTCCAAATCCACAAAGCACATGTCTGTGCTGTGTGTTTTGCAGCACTCAAGATATAAATGATACATAGTTTTATAAAAGTACTTTGAATCATGCTTTTTCTTGAGTTAATGTCATCATCATCATTTCTTTTCCTCCCCTTGGACAATGCTCCTCCAGTGCTTTCTGTCTCAGATTAATCGCGGGTAGTTCAGCCTCGACTGTCCTGAGGCAGGTTGATTTTGGCTGCCTTTGCTTTCTCTTGTGGTAGAGTGCAACTTAAGGAGACCAGTATTGCTCCATTGCAAATATCACCATCTGATCTGAAGTGCTGTGCTACTGCAGCTTGTCTTCTTTTTCAGTTCCACAGTGGGTGTTTGTTCGGCCAGAATATTCCACAGATCTTCTTTAAACCATCTATCATGGAAAGTTTCGATCTTATCCATGTCTCCTTTAACTACTCGCCAGCACTCTGAGCCATACAGACAGACTTAACATTGCTGATGTAGATTCTAATCTTTGTTTTTAGCCTTTATTGTTTTTCCTTCAGACTGGAGTGCAGCAGTCTTTCCCTTATTTTGTCCTTTTTCCTTTCTAATGAAGCTGCCAAAGTAGGTAAAATCCTCTACAACTCATCTAGTTCACCAGAAACTGTAATTAGATCTTTGGTACAGTATTGACATACATCATGCATGGCTTGGTCTTTCCAATATTGAGTCTGGTTTTCTTGCCATGTCTGCGTAGTCTATCCACTGAGACAATGTAAGCACACAAAATTATTAAAATGTGTGTTTTAGATTCAAAGATTCCAGATTGTACTGTAAAGAAACAGGTTTCCCTGTACAATGAAAATCTTACTTTGCTGTCCATATTGAGTGCAAAGAAAATTTAAGATGTATAAAAATAGAAAAAGAATAATTTAAGTAGGAAATTAAAACAAAAAAACAAACAAAGTGGCATTTAAGAATGGCACGCAAAAGACAATGAGCATAAAAATATATAAACTACTATTACTAAGAGAAAAATGAATATTTTTTAGGGCTGTCAAAATTATTACATTAATGATGACAATAACATAATAATGATTAATCCATCATCATGCTTAATCTGATTAAAAACTTTAATGCAGTTAACCCATCTGCAGTGCAGAATGACTGTGAACGCCTCTGGCAATCCATTTCGGGCAGTTTGTCCAAGTAAAGTTACCGTTGCACATGAACAAATGGACAGTTGATCTGATAGTGACGGGCAGCAGAACCAAGCCATAAAGATGGAAGACGCTAAACAGCACATTGACCCTCTGGATGGAATTATGAGGACAAAAAAACTCAAGAAGGAACAGCCCTTTCAAGTTGTTTTGTTGAAATTGTTAAATGTGTTTAATAAACCTGTTCAGGGCATACTGTATATATACCTTTCTTTCTTGAGTCTGTTTGCTCATGCAGAATGAAACGCTATTAATATAGATTAAAAATGAATGATATTTAATTGTGATTTATCGAAAACAATCCACAGCAACCCTGTGATTAATGTGATTAAAAATTTTAATTGTTTGAGAGCACTAATTATTATTTATAAAATACAGATTGTCCATTTTTGGTCTTTTTCTTTTTTTTTTTTTTTTGTCATAAAAAAAATTCTATTGGTCAGTCTTCACATTGGCCCTATGGTTTTAGAAACATTTAACCAATGACGTGTTGAAAATGTCTTGTGACTACATCTTTTAACTCCATTTATTTAGAGCATCGTTTTTCCAGTTTACTGAAAAGTCACTGTTTTGGACATAAGAGGTTTCCGCCTGACAGTGACAATATGGTATGTACACTATTAATATTTTTGTTTTTGTTTGATTTGGCTATTTTGGCTATTCAGAAGAAATGTGTTTCTGCAAACACATGGAAAACCTCAACGGAGCTTTTTTTTTTTTTTTTTTTGACACCCTAGAGATATCTCACCCCTTGATCCAGCTTAATGTAGCCTGAAGCATGTCGTTATATAACACCTTCTCCACTTTTACCTAAGTGATCTTTGCACCTCTTTACGTGTGAAAACATCAGATGTATGTGCGAGGAATAAAATAATAATGTCCTGTATACTCATATGCTTCGTTGTTTCTGGGAAGTGTGACTCTAGTCTGTGCATCAGCAGAGGAGACACGAGAAGGAAAATAACACATTGCACAGTACAGAACACAGTCTGTTCAAAGTTCATGACCATTCTACAAGAATTCTCCACACATGTCTGGACTTTTTTTTGCACCATGTGTTGTGCGGTTGTTATCTAGAATGTCATAAAAGCTTAATGAAACATATCAGATCTAGCCAGTGGAGTGGTTTTACCCCGTTAAAGGTCATATTTGAAGTGGAAAAGTTTTAGGGACAGGTCACGATTTTCCAGTCTATAAACAGTAGCTACAAAAAATGTATTTGTTCAGATTATTCTACCGTCTCTACATATATAGTGCTTTGTTTTTACCAGCGGCTGGTCGCATGGTCCGTCAGACATGTGAGGAACGCCCCTCGTGGTTATATGTGTATGTGATTCGTTGAGAACATTATGTGACTCAGCTGTTACTGACAGCAACCAAGTTAGTTAATGCTTGTTTATATTCTAGATTCATTTGCAGTGGCTTGTGTTTATTTGTGATACAAAGTTAAGGTTACTTCATAAATTTGCTTGATTGAATTTGTGCTTACTTAAAGATGGTGTAATGAATGAGTCTGAAGCTGTGGTAAAATCATCCTGTAAAATTACATAAATATAAAAAACATGCATCTGAAAGTCGCAGAGGTGATGTCATCATAACTGTTTCTCTGACCGATCTATTCAGAGACGCCAATGATGTTTGTGCAGCTTCCACACAAGCACATTATAGTGAGTTTTTGACCTTGTATAATAAATACCTTTTCACCTCCTTAAAGATTAAGGTACCATGTGCCAAAGTTGCAGCTGCTCTAGTGTCTTTGACTTGTATTACTTGCCACAAAAAGTGTCATCTACTTCGCTGTTACACTGCAAAAATCTAAATCTTACCAAGTGTATTTTTCTCATTTCTAGTCAAAATATCTCATCACACTTAAAATAAGACATAATCACCTAAAGAGTAACTTTTCAGTGAGATATAAGAACTTATTTTTACACAATAGATCTTGAAAATCTTACTTCAAGAAATCTTACCAAGATAATTTTCACTTGTTCCATTGGCAGATTTATTTTTGCTAAATTCAAGTTTTTTTTTTGTGCTTAATTCAAGCATGTACTGAATACAAATTAAATAATGAGAAGTAATGCTGAAATAATAAACACAATAAATACATTCATATAGTAAAACTGACACTCCTGACCTTATTTCATTTCGATATTTTTAAAAATTTGGAGGTACCCCCTAAGATTTGGTAACATTTTAATAATTATATTATTTTTATATTATTTTATTTATTTTTATATTATTCAAGATGAATTTATTTGAGTAATTAAGTAATTATTTTTTGTTGATGAAAGCTTCATTTATTCATTAAGGACCAATTAATTTATTTTTGTTATCAGTGAAAGAGGGCACTTTTCAGTTTATATTTATCACACAAAATGTTCTCATAAAGATTTGTTATTTTTAATGTATTACAGTTAAATATATGTTGTTTGCAAAGTTTTGAAAGTAAAAACAGACACCTTTGGCACAGGAACTAATTTGTCTAATTTTTTCAATACTTGGCTAAAAATATTCAGTGTATATTATATAGTGAAATATAGTGTAATATTTCAGGGGGTACTCCACTGTAAAAAGGTTGTGAAGCGCTGACATACCGCATAGTATGCGACAACGCATGAAAAAATATAGTAACATCTAAAAATAGGTTAGATGTTAGTTACGAGTTGATTATTTAAAACGATTACATTTTGCTGTTTATTCTTGGATCTCACGGTGCACGATGGATGTTTGTCGAGTGTGCTGTAAAATTAATGTTTGGAGACATTTGGTGCATGAATTGTTAAGGAGACATTTTAAATTGAAAAAAGGGAGAGGACGGGGAAAACGATGTGATGTTGGAGTCGATGGTATGTAGTGAGTAACAGTTGTGTTGCGGAGTGGTACATGAAGGATTCACATGGGTTCTTTCTGCACATTCGCTGTCAAAAGAGAGACCATTAAATGCATAACAGCCATGAAAAGAGAATCTGTAATGGTGCACAGAAAGCTCATTAACCTTTACTCCTCTGTGTATACCATCACTGTTAGATAATCTCATAAGCCAATCTCACACAACAGAGCATCTATAAATAGCTTGGCTATAATCTTAATAAAATAAGAAGAATGTCATGGCAGATCCCTTTTCTTTATTGGGGTCATGTGACATCTATATAGTTTTGCTATATGTGAAGAAAATAGCATGTCATTTACACTCTCTGTAGTTTTCACTCCTCTGGTTTCAAGTTAGATAAGGAAGTCTATACTTAGTAGTGGTCAAAATATTTAAAAAGGTGTCATTGGAGTTCGACCAAAAAATGCAATTAAAACATAGGAGTATTAACATCTTTTTTAAGACAATAAAACTTCAAGCAGAAACATCTTCTCCAGTCAAGTGTGAAAATGAAGCTTATTGAGGTATAAAGTTGCTATATTATGTGATTATATTTGAGTTTTCTGTTTAACCACATTTTTAGTCTAAACCAGGGGTAGGCAACCTGTGGCTCTGGGGCCCTTTTCTAGTGGCTCCATGTGGCTTTGTCAAAAACATATGGAAATGAATAACACTAAGGCTATTTTTTTTTTTTTTTTTCCAAACACATTTTTCTATTATTGTCGTAACCATAAGGTCACTCTGATGTTATGCAGCTGAAAAATTGTAGACTATACTCCAAATGAATCTAAAAATAGAAGCAGTAAAAGTAGTAATAGTCGAGTGCTTTTTATTTTACAACACTGACGGTCGGTATTCATCTGTATTCACCATTCAAAGAAAATAGAGCCCAACCGATTGATCAGTTGGCCGATTAATCGGGCCAATTATAGCGTATCACCGATTAATCAACATCGGGCAATATGTAACCGATTTATTAACTTTTTTGCTGCGGAGTTTCTGTCGCGTGCTGCTCCTGTGTGTGTGTGTGCTGCCAGGAGAGTTAGAGGAACATTAAAGCGTGTCAGTTTCACTTTCACTTCCACTCAGACAATCACGCTTTCAGCCCCCCCACGCACACATACACACACACACACACACACAATCACGGACCGCTACCCCCCCGTGCTCTGACAAGGATGGACTGCTATGTTCTTATTTCACATATCGGCCAATATATCGGTTATCGGCCAATATCGGATATCGGCCAATATGTTGGATATCGGCTCTTTTTAGCCCCCAATATTGGTATTGGAATCAGCCCCAAAAATCCCATATCAGTCGGGCTCTAAAGGAAAGCATTCACATAGGCTACCAGTACATTTTTGCTGCACAACACAATAATGGTATTTTCTTTAGTGTAGTTCTGTAAATGCACCAAAACTTAGATTTATTCTCAACATATTCCATGCAAACTATTTCTAAAGAGCTTCTTAAACAGTCACCACTTTGAGGTAAAACTTATAAGGATGTGTTTTGGCTCTAGACAATTTTGTTTTTCTCTTTCTGTTCTTAAATGGCTCTTTAGATAGTAGAGTAGACCCATGGTCTAAACTGTGACAAAAAGAAGACTTGATGACATCATAATACCATTTGACAGTGGAAACATAGTATTAATCCACTGGTTGTTTTGGTTGCTGTGGATTTGTTCTGGTTCACAACTTTCCTCTGTGGTTGATAGTTTTGAATATCATTACATCATTTAACTCCTTTAATATGTGTTTAAAGTAGAAAAGTTAAATCCAATCATGAGGCATCGGATGCACATGTACGTACCACACTTTGTTTTTTTTGTAATTTTTTTTTTTTCCTTTTTCAGGCAGCTTTATCTTATCAGCATTTTACATCATGTATATAACTTCTATATTTGTAAAAAAAAAAAAAAAAAAAAAAAAAAAAAAGACATACTCATACAGGGGAGCAATGACAGAAATAGCAGAAATATACACAGTAACCTAGTATAGAGTTAATGGGAAATAACAAGTATATTTCCCATTCCATGCTTTCCTGCCAGAGACCCTTTTCCCCTTTATAAGATTAACACTGAACATTTGAAGTGTATAGCATGAACCAAGGGTTTACATGGGCCTATATGCATGTTACTCTTATCAAGTAAAATCAGCTCTTAATGGTGTTACAAAATCAACCCAGTTTTCCAATAATTGGTGAATTTGTCTGAATCAAGTCTGACAGAAAAAGCCAACTTCTCCATCCCATAGATGTCACCTATAACCTCTATCCAGTCTTCTATTTTTGGTGCATCTTTTTTAGTCACTTCCCAGTGATGGCTTTTTTACCTGCCACCGACAATATTCTGAATAAGTATTTATCCCGTGAATTTTTTTTATATACCACACTTTCAACCGGATCATGCTAACACTGTCCAAGTAACAACTCCAGTAATAGGTTACGTCGCTTCACACTGTAAACTCTAGGCATTGGACAGGGAGAGATGTTTTTCATAGAAAACACTGGAAATCCCCGTATTCTGGGTCACTTAGCGTGGCTCTAGTCAATCAATTTAAGAAACTCCACCAAGCTTTTATCAAGTGACAACAGTTATTGTTCACGAGGAAGAAAATGCAAGAAACTGAACACTGGAAAATGGCTCAGGAACCCTTGTTTCAACTGTATATTGTACGTTTAATGTGTATACAACCATGAAAAAAAACAAAACACATAACACATGTGCTTTACTTTGTTTCAGTTTATAATTTTTATAGACCAAGGTATGGATGAAGAGAAATAATTAATAAATCTGTACATATTCACAATATTGTTAACCTCATAGCGTAATTGCCTTAGTCATACACTACACAGACAAAAGTACTGGGACACGTTGAATTCAGGTGTTTCTTTTCTAACAGGGGTCTGGGCTCCACCTTCTTCCCCCCCTTTTCCCCCAGTCTCTCTTTCTCTTTCTCTTTCTCTTTCTCTTTCTCTTTCTCTTTCTCTTTCTCTTTCTCTTTCTCTTTCTCTTTCTTTACCCTCTCTCTTTAACCCCAACGGGTCAAGGCAGACAACCATCCTCCAGGAGTCGGGGTCTGCTCGTGGTTTTATCCTGTTAAAAGGATATTTTTCCTCACCACTGTCACCAATCACAAGAGTTTGCTCCTGGAGGATTCTATTGTGTTTCTGTAAATTGGCTTTAGAGTCTGGTATCGACCAGCTCTATATGTAAAGTGTTATGAGATAACTTTTGTTATGATTTGGTACTATATAAGTAAAATTTGATTGATTGATTGATTTGATGGGCTACAAAACAATAATAACAAATGTTATAATTATAACTGATTGGATTTCTATACCACTTTTTTGGACACTCTAAGCGCTTTACATTATTGACCTGTTATTCATCCGCTCTCACATTCCCCCTCTGGTGGTAAACTACACCTGTAGCCACAGCTGCCCTGGGACAGGCTGACAGAAGGGTGTCCGACCACCACCAAACATTCATACGCATTCATACACCAGTGTGAGTGGCACTGGAGACACAAGGGACTGACTAGGGCAGAGCGGGATTTGAGCCATGGCCGCCCTTATGCATTGTTATATATTGTGATAAATATAATATTGTTTGTTAATATTGATGTTTATGTCTCAAACCAGTATGAACAGGACATCTTACAGCTGTAGCCATGATGTGTCCTAATATTTTTGTCCATATAGTTTATAAACATCAATATTTCCTTAAAGTTTATTGGGAGAAGAGGGAAAAGAAAGTAGATGGTTAGTTATGGTAGAAAATTGTTTACAGTCAGAGCATGAAAAATATTTTAGAAATTTAGTGGTAGAACATTTAAAATCATAGTCACGGATTTAAAAAAAAAAAAAAAGAAATGAAGTAAAAACCACCTCTGAGGCGTTTTGGAAGCAAAGATAAAAATTTAAACAAAACTAACCAATGAAATCCAATGATTTTTATCCCAATATCAAAACTATATAATGATATTTCTCATTATTGATTTGTAGCCCAGACCCCTGTTAGAAAAGAAACACCTTAACTCAATGTGTCCAGATACTTTTGTCCATTTAGATACACTATATGGACTTAGGCAATTATGCTATGAGGCCAACAAGTTCCAGTTCTTGCACATTTATTGATGACACAGTAAACCGTACAACAGTCTGAGGCTTTCTATCTACATGAGGTGAGCATATCAATTCTGTCTTCGACTCTTCTTCCGTGAAACGCCGTTCTATCGATTGAGCCTGAGACACACGCATCTGCATTTCTCTGTTGTGTTGAACCTGCTGTGTCAAAAGGAATTTCCACAAGAGGGATAGATTAACATTTGTCACATGCTGTGGTGAGAAAGATGATGCAGAGTCATTTCTAACAGCATGGTTTTAAACTGAACAGGGTTTTAAATAATTCACATTTTCCAAGAAGCCTTGACATGATGTATTCATTAACAAATCAACGAAACCCAAGTGAGACTGTTCATTATTTAGTGATCTGCCATCTCAGATTGAACCTGACAGGGAAATGTCTGTGTACGGATATCTGTAGTGATCTCATTTTGCAGATATTAAATTAACATGGAGTGTTTTTCAGAACCTTTAAAACATAAATTTACAATAAAAGGTTGCTTAAAAAAGACTTTAAGTAAAATGAAATTACTGATGTGCTGTTATTAAGACATGGAGAGTCAGACAAATACCAGTAGAGGGCAGTGTTGGTCATGTCATCAGTGTTACGTCTGAAGAACATACATGGTAAGGACTTTACACATTGCTCAGTCCAGTTCCTTTTACATCAGAGGTGTCAAATTCATTTTAGTTTAGGGGCCACATTCAGATCAATATGATCTCAAGGGGGTTGGAGCAGTAAAATGATAATCTAATAATATATAAATAATGTCAACTCCAAACTTTTCTCTGTGTTTTAGATTGAAAAACTTAAAATTACATTCTGAAAATGTTTACATCTACAAACAACTTGAAATGTCTGAAGAAAAATAAGTGCAGTTAGAACAATATTATGTCTGTCTATCATTTACACATTTGAATTACAACTTACAGTACTTTTCAGAAATTTGAAAGACATGAATACAGCAGGAAAATATAACAAAAAATAACAACAAATGTGAGCAAAATAAAGAATAACAAGAACAAAAAATGCACAAAAATGAACAAAAATTTGAGAAACATGAACAAAATGAACAGAAATAATTTTTAAAAAATTAACAAAAAGCCAACAAATAGGACCAAATTAAGTAATAACAAGAACAAAACATGTACAAAAATGAACAAAAATTTGAGAAAAATGAACAAAATGACAATAAACAAAAAATAATAATAAAAAGCCAACAAATATGACCAAATAAAGCAATAACAAGAATAAAACATGCACAAAAATTTGAGAAAAATGAACAGAAATAAACAAAAAAAATAATAAAAAGCCAATAAATATGACCAAATTAAGCAATAACAAGAATAAAACATGCACAAAAATTTGAGAAAAATGAACAGAAATAAACAAAAAATAATAATAAAAAGCCAACAAATATGACCAAATTAAGCAATAATAAGAACAAAACATGAACAAATAAAAAAAAAAAAAAAACCCAAACAAAAAACTTAAACATTAATAAAATGATGTTAAAATTGCATTTACTTTTCTTAAGATAGTTCATGTTCATATTTGTTCAGGTTATTCACATTTTGTCTGAAAGGATGGTTTGTAAATGCAAATATTGTCATTTAACTTTCCTTTTTTACATTAAAACAAAGATAAAAATTTATAGGTGTCATTATTTATAGATTATTATGATAGTATTTTACTGGTTTGACCCACAAGAGATCACATCGGTCTGAATGTGGAACCTCAACTAAAATGATTTTAACATTTTTGATTGCTAATATGTTCAATGTAATTTTTGCATTTCACAGATTCATCCCATGGGCTGGATAGGAGTGTTTGGCGGCCCGGTTTTGGCCTACGGGTCATATGTTTGACACTTGTGCCTTACAATAAGATAACAGGGGGTGTAATGTTGGGCAGCTGTTCACATCCAAGTTATTCCTCAGTGAATTACACTTACAGGGCATTATTTTGGATCAGTGTTAGAAAAAATGTACATATTAATTAAATCACAATGTAAGTGTAAGATAAAAACTGATGGTTGTTGTTTTTGTCCTTAAATCTCACATCCTAATCACCAATATTTGAGCCGATCAGGTTCAAGATCCCAATGTCTATTAAATAACCACAACAATCACCTCGGCGCTCCCATGCTGGCGCTGTAAACGAGCTCGTGTTGAAACATATTGGTGTTAGCGTCCTATAACCACTAATGCAGATAAAGTTACAGTATTTATTTTTCACATAAATAACCATGCTCATTCTCTTTGGAAAAAAAAAAATCCCAGAATGCTCAGGAGAGGCATGATAAATTTAGTTTCCATGTGAGAAAGTAAAAACAACTTTGACAGCAACGATGTTTTAACAGGGCAAGTGAATTTTGGCACCACCAAAGGCGCTTTCCTGTATTTCTTTTTCGGCAGGGTACATACAACTCAGCTTAATCAGGGCTGCTGTGCACAAAGGGGGTATTTGTTTAATCATTTTGGCTCTGACAGAGGTTTGTACAGACAAGCTGAACACAGCCGCTGCTTATGTGGTGTCAATGTACATATGTGTGTCGTAGAACATGCGTGTGTCTGTTTCTACTCTGTATGTATGAAGCTTTCACTCGTAGTCTGCTGCTTATCTGTCAATATTTATTGGAGAAAAATCAGCGTTCTGAAAAGAACATGGAATACCTAATATATCTGCTAAAAATCTGCACCTGTTTTTCTGAGACGATGAGCTCGTTTAGGTACATGATCATAAAATTGCATAACTGGGAGTAAGATGATTTTTTTTTTTCATCTTCTGGTTGTGTTTTTGGGTACTATTTATCCTATTATTGTGTATCTGTTTTTATCTGTCTTGTTATATCTTATATCTTTATATATTTTTTTTTAGTTTTATCATATTTTGTATTTTTACACTGGAAAAAAATCTAAATCTTACCAAGTATATTTTTCTCACTTCTAGTCAAAATATGCCATCACACTTAAAATAAGACATAATCACCTAAAGAGTAACTTTTCAGTGAGATATAAGAGCTTTCTTTTAGACAATAGATCTTGAAAATCTTGTTTCAAGAAATCTTACTAAGATAATTTTCACTTTTATACTATATGATAATTTTTTTTGCTTAATTCATGTGTTGTGTCGACAGTGCCTTCCACCTGTCGCCACAACAGAGGTAACACAACTAATTTGTTTGACTATTTACATTGGCGCCACACACCTATTATATCCTCCTGAGTTTTTTTTATTTTTTTCATATTGCAGTATATATTGCAGAGTTAAAAAAAAATTGCAATGTCAGTTTTTTCCAATATCATGCAACCCTAAAATAAATCATATTAATTTACATACATGCAGGAAGACATCAGAGCATTGGGGAAAAATCCAGATGTGTTAATCCGATTTCTCATAATAAAATTACTGCTGTTGTCTGATAAAGTGTATCAGATTATCCTGTTTACATGGTCACTTGAATAATCTGATCCAGAAATCAGATAATGATCGGAGTATTGGTGTGTGTGTTAACAGGCTCAATATCTCAAAAGGAAAGTACAATAAATGTGAAGCAGTTACAGATTATTTTTTGCTATTGATTTGTTTTGAAACTGTGCTCTGGGCAAATCAATGCATTGTGTAATTTGTAATGAAACGCTCCACCAGACTCCATCCATCCATACATGTACCCACTCACCCACCCACCAGCTCATCCCAGGGCTGACGAATACAGACTAATAACCATTCACTCTCACATTTACACCTAAAGGCCATTTACAGTGAGTAGTTAACCTATTAAGGTGCATGTCTTTGGATGATGGGAGGAAGGTGGAGTACCAATGCAGTAGGGATATGCCAAAAAACTGATCCATATAAAAATTGCAGTTCTCATTTTCTACGATTCAGAATCGATTTAAAATGTCCCAAAATTGATTTTAAAAAATAAAACAAATCCACTGGCAGTCTGCACACCATTAGCGCAATTAGCGGTTAGCGATTTGCGCGATTAGCAGCAAGCACATTGACACGTCATCAAATGGCGTTAAATAACACGCGAGAGGATGAAAATGTGTACGTGTAGCACGCCCAAATGCAATAAACTGGTGTCACAGCGCGATTTCATGAGATCAGTTTGTCAGCAGGCATCATCTAGAGCACAGGTTTCAAACATGCTGCCCCGGGGCTAAATTCGGCCCGCCAAAGGTTTCAATCCGGCCCGTGGGATGAATTTGTAAAATGCAAAAATTACACTGAAGATATTAACGATCAAAGATGTTGGAATCATTTTAGGTCAATTCAATCTAAAGTGGATCAGACCAGTAAAATACTATCATAATAACCTATAAATAATGAAAACTGCTAATTTTCTCTTTGAGTGTAAAAAAAAAAAGAAGTTACATTTCACAAAAATGTTTGCATCTACAGACTAGCCTTTTAGAAAAAATGTAAATAACCTGAAATGTCTTAACAGATGTATGTGGAATTTTAAAAATATTCTTCCTGTTATTAAATGTTTTGTGTATTTGTAGATAAACTGTGATCTGTACGTTGTGATACACATGTATAAATGATAAACTAAGGCGTAATATTGTTAACATTGCACTTTCAATTTTCAGGTTGTTCGTGTTATTTTCAAGTACAGTTTGTGGATTTAAACATTTTCATCACAGAATTTTACTTTTTTCTCTCAAAAGTTCTTACACTATTATATATGTAAGGGTAGAGACTGCGATCTGGTAGGATTCTACCAGTAGAAACTCCGATCAGAGTCTCTACTGGTAGAAACTCCGATCCTGCCAGTAGAAGGGTTAGGGTTAGGGTTAGGGGTTAGGGTTAGGGTTCGGATCGGAGTTTCCACCAGTAGAGACTCTGATCGGAGTTTCTACTGGTAGAGACTACGATCGGAGTCTCTACTGGTAGAATCGCCGATCCTACCAGATCGCAGTCTCTACCCTGACATATATATTATTTTATTGGACTGGCCCACTTTGTATCAAATTGGGCTGAATGTGGCCCCTGAACCAAAATGAGTTTGACACCCCTGAACTACAGCTTAAGGACACAGTGCTGAGTCAGCCACCAGCGGCAAACCAACGCACACTGCTGTGCCTCACCAAACTCCCTGCTAAGCATGGATAAATGTTTAAAACAATAAATGTGAAAAGGACATTTTAATGTCTGCATTCGTCATTCTGTCTTGCAAATCAGACTGGAGTAGATCATGAGGATCCTTTGCACACCTACAGATTGAAGCAGAAATCTTTATGAATCAAATCATTTTGAATCGAATCGTAGCACAAGAAATCGAAATCGAATCGAATCGTGAGATAGTAAAAGATTCCCACCCCTACTATGCAGACCTATGCAGGAAAACACACAAACTGGAATGGAATCCACCGTCTGGCCGTGGGGCGATGGTGCTAACCACTGTGCCGCCCACCAGGCACCATATTTAACCTTGTCTTCTGTACTTTTTCACTATTTCACAAGGCAAGGAAATGAGTAAATCCTCACATTTAAGCAGCTGGAGATTAGATTTGTCTCTCAGTTAACCAATTAGGTACTGACTAATGGTTTTAGTTCAAGTTAAAGAAATGTATGAATGAGGCGTTTGTCTTTTGAAATGGTTTTGTTTATGGACCTTGTAGTTTCCAGCTGCTCCTTCACTTGAAGTAAAGCAGCTGCTGTATATGTGTCACACAAATCTCCAAAGCCAACAATGACTCAGGATCTCTTTTCCCTTTGAATAGTTGTTTGATCAGCTAATGAGTATAGTACGGTGTGGCATTTACAACAAGATGTACAGTAGGTGTAAAAAATACACAAATGCAGAAAGATACGGTTTTGATCTACTTTAGTTTTTAGACAGTGTTGGATATTTGCTGGCCCAAATCTCATCTGTAGTGTCTGATGTACTGCAGTTCTACTTCTTATGTAAATATGTACATAGCCTATAGCAATGGTTCCCAACCTTTTTTGGCTCATGACCCCATTTTAACATCACAAATTTCTGGTGACCCCAGACATTCAAAATGGAGAAATTTTTTTATGTTGCAAGTAAACGTTAATTTTAGACGACATTTAGTCTATATAATGTATATTATTATGGACGGAGGCAGAAAAGCCAGGTGTAGATTACTGCATAAAGTGAGAATTTTATTTTCCTTGGTCAGGATATGTACAGTCAGTCCAGCTTGTATTTACAAGGCTGACAATTAATACTGAACATACAAGAACTCAAACTATGAATTATGAAAGAGCTGCAGCATCTGAAACCGACCACAATGAACATTTGAAAGATAAACAGAACCACAGTGCTTCAGTTTCATCTTCACAGTTTGTCATGTCTTTTATGGATTGTGATTGTCTCTCTCAACTCACCATATATTTTTTATTAGCAAGTTTTTCTTTTTTTTTTTTTTTTTTTTTAATTTTTATCAATTGTTGGAAATGTCAGGCGACCCCCATTTTAATTTCAGGCGACCAACCGCAAGGTTGATTAACACTGGCCTATATAGTTTTATTACTTACTACTAATATTATTATTGGGGTTTTTTGTATTGTTTGTCTTTTGTACTTTATGCATGCACATTTTTTCTTGTGCTTTATTCTGTTGCTGCGTAGATCCTTGAATTTTCCCATTGCAAGATCAAGTTTCACTTTATCTAATCTAATCTAATCTAATCTAAAACTTTAAAAGCATTTATAAAAACTATAAGGTTCATAAACGAGCTATTGAACTGTTACATTATTTTGTGTGAGTTATTATTACAGTTGTAAGATAATTCCATGCAAGTTTATTTATTAAAATAAAGTCTGAAATGCATGACAAATGAATATGGATAAAATGTCATCGGTAAATTACACACTACCAGTATGTGCAAGATGGTGCTGTCAATAAAATTGTAACATTTAGGCTGCAAGTTAAGAACATAATGTGAATTTTAATAAAATGTAAATGACATTTGAATGTCAATGTCGCTGATTACACAGATGTAAAAATGGTACAAAATAATAATAGAAAACAGGAAAATAATGAGCTGTCACTGACATGTTCTGCACTCTTTGAACTGAAATCTTAAGCCACTTTTACAAAGAAATCCTGGAAAAAAAGGCAAGATGATGATCCCAACTTTTTTCTACCATTGACTGATTTGCACAGCCAAGCTAGAGTAACAGAGGTTAGACCGTCTGGACTTTTACACAGCGGACCTGCATTCTGGAATCAAAGGGGCGGTGACACAACGCAGCGTATAGTGCGCATATGGAGACACTGGCATGGATTCTGGGTGGCTGCCGGTCCCGCGGCTTCGTGCTGCGGGTGAAAATGCCATGTGGCCGTGGCACTCGTGACATCTCTGGCACACAGAATCCACACCAGTGCCTCCATATGTGTCTGCTGTTTCTGAGGTATGGGGGTCGCCGTCATCAAAGTGACCTTGGTTGCACAATGAGAGGTGTTCTTTTTACTTAACGTTCCAGAATCATGATTCCACCTTTACCATGACTCTGTTACTACCTCCAGAGGTGTTAAAATGCCACGATAAAGGTGGGACTAAATGATCCCACCATTTCGTGCCAAAACATTCCCGTAACAGAAGTGCTGTGTAAAAGGGGATTTAGTAACAGTCTAAGTGGACCCAGTACCAAGTTATTTTGTAATGAACAACACCGTAAAGAAAGAAGTGTTAATTGATATATATATATATATTTTTTAATAACACTGAACACAACTGTGCAAACTCACTGTTACTGCAGGCAGTCCCTCACTCTGTTCTCCTGATCTTATTGTGTATGATCTGCATTGTTTCTGCACTGAATATGTTGTTACATGATCTAAACTTGTTTTCATTTGTCATAACTTTACCAGGCTCCAAAACATGTCACACAAATACTTGCAGAATCCTGCAGGACCCGTTTCATGTGTTGTTTTCCGAACATGAATTGCTACCTTCGGGTAGACACTACAGAGCCATCCACTGCAAAAGCAACCGCTTTAAAATATCATTCCTCCCCTTCTCAATCTCTCTTAATAAATCTCGACCACTTACTTTGTAACTGCGAAAATGGCTGGTTACTATTTATTTATTTATCACATTTTATCTCTATTTATCAATGGTGGTATCTCATCGTATATTGGTAATATTTTTAATCACTTTGACTTTTTTTTTTTTTTTTTTTACTTTGACTTTAATTCTTGTGATGTTACATATTTTGGTATGGCTTTAGGGTTGTGCAATAGTTTTGTTTATTTATCTACTGGTGCTGTATCCTGTTCCATGTTTCAGTGTGCCATGTATTTCTGTCACGTGTCTGTAGTGTTATCTATTATTATGTGTCCGCACTGAGATGTCTTCTTGTTTGTACTGTGTTCTCTATATGGCGTTGCAGCCTCCATGCACTATTGCCTACAACAAATTTCCCCCCGGGGGCAACAAAGCATATCTTATCTTATCTTGCAGGTTGATTCATCAAATAATTTTCGCTCACATCATAAATGGACTTTATGAAACCTGCTAGCATAGCAACATGAATGCTACATCTTGTGATATGGTGTGACTGATTTGACAATTACAGACTCAACAAGTGTCTGTGAGGACAGAGATGGAGAAAGACAAATCAAAAAACTTATACTGAGAGCTTAAACTTAGCACCAACCACAAGCTGTATTTTGAGTGTTTGATGTGTCGAGCTCCCTGAAAGCCCCATGGAGAGCACCAGCAAGACACTCTTCTACTTCTATTCCTCCGCAAGGAAACACAATATCTACCGTTGGCCTAATCTGGTAGAATTTCATAAACATACTTTGAGCCCTGACACACACTTCTGCCATTCAGTCATCTTTAAAGGGTTTTTGAGGCAAAAGCACCAATAAACATGAATAAATGGTTAAAATTTCCATATTGATGGATTCAGTATCACCTCATGCAGCGAGTGAAAATGAAGAAAACACTCCTCCAGAAAAGCTAAAAGCAGTCACCTTCAAGCAAAACAGGAATGAAATTTACAAAGAAACTTCTCAAAGCTTCAAATGAAAACGTCTGCTTTATTTTAAGGTGTTGATGAAATTCTGTAATTGCATGTTCAGCAGAAGTCATATTTCGTCATCTATGATCCTTTGAGATAAATTTAGGGATGCATTTTGATGCCATGTATGATCTCTGACCACTTGGGGTCAAATATCTCCGTGGATGTAAGTGGGGGCTTGTCACAGGGTGTCAGGCTTTGTTCACACTGCAGGCAAAAGTGTCCCAAATCTGGCTTTTTTTTTTTTTTTACCTGTATGTGAGCCATATCTGTTTTTTTTTTTTTTTTTTATGACAGTCTGAACAGCACAAATCAAATTTTTTTATTTATTTTTTTCAAATCACACTCAGGCCACTTTCATATATAGTCGTAATGATGACACAATCAGTCTGAACAATCATGGCACCTTTCATCACACTTTTACAGGATTAAAAAGAGACAAATGCCATAATTCTGCCCTGGAGGAGGCGGGACCCAGCAAGTTCCATATTTACTTCTATAAACACAGTGTACCACATGGCCACAGGCTTTTCACACATGAGTCTGATGGCAGTCGCATTTAAATTACTAATGCAAAAAAAACTGGATTTCAGAAAAAAAAACAAAAAAAAAACAGAATTAAGCATTAAGATCGGCTGTGTGAACGTAGCCTTGATCTGCAACATGTACACATTACACACGAGTATCAGTATTGACTGACCCAAGGCATTGTTGAAGGGAATTCATTAATATGTAAATAATGTAAAAATATATTCTGTCTGCCATGATGACACTTGTGTGCTTGGCAGGATCAACACAGGGAGACACTCAACTGTCCCACTCTTAATCAAAATTTCCTCGCTTTTCATCAGTTCATTTGTCTCTTATGTAATGTAGGCTATTTGTGTGCTTCTATGAAACTGGTCCCTAAAAATAGGACGTGGGGGCTAAAAATTCAAACCAGATGTAGACTAATGTTATGAAGCAAGTTTGGAAGCACTTTGGGTCTATTTTAAAAGATAAAAGAGAAAGAATATTTCAGATTAAACACATTTTTATATTATACAAAAATCTGCATGTAACACAGTAAAAAGGACATGAAAATTACGTGCTGCTATTTTTTCGAATATAATTTTATTCTCTCACAGGTACATTTTGGGAATTGAACTAATTATCCAAGGCAGAGTGTTTCACAAAAATGACCGCTGTTGCAAAATTACTTATGATTTGTTTGTGTTTGACAGGGCAGGTTCTGCATGTAACACGAGCGGACACGATGGGTTACACATGAAACCTGGAATGAGACTGCCGATTCATGAAAAACCTGCATGTCTGTATTAGAAAAACTAGTAGAATCATCAAATTTAACACTGTCTTTATTTATAGTGGCATATAAGACCATTTACAGTCATGTTTTTCCAGATCAAATGCACTGACACCTAGGTAGCTTTTCATATCCCAGTTTTGGTCCTATTTTTGGCCCCAATATTTTATTAAGAATTCATTAATTATGGGATGGCTCAGAGCAAGAGTATACTCTTTTTTGCATTTTTCTGAGGTCATCATTAGGTACATCTTGGGGGGGGGGGG
Organism: Sphaeramia orbicularis; assembly: GCF_902148855.1. NCBI lineage: Eukaryota > Metazoa > Chordata > Actinopteri > Kurtiformes > Apogonidae > Sphaeramia > Sphaeramia orbicularis. The sequence continues at coordinate 16,739,156 of NC_043979.1, read as the reverse complement.
GGGGGGGATATGTCTAAATTTCTCTTTTATTGTTGGGTCTTAAAAGCTGGAAAGTGCCAGGTACCAAAATTAACCCAGTTTCATAGAAGCACCCATTTTGATTAATGGTCCTAACATTTAACCAGTAGTCATATTGTACATGTCACACAAAAGAAAGCTCAAATACAGTACCCAGCAGTCATAATTTTATACCTGAGATTTTGTTTTGTGTCGTTTTTACTGTATTCAACTGTATTTCGTTGTATTGCACGGATCACTGTTATTTATTTATTAAGCGGGGACTGCAGATAAAAATTAGTCCTGACGCTAACTCCGGCGTATTTACATTTTTATACTGAAATGGAATGTATAAATGTGTTCATTAATGTGCAATGTCCTGCCTAAATAAAGATATTTATATTTATACTGTCACACCACTGACAAACCTTAACCTACCAGAAACAGTTTTTAATTTGTCGTACATTAATGACCTACAGTGTAAAATATCCGCTCACTACCTGATGGCATATTGCCAGCGCAGTGTCCACTTTCACTGTATGCCGCCAGTCTTTGAGCAAAAGAGAAAACCTAAGAGGAACCTGATCCCTGTTGACACAAAGTTTAAATGACTATATTCCACAAACACGGAGGCGGTGGGCCTTCTCTTGGGACTTGTACAAGCCCGCAGCTCCTGTGTACAGTTTAAATAGCTGGTGGATGATTAGAAGGATCAAATGACCAAGGGATAAAACCACAAAGGGGTGCTCTGCTCAGTGTGAAAACATTAAGGTGCTCATTATGATTACTTACGACCTGTTGACTCACTAAAATTGCTGTGAAATTGGCCATACGGTTGAGGAATGCTGTGCCCAGACAGACAGTAATTGCATTTCCTGTTAGTCTCCGAGTTCCTCTCCCTCATTCTATGTGGGTGTGAGACTGAACAGTTCTTTTAGCTGTCTTCGATTATAGATATTACTGAACTCGCTGTTAGCAAAGACAGTCAGAAGACATAAAGCTACACTACACACATTACACTAGAGTGACACATTAAGGGAAAATCCTGAGAGAGTGTTTTTTACTTTGATTTTGCCATCATCCTTAAAAGTTTTACCCAAACCCCACAAACTGACCTGACCCTATTAGGGTTTAACTCAACTTTACATGATTTTGTAACAGCCCAGAGCCAAGGGAGCCATCTCCAAAACGTGACTAGAGAGCAGAGTATGGTATGGTGGTACATGTGAACATATGGCGTACATAATGCTGATTTAAAATGCAACTCTCCTAAGACTGCACCTAGGCCTCTTAATGGTATTGAGTCGAGAGAACAAGCTCGCTCCTCTGCGTCCTGTTCGATAAAACTGAGGTTTGGACGTATGCCATCGCTGGGGGCTTGGCAGGATGCAGTGACTCGCTGAGGTTTGAAACCCCATTAAAAATTGTCACTTTATTTTAAGCAGCTGCCACACTTGTGAGTCCCACATCCTTCTGGAAAACCAATCAGCGCCCTAAAGCTGAGCGGGGATTGGCCGAACAAGATTCATACTGTGATTGTCTGAGTTGTTAAAGTTAGTTTCCCCTAGATGACTTGAGGGTAATGAAGGCTTTTAATTTTCTTGTCACCTAAATCTGTCCAGTGAGGTGTGTCATGAAGTGCTGGGAGGATTTTTTTTTTTTTTTTTTTTAACTGCGAACTTGTTTAAGCTACATTGTTAGTCTGTGAATGAACCAATGACTTTTCTAAAGCTGAAACTGTAAAATCTGAAGGCTTTTACACACTGAGAGCACAATGAAATAACAACATAAAACTGCAAAATGATCATTTATAAATAATTTGCATCTAAGGTATTCGTACTGGCAGTAATGTGAAATTGAATGGTAGAAGAAAATCCCCACAATGCTTTGCAAACCCTGGCACTCATGGCAAACAGTGCAGCCAAAGTAATGAAAAAATGTAATAATCACTGGAAATAATCATACAAAAAGTTTTAATAAGTCCTCTAGCATACCTTTTATGTAATTGGATCACTGAATTGTTGATGAAGCAGTTCCTGAAAACACTCAACAGACCTTAAAATGACAATTTATGAGTCACAGCACAGTAATTTCCATGTCCCAGCAGCAGATTTTCTGAGCTTCCCCTCTCATTTGATATCAGCGATCAGCAGAAGTCTCTTTAGGGAGGCCTACATGGAAATAGCTGCTGTGTAAACATACTTTCCTGGAAGTTTGCACATTGGTCAAATTTCACTGTGTCCTGCAAATTCTGACTAAATTTGCAGGACGGAGAAGGCAAATCCTTAATCAGATTTGACAGCATTGTAGTTCATAATGTAGCAAGCAACAAGGGACAGCCATGTAGCATTGCAACAAGTGGTGTCCCATTTCAGGTAGTGGTGAGAGTTGAGGACATAAATGGATAGTATGATTGGACCGGCGTGGGAATGGGCCTGTGTCTTGTAAATTTACCTGTCAATGTGATGTATCTCACTAAAGTTTCTATTTTTATACATTTCTGCTTCACTTACAGGACATACTACGTAACAGAGGATGGACAAAAAGAATAAGTAAATCAAAGGAGGTGACCAGTAGGTGTTGTGGATCTTATGGAAGACATCGTGTGAGACATTTCAGTGATGTGTTTGGATACATGGTGGTAAGAAGGTAAGAAGTCACTACCAACTGGATTTATAGATTAAGGCTTGATGTTTTACAACTTGTCGAAGAAACTTGTTTTAATGAGTTTCTCCAGAGGGATTCATCATAACTGGTGTAGTTCTCCTTCATATGCAGATTGGAAGGACAGTAATAGTTAAAAAAAAAAGAGAAAAATTTAAAATTCCCACAATCATTCTGTTAAAATCTCTGCAGTACATAAAGTATAAGCTGTCCATAGTTGCTTTTCCATTGACCCTCAAATTGCGTAAATATAACTTGTGCATAAAAACGTACTGAATGGAAAACGACTATTTCGCCAAAACTCGTTTTTCGATTAAAAGTTTATGCACTGACGAGGTGTTTTTTGGACGTAGCGCAAATGGTATATCAAAACTGCAATGGAAAGACCTTTGTCCGCAACTAGAGTCATGTGAATACAAAAAAACACATGTTGACGGATGTTACAACAAGCGAAGAAGAGTTTTAAAAGAAACATGGTGCAGTATGTGTGAACACACCAGGAAACTGAATCATTTTTTAAAATTTAGTACAGAATAGAGGAATAATATACATTAATAATGAATATATCTGTAAATCAACACGATATTTACGTTTGTCGCCATGTTTATGGCATGACTTTTCATGTCATCTCATGATGATGAATAAACAAATCATCGCATTTGTGATTTAATGGAAAAACCGACATTATACACTTCTCTTTTTTTGACATTTAGTAAATATTGGTAAAGTTTTGTGCATAGGTCCAATGGAAAAGCGGCCACTGTCTTGTCTTTTCTCTGTCTCTGTCTCTTTGTACAGACATACACACACTGTACATACACAAAGTTACACAAACACACTCTCATGTATGGGGAACGGTTTTGTCTCGCTTGCTGTTGGCAATTTAGTCCTTATAGCATGCAGATGGTTGGTGTCACTCCAAGGTAAACCTCAGCTCTGCCAGACAGAGTGCACACTACCTGCCAGCAGCCTCTGCTCTATCATGGTCTAGTAGCATCCACCAACCCTATGCCTCACAGTGGGCGTCTGCTTTGCAAATCCATACACACAGTCTAGTTCCTGTTGTGTTTCTGTCCTCAAATGGCTAGAGATGAGTATAAACAAGCCCAGAAACCCCGCTGTTTATTGTTACAGGTATGTGCAGTCAAGGCCCTAGCAACAGGGGGTGAAAACGCCACTGTTTATTTTATATCCAGTTCTGAAGTGTGCTCCGAGACACACGGAACAGGATGAATAACACATTTAGGAGGAAAGAAAAGACAAAAAGCAAAATAATCAACACTGAAGCAGAAAGATGGAGGGGGTGTGCGGAGGATTTTTTTTGGCAGAATTTTGCAAACAGCAGCAGAAAATTACAAGCTCCAAAAAGTTAGTAGAAACATGTTGTTTCAATGTTTTCGATAAAAAAATATTTTAGAAGTGCAAGAAATGAAGGGGGGAGGGAGAAAAGTTGTGTTTTTGTCTATGAAAGTTAAAATGTTTGACTAGGCTGAGTTCCAGCATGGAGGACAGCCAGCTGTAGTTCCCCCTGTTCTGGTGGGCCATGAGGCAGAGGTCAGCTAAGTCTGCTGAAATCAAATCCAGTGTCTCCCACCCGCAACAACAATGTGGCAGAATGTCCCGAGGCTAATGACATGGTTACGCTGTTGTGTTCTGGGGTAATTCTAACAAAAAGTTTGAGCCTTGCCCTCGCTTGTCTCTCCAGATTACATAGACATGTAAGGCCTGTCTAAGCAAAAGCCAGGTGCCTTATCCTATCACCTTGTGTGGCACAGAAACAGCTGAATTAGCAGAACCTTGGCTAACATTTGTCTGGTATATAAATGAGATCTCATATCCAGTTTCGTCTTTGAGACCTGTTCGATGTCTCTGTCAAACTGCGCTGTTGTATTCACACCTGATGACAAAAGCAGATACAATTTGAGGGCGAAATGTTTTTAAATGGTGATGTTTATGCAAAAGACAAATTAAAAAAATCAGTTACATATCAGTGATATGTACTTTGTGCTGCATTTAACTTCGTGCGAGTTGCACAATACCTGCATACTACAGTAGTATTGAACTGCATGAAATGTTACACTGCTACAAGACCTTGCTTAATCAGACTGAGCCATGGTTTCCAGATGGTATTTAGATATGTAATGCTAACAAATGAGGCTTTGCTATTATAGTAACATGCTCCTAATGTTATTCTAGCAGCTAAATCTCTCTCTTTCTAGTGGTTAGAGCAGCTTAGATGGTTTCCTCGGGCATGGACTAAGCATGTTTGGGTATGCACATTCTCTTCTTAGCATGTAATTGTAATATTATTGCCATGAAGTCCTTGAATTTAGCAAACAACACAGTACTGGTCTGTATCTTGAGGATATTGTCTTTTGCATTTGATCTTGGAGACTCATGCTGCTCTGTCTAGAATGTTCTTTGAAACTGCAGACGCTACTATTGTACGCTGTGACTGCTGTTGTGTATATGAACTCTGGCTGCTTAATGGATTTTGTAAATTAAATCCATATAGATCCGTCTGTATCATCTTTATATGCTTATCTTCTTTTTTCCACATTTCCCACACCTTTCAGTTCGACTTCAAGGAATGCATTTTTTGTTGTCCCGCCCCTGTGTTCCTGACAGGTAGTGACTGCATGAGAGGACAGTTTGTCCTGCAGAGCTATGCAGGCTGCAGGGGCCCATGTTTGGCTTGGATGCCAATGAATAACATTGTATGGAGAGAGGAAATTAAAAATGCAGGGTTGTAATTTACTGGAGAGTGGAACTGATTTAAAAGCTCTTTTTTTTTTTTTTCACCGCTTTGCTTGAAGTTTTCCAAATATGCCACAGCTGAGTGTGAACTGAGCTTCGTTGTACTGGCAATAACAAGTAACAGGCAAATCTGCCAGTTCTCTACCTTCCTCCCTCTTCCTTGCACTTGGCAAAGACAGCACCATGCTAAGGTAAGCCTTCATGGAATCCAAATGCTAGACATGCCTAACTGATTTCACATCTCAAATAAAATGCAGCTTTATACTATCATGACAGATGCAAAGGCATTTCCCCCTGCACACCATGTATGCACTACTTGCTAGCTTGCCAGAGTGTTGACTGATATTATCCTTTACTTGTGCAACATTCTCAGATTACTTGCTTGCCTGTGGTCGCTGTGGGTGGTTCCCTGGTGTGATACAGGTAACAACAGATTAATAGAGTCATGAATCTAGCTTTACAAGGTAGTTGTAAATAATTTTGGAAAACCTCTCCTGGTCTTTCTCTTAAAGTTAAAATGGCAGTATTTTATGCATGGACTGTTTCTCTACTGTATTTCTTCTGTGCAGAGAGCTGTCCTGACACTGACTAACACTAATGAAAGAGTTACAAATTAGGAAGCATACCTCACTCAGGCGAGCTGCTGAGTTAAAGGAAACTGCTCTTGGATTTTTTTTACGGCTTTCTCCCTTTATAAACCTCAAATTTGCTGCTGGGTAACTCAACCACTTCCTCCCTTCCTGTGAGATCAGGCAGTCAAGCAGGGTGAAGCCAAGCAGTGCAGGGGCTGCTGTGGCTTGCAAACAGCTGGCACAGTTCTCACTATACCTTTGGCACCTGTGGGTGGGCGTCAACACTGTTGGCTAAACAAACAAGGCCATCGTCCAGCTCCTACCGCAGCCATGAACAGCGTATGGAATTAGGGTGCCACCTTCAGCAGTGGAGGCTAAGTGGTGACACAGTTACTTACATGTATCTTTCATCTGCGGTGTCAAAACTGAGTCATTTCTATTAGAAAAAGATGATGTTACTCCTCAGGTTGTTGTATCTGTTGTTGTAGTCTCACTAATATATGGCAGGTTCCAGTGCTCTCCTGCAGATGGCGGTGTTGCCCTGGTCTTGTTAAGAGTAAACCACTATGTGTGAGGCCTTTTTCCTAATTGATGACTTTTAACAAGCCTATGCAAATGTCTCTCTCTGTCTCCGTCTCTCATTCTGTCTTGGCCTCAAGCCTGCCATCAAAGACTAGATGTTGAAAATATAGTGCCGCTTAGGAAAGAGGTGACTTGTGAGTGTGGGGAATTTTTAGCTGAGTTTTAGCCAGCTTTTAGAGCCTATTCACCCACGTGAGTGTATGGTAAGGCATCACCTTCCAGGCTGGGGAGGTAAATGAGATGGATGAAGTACCCACTGATCTGTTTGCCTAAAACAAACACAAACTGGAATTTGCCTCCGTGATGGTTACATGGAAGACTTTAGGGCTGTAGCGCCGCACACCATTACCACCAGCGGAATTTTCCTAAAACAAGACAAGAGAGTCAAGTAGCCAGATAGACAGAAATAAAATGAGCGAGGAGTGAAGGGGACCCTCCAGAGAGGAGTGAAACTTTCCACAGGTTGGCCATGTTTATGTGGAGCTGGCAGGGCCTGTGCTGAGGAAAGGATGCTGTGGAAGTCAGACTTGTTGCTGAGCAAGGTTCTTGTTCTCCTCTGATCTGTACAAACGCCGCTTCGCTGGCTATCTTTCCATCTCCTTCCTCTTGCAATATCTACCTCCCAGCTTCTGGTCACTTATTTACCCTTTTGTCCTCCTTTCTTGCTTTTTTCCACATAATAAATGTGCTGATATTTGTCCAGGAAATAAAAAGGCATTAAAAAGGACCTGGAGTACCCAGTTTTCACTCTCTGCAGCCCCCCAACCACCATTACCACCATCCCACTACTACCTCCTCCATGATGACACAGCCTTTTTTTTTTAAAACTTGATGGGAGCCCAGAACAATAGTGGATGAAGCTGAATCACACACATTTTTGCTAGAGTAATAGTTTTCAGGCAGGAGATTTGAAAACAAGCACATTTCATGGTTACTAAAATAGATCAGTCAGGGAAAATAAACACGACTGATTTGTTTTGTCTGGAAAATGTGCCTATATTGCAACTTAAATAGCATTCCTGTTATAATATATTTATTGAGAGATCAGCTTAAAGATTTCCTTCTGTGTATGATACAATGGGCTTAGTGTAGCCCGTGTCACCATCGCCTCATCTCCATCAGCACACAGACGTTTACTCTTCAGTTCTCAGCCCTTCCCCAGTCTCCAGGATGACAGGCCCACTTGGGACTTCTGTATATGATAAACTATGTGATATGAACCTCCACTGACCTCTCCTCCACCTTCTCTTTCTCCTTCTCCTTTGCCTTTTCACATCTACCTTTTTTCTTCCTCTTCCTCATCCTTAATAAATCCCCCTCTCAGATTTCTCTTTCTGCCCTTCATGGGTCCCCCTCCTCAGCCTCAGCTGCTGGCTCTCTGCCCACAGTCAAGGATGTGAGTGCCCAGCGACGCTGTATGATCCCCGGGGATGGAGAACCGGCAAAGCAGGGGGGCTGCTGATGGCGGTCAGAGTTAGAATGAGCTGGGCAGCCGCAGGAGAAACCACAGCGTGTGTTTGTGTGCTGTAGCGTGTGTTGGTGTGAACCCTTGTCTCAGGGGTTAACACACTATGTCCTGCATAATAGCCCAAAAGACCTTAACCCTTTACAGGGCTCTCATAGAAATACTCTGAAATTCCAAAATTCAACTGTAGTGTGTTATTGGAGGATCTAACAAGAATTTTTCAAACATTTTTATTGTTATGTCGAAAATCAAGGTCAATGACGTTACTATATTTGGTTCCTTACCCGTAAGTGGCAAAAAAAAAAAAAAAAATACAAGAAGTCTAAAAAATATAACAAAAACACATTTAAGGTGAAAAGAATATGTATTTTAGAATGATAGAACATCACTTTTAGAACATTACAACAACATAAGTACTGATACAGATGCATTATGACTTTGAACATCATTACTTACATTAGTCAGGGATCCCGCGGGGTCTTAAAAAGTCTTAAAAGTCTTGAATTTACAAATCTGCATTTAATACCTTAAAAAGTCTTTAAAAGGTATTCAATTAAAAAAAAGGGGAATAAGAAACCAAGAAGTGAACGCACTGGAGATACACACAGGAAAATATATGTACGGATAGATTGTTTTGTTCTTTTCTGAAAAGAAAAGAGATATAGAAAAACAACATTGTAAAATATTATATATGTGTGTGAATGTAAATCATCATCATCATCATCATCTTTATTTGCAGACTTGGGAGTCCATTTAAAAACAAACAAACAACCAATCAACAAACAGAGCAGATTTAAAAACTCAGGTTAAAAATACAAACAAAACATCATCAAATGTAAATGTAATGTGAATTCTCCACTACAAAATCAAATAAAAACTTGAATTAAAAAAAAGGTATTAAATTTGACATGGTAGGTCTTACGTTATGTTGTCTTAAACTTGTTCATTGTATTAAGTTTGAAAAGGTCTGGGAAGTGTCCAAGAAAGTAACATTAGTCTACTCAGTTCCACCCGTTCCAACCCGACAATTTCTATTGAAATTAGGAACCCGTTATCGTTAACTTTGCAGCCCCTGGTGAGAAATGACTAGGAATGATCTAAATGTAGGCGTTGGAGTAAATAAATACTTTTTCCGAAATTCTAGATGTCATAAATTTTTGCCAGTTTGGCCATAAAATAGACTGTGAAATAGGCATTAAATTCTGTTCTAAGTAGTTTTAAAAAGGTCTTAAATTTAACTTGTACAAACGTGTGGAGGCCTGATTAGTACCATTACTTCATGGTACCTAACAAAGCAGTTACACTCACTTTTCATGCTGAGGTGGGCCTTGCAGACCACATTTGACCTAAGATTGTTTTCTCACTGTAACTGTTGCTGTCACTGTCTTGTAAAGCATGCGGAAATGACCAAAAATAGTCACTTGCCCGACAAAGGGTTAAATGCACACACACATGCGTTGTGTGTTTGTATCTGTTCAGTAACTCACAAAAACAGGGCTGGGCAGTTCTGGTTCAGCTCTGTTGAAAGCATTAAATGTTCAGTAGCTCTGAGGAGTGAGCTGTTAGCTAGAAGTAGCTGTCATAAAGAGATTCCCTTGTCTAATAATGAGGTTTGTTAAGTTAGGCCAAACTGGGCCACAGCTGCACACTGTGGTAAGCTTGACCACTAAACCTTATATCTTGAACACAAGAGAGTCAAATGTGAAATCAGAGTTGCTGTTTTTAATGACCATAGAGGAGAAACTCATCAGTTTGATGTCAGAGCTTTGAAATAATGAATGAAAAATTGAATAGGGCTGGTTTATACAAATTCCCCTTTGTTGACGTGTATAAAAGGTGTATTATTTAGGGTCAGTTTTCTTTTTAGGACTAGTACCAAATACTAGTACCAATACTTGAAGACTCACTTAAAGATGAAAAATCATGGTGTCTAGTGTCACAGTTACTTCAACACAAAATATCAGATGGAAATACTATAAACTAACTGTCAAATCAAACACAAAGAGCAATTCATAAAAAGCTAGAAGCACTCGGAGAGCGCAGACCTCCGCCAAGGCTGATCAGTGGCCCCCCCCCGTGGGCCCCCCCACACCAAGGAGGTTATGTTTTTGCCAGGGTTTGTTTGTTTGTCTGTCTGTCTGTCTGTTTGTCTGTCCGTTAGTGTGCAACATAACTCAAAAAGTTATGGACAGATTTTGATGAAATTTTGTGGTCTGCGCCCCCCCCCGTGGGCCCCCCCACCTCCGATCACCACCAAAATTTAATCATTTCTTCCTTATCCCATTTCCAACAAACCCTGAAAATTTCATCCAAATCTGTCCATAGCTTTTTGAGTTATGTTGCACACTAACGGACAGACAAACAAACAGACAGACAGACAAACAAACAAACCCTGGCAAAAACATAACCTCCTTGGCGGAGGTAAAAAGGTTAGTAAATGAATATTTTTCTCATTTCACTGGTTATTACTTATTCCTCAGATAGTACTGTGGTGTGGACATCGATCAGAAGCATGGAAATTAACTGTACAGAGTTAGTGAGCTGCATCAGAGCCCCTTTTAAATGTATTTAATTGGATTAGTTATGGTGTAAAAATGCTGATTATTGGATCCAATAATCAGCCATACTAAATAATCAGTCTATCCCTAATAGGCGCATGGTTTTTTTGTCAAGTTCACTGTCTTATTGTAAAGTGTCTGCATCACGAGAATTGATAAATATTACTGAACATCAATAAAAACTTGTGCACTAATTGGTGTTTAGAAAATTAGACCTGCCTCCAGAGCTATCAGAAGTTTAGGCATCATACAAGTTGCAGTTCTTCACAAGGAGGATATACATGTCTGAACTTCCAGCAACTCAACAACTCAACTCGTCATTTTTAAAATCATGTCATTCATATGCAAAACTGTGAAATTGGTAGTGATATGGTGGTCAATCAGAGGATCATAACGTAAGCAGGTTTCATTCTGTCAAACTATTTGGTTCATAACGGTCTGACACTAAGCACTTCATAGGCGAATACAGGCAACACTTTTAATTTTCCTGTGTCAACATCCCTGATTTAGGGTTAGTGGTAAAAGAGTAGCAGTGTTTTTTTTTACCTGTTTTATTTGTCCCGACAGGTCTGAACAGGATCTGAATCCCTTATCCTTTATGAAAAGAACAAGAGAGGAAAGTGAGAAAAATGCGGGCACAGAGAGGTTGTACTTGTCATAATACATGTGCGTTTGTGCGTGTGAACTAGTTTAAAGTCATGCTTATTCAAGGCCTGTTAGGAATTTGCATGTACAATATGTGTATGTATGTATACATATGCTGCCTGTGAGGCCCCCCGAATGTGGTGAACGCCACCTCCCACCCCTCTTCACACACTTACATACTGTTTGTTTTTACATTTGCATTGTGGGACACCATCGCCTAGCTGCCCGTGCTCCCAACTGTCAAACAACATTATTGGGGTTGCCCCATTTTCTCCTCAGCAATGGTACTGAAGACTACTAAAGACGTAGGGATTACGGCTTCCACAGTGAAATGGACAAAGAAGCACACATGCACAGCGGACGGCCAACCAAGACTACATTTTTACCCGATTCCACGGCTTTGCACCACAGCAGAAATAGAGACATGAAGCCATAACAAATGGAAGTCTTATAAAACAAAGAGTCCACTATTTTGAGTACAAACATATCCAAGAAAGACTGTTTCCTTTCTTCAATGACCGAAACAAAGACTCTTTAAAAATGGCTCTTTATGGTTTTGAGTTGCACAGAAAAATTGGATTGGGGTTCAAAGTCGACTCACTGAAGGTCTTCCCAGTACAACAAGAACCATGAAGTTTGAGAAATAGCATATGGCCCGGGACAAGAAAACACACTGCAAGAATGGTTATTGTACTACAAACCTCTTAAAAGTACGAGAAGTGTATCAGTATTGAAAGCGTGTATGATTTCAGCAGGCCACTCAAATTTACACCTAAAAACCTCCTTACATATCTTTCAACGATGTGACATCTGATGAAGTATATTTCCTTCTTTCCACTGATCTGGAAAGCGCATCATATCCTTCCTCACCACTAAGAGCCCGTGGCTGTGATTTAGAGAGGGGACGGCTCGATTAATCTACAACTTTGCTTCTTCAGCCCAGGCCGGGGTCAAACTGATCAAAATGTGTGATTTGTGACAGATCCTTTACCATAAGCGACGAAACAGAGGCGAACTATTTTCAGTGCACGGACTTACGTGTTCTTTGAGTCGATAGATCAACAAAAGCCGCTGTGTTTCGAGATTTTGTTGCTGTGTAGTCAAGCTTTATTTTAGATTCTGGCACGCTTAAGAAATTTCAGTGAAAAATATCCTACTGTGGAGAGTTAAAGTGTCCTACATTACCCCCAGTCAGCCATAAATGATGTCACATCCTATTAGCCCTCCATGGAAGCAGATACATTTCCTTTGTGAATGTGTGTTGGTTGGCTGTAGCTTAGGTGTGAAGTCGGGGTCCAGACACCTTGAGAGGAGAGAGTGAAAAAGAGAGGTAAGGGAATAGTAGCTTCAGCACAGAAAAAAAAAGGGGGGGGGGGGGCAGTAAAAGGAGGATAAAGGATGAGAAGTCTGCTAGAGGTTGTAGCTGTAAATCAGCCTGTCTCCAGTCTTAGATTCGCAGAGGACAGAAGTGTGTGATTTATGAAGTCTTTATAACTGAGGGAGGTGGCATTAGGCACAGCAAAGAGTTACAAATGGAGAGACATTAACCTCTACCTGTGGCTGTCAGATTGATACAGTTTTCTCTTTTGCTCAAAGAAAAACTACCATCTGAGGCTGAGGAATGGGCTCTAGGAGTTATAACCCTCTATAAAGATTAGATATTCAGTATGGACAGGGGTAGAAAATGTACTTCTGTCACCACCTGGTTGGAGAAAGTGAACCTTTTATTTCTTCTTCTTGAAAGGGGCCTTTGGACAGGATCTGTAATTCTTTAAAGTCAACTCCTGGGCATATTTTACACTGTAGCAAGTAAGAATCCTCTTGAAAATGAAAAATCTGGGTTCAGAAACAGCCTGTGTGTTCTTAATGATGAAATGAGGCGGCGGTGTAACACCAACAAAAGTGAAAGTGATAAATTCGACAGCTATGCTGTGAAAACACATCAAACCGAAAATCCCTTTTCCAAACATTCCACGTTCGTTTGAGCACCTTTGCATTTATTTGTTTTTTTAATTCGTTCTCATGCATTTTAATAGATCCATTACCTATAAATATCCGAACATACACAGGGACGTATCCTTAACGGGGACCAAGAATAACAAGCCCAGGAAGGCCAAGATAGAGGAGGCTGTGTGTTCATTATGATATGCAACATTCATTTGGCACATTAATTAAGTAGCTCGAGGCAGCAGTGGCAGGATGACGGACAGGCCTAGTCACTGGGGGCACGTCTGATACTTTGCCAAGTCCTGGCCTTGCTGTCCAGCTGCTGATTTATGGACAGAGCCAGAAGTCGGAAAAGTATCCAGGAGTCATATTTTTAGTGGGCGGTAGTGCTATGCACATGTGCAAGGTTTGAGCCCGGCCCCATGGGACGCCATTCATCTCTCATCACTGCCATGTTGATAACATCCTCCTCTATATGATGCACACATCCCATTCAGCTGCACTCACGTGGTAGCGGTCGGAGGAACCTGGTGGTGGTCAGCTTCCTACAAGTAAAGTCACATAAATACACAGCCTGTGTTTAGATGACACTGGGTCTCTGCATACTCTTTTTGTAATCCTTTTGTGAGTTTGTGATTCTCGGATGTTTAACAGGAAGTTATTGAGGAGTGTATAAAGCCGAGTTTCCTTCCTGCGCAGACAGTGGTGTAATTTGGCAGAATTTTCACAGCTCCAGAACTCCCTCTGTTTGCCCCCACCACCACCACCACTACCACCACCACCTCCACCACCACCACCAATATTTCTTCCTTATGCTTCAATTGTATCCATTTTAGTCTACACTTTTACAAAGCAAAGAAAAATGAGAGGCCTTTTCCATGCCAGCTGTCCCTTGATGTATTCTGGTCATCAACTGCACATGTGCAAATAATGCTTTTCTTCACTCATTTGAATATCAGAATGGCTGATTATGAGGGTGGCATGCATGAGCACAACCCTTCAGGGGTAGAAAGTGAAATAGAAAGGACAGAAAGATGAAAGGAAGTTTGAGGTAATAGCTATGGGTCTGGGATTGCATATCACACTTGTAAAGCACATGAAAGTCTCAAAGGATTCAGAATCAACATCAGTAAACAATGTGATAAATGGTTGCAGTTCTCAATAGTTTGGTCATTTTCAATAGGTAAAATCTGTTCATGCATTTTTAAATGTAAATTTTAGCCTTGGATTATTATACAGTTGTCCATGAAGGTGGAAAAAAATATTTTTACCTATTCTCATTAAATGATTGTGATTTATTCTTGATAAAGTGTAACTGGGCCTTGGTATGGAATCATAGCACTCAGTTAAAGGTCATTACTGATGTGTATAATAATAACAAAGAGGTGTGTGTCTGAAAACAACATTATTCCAACTTTTTGATCAACACTGTACTACAGCTTGTTTGTCTCTTGGTTTCTTGCTGTAGTTATATCCTAAAAAACAAGAATTATTATCAATGACTAGGAAAGAATAGGATCAGTATTGGTAGTTTAGATAAGGACATGATTTACCTGAATTAAATTAAATGTGTATTCTCTTCTGTTGTATATTTACCAATGATTATATTGAATTTTTTGTTTGTTTGTTTGTTTTCATGTGGAAACACTGTGCTAATTGTAAATAGGATGAGGCAAAATAAGTCTTAACTTCAGCCTAAACCCTTTTGGTTGCATTGTATATGGATCAATGGATATGTTGTTTTTTTGTTCGTTATTTAAAGTAATTAACGACTGAATAAACTACTACTACTACTACTAGTACTACTACTATTATTATTTATGTTTGCATTAATTTAGTTGAGGAAAAGTAGGCTAGATATGTCCAAACACTTTTAATATTTGTTACTCAGGAAAGTGTATTTAGTTTAGAAAGTGCACACCTTTGAAATACACAATGCATTCATGTGAATTAAATGTAGTTAGTGTATATTGTGTGTATTGACTGAATTTGAGAATATGTCATCTTGACTATGTCACATAACTAGTACATATTGTTGAGCTGATGTGTAAAGCCAAATGCAGACTTGCTCCAAAAAACTTAAGAGCGTAGTGCGTGTTTCACAGCACTACATTTATCATACTAGATCAACACTTGGGAGTCATCTGATCTCAACATATAGAGAAAGCAGAATGTTAATGTTGTGGTGATCGAAACATGCTGCATTTTTCATCAGTGTCAGATACCGGCAAGTGACAGGAGGGTGGAAACTGGCAGGAGCACTTGGCTCCATAGCTGCGCAGTAATAACCGGATGAAATGTATTCATGTATGCTGATGTGCTGCTGGTTCTGCTCACAATATGTTGTTAAACCAGATGCCTTTTTGCTTGCACTCTGTTTAACTTTTTCTTCTCTGAAAACCAGAGTTAGTCAGCGTTGACGAACATTGCAAAAGTGGGCATATTTCATGAAGATTTGATAAAGTGATAAGTTTCCACCACAAACAAATTCAAGACAAATGTTAAATACTGCAACTGCACCATATACAGTACTTGCTGCTGAGGATATTTAGTAGTTGCTTTTATTTGAATACCGCACAAAAAATGACTGTTACAGGCTGCTGCAATTTCCTGGTGAAAGTTTGGAAATTGATAAACGCTCTAATTTCTTTGGCATGCAAACGTTGAGCAGAATTATAATAAAATAATTTTGTCCTTACCAATTGAAATAAATCATTTGGAAGTGATATCAGTATATTGCCAAACATGTAATTAAATCCAGCTTTCATATTGACAAATGGAAAAGAAGGAAACTGACTTTATTTCATTTGCCACTGGGATGGTGCCTCTTTAAGAATGAAAACCGCAAATTGCTCTCAACAATTCCTATACCTCTGGAGTTGACCGCTTCAAAATTGGCCCGTTCGGAGATTATAAATATGGCTATTTGATGGCTCTGTTATTATGCCTGAGAGGGGGGAGGAGGGGGAGGGCTTGTGGCTGTAAGGTCGGATGGTTTCTCTTGATGTGGGCAAGAGCTTTGAGCTTCCACACCACACGCTTCTGTGCTCTGCAACAGGAAAAACACAGGAGATCACTTCCAAGTGAAGATGCATGAGCACATACATTCTCCATATGCAGCTGATAGAATGAGGTGATACACAAAATAAACAGCTTCTCTATTCACTACACAGCACAGTAAGTGTTGAGGCTCGATGACAACACAGTGACCAGTGGCTGGTAATGGTAGCTCCATAAGTTATACTTGAATGTCAGTGTTTTAGTAGGTTTGCCTCATTCCATATGTGCACACCTAATATCATAGCCTTAAATGTTTCATGTGGGTTTTTATTGAGTCTTTGAACTGAGACAAAGACAAATTTTCATTCTTGCCTTCATTAGAGATGATGAATCCTGCATCTTTATCCACAGTAAATCTTAAAATGACTCACTCTTTCTAGTTGGCCAATAAGGATGTACCATATGTTTGTTGTTTACTACCCTTTTTTTCCTTCTGTTTGTGTGTATGGTATACAGTACACTTGCATGTGTGGGTATGGGAGTTACATTAGGCCACACCAGCAAGGTCGGCAGGAGCCTTGTATGCATCATAAGTCTTTATTGTCCCTGGTGAGCAGCATTTCCAGTAAACAGGGTTGTTATGGAGGCCAAGTCTCCATTTGTGTTTGTGTGCTACGAGGTCAAGAGTGGAGTCATGGAGTCAAACGGTGAATGGCAAAAAAGTAAATCCCACAGCAGGAATCTTTAACAATCTCGTTTTAACAAGAACCTTGGGTTGTTTTCTCTCTCCTCCTTTTTCCTCTCTATTCCCTTTGCATTTGGCTATCTTGCAAGTCTCCTTCTCCCTCTTTCCTCCTTGCTGTGGGTAGTTTCTGCTAGGCTGACTCAGCCCTCTGCACTATTCTTGGGTTCTGACGAACAGTGTTGATGTAGTCTGTCTGATGGCCACACGCCATAAACCAGTCTTTGTTCCTGCTGCCACTTCTGCTGAAGCAATGGCCAGCCGACCTCGTCTCTCTTCCCAAATCTGCTGCTTGACCGACCGACCAATTGATGAAGCGTATGCAAACCACTTTAAATCAACAAAAGCAGTTTGTCTTTCAGTAAGTGAGAGGAGCAGTGGAGTGAAATGTGATACAGCACCAGAGTGGAGGCTTAACATAAAAATAAAGGTGACCACAAGTATCTTGGTCCAATCTCATTGCCTTTGGGGTCAGGACAATGTGTGAAAATGTTCTTCAGTAGTCAACTGGAGGTGACAAAAACCATTTAGCACATTATACCCCAAGCATACCTAAAGGGAAGCATGCCTTAATCCAGTTTTGCCAGAGGCAGAAAGAGACTTCAGTACTTGAGGGATAGGCCCAAGTTTCCTGAGAGGGCGTTGGATCGAGGAGAGTGGTTTGACTGTCAGGAATGACTCCATATTGAGGTTTTTTATCAGACAAATAAGCATTCTGCAGCATTCATGACCGTAGTCTTAACAGTTAAAACAGGACCATTCGCTTTGCTGTTCTAACTTCTCTCATTTTTATGGTTTCTCTGTCTGCTTCTCACGGGGGCAAAATTGCTTCATTCCTCGAATCCAGTCAAATAAATACGGTAATAAACAGAGGGCGAGAGGAATAGTTCAGCACTTTGCAAACTGCCTGTCTATTCTGTCGTCTATTAAGATGTGAGATAAATTCAAAGCATGTCTGATATTAGCATGTGGCGGCAGGGCTCAAACTCAAACCATCTGTCTCCGTGTAATCACGCAATGCAGAGAAAAAGAGGAGGGTGAAAGGTATAACCGTCGTCACTGTGGAAGGCACACGCTGCTTATTATGGGTGTTGAGAGAAACTAAAAAGAGACTGCGGTGTCCCCGAAAATAGCGTAACCGTCATCATATTATCGCATCTGAGAGGAAATTCGCATCTCTCCGTCTCTCAAAGGGACAAAGGGACCTTTAAACATTCCCGTCCCAGCTTGGTGCAGACGCAAAGCGAATTCTGGGGTCGCGAAGCTCTGAACACAATTGATTGATGGGATGCCTGAGGACAGTGAATAGACAGGATGGAGGAGTGTGAGAGCGGCACAGAGATATGCTGACAGAAAGTGTTGATCTGACAGCACAGAGATCAGGAGGTGTGTATCTGGTCTCTCTCTACTGTATGACCCACTAGTCTAGATGCACACGCACATGCAGACACACACACACACACACACACACAGATCTGGCTACCATCGCTCATCATTCATCTCAGTAAGCAGACTCCGCTGTTTGATAGTTGACATGGCTGCCATCAGCTGGATATGGAAAAAGCAAAGAGACTGAGAGGTTTGAAATCTTACGCTCCATCGAAAGTATAACCAACTTCAGCAGATTGTGTGGAATGTTTGAAATGGAAGGCAATCCTTAAAATAAGAGCCACAGTCTACTTTTATCAGTTATGTAAGGCTTTACAGATGCCAACCACTAATCTAATGATGAATATCGAGTGCAGACTTTGTCAAAAGCTTTTATGTTGAAGGTGTTGTGATTTTAGCAAATCTCTAGATCATTTTACCTCCTGAAATTGAAGGAGCTCGGGTGGCTGGTCATAATAAATTATGTCACATAAATCAATCGACTGAAAAAAAAGACCTGTGGAAGAAAATCTCCATTCACGATGGGAAGAATGAATACATTGTCTGGGCAGTACTGTACTTCACTGTACAGCGTTCCGCGTTAAAGAGACAAATCACCCCAGGCCTTCATGAGTGGAGCATAGTGGGAGGCCAAGATGAATACAGTACATTTCCCCTCTCTGTTTCCCTCTCAGCTAAAACATAGCAATTAAAAAGTCCCCATAGAACCAGAGCTTGATGGAGCCTGCAACTCCGAGAGACACAGACCACGGCCTCTGCTCTAATTGAAACAGGGCCTAAAGTCTAACGGCAATACCCACATTTATTTATTTTCAGCCATTTAACATGTCTGAGATCTTTGTCTCGTAGAGCTAATTGCTTCTTCCGACAGGAAGACAGTGAGTCAATGGGTAGTTTATGTACAAAGAGATTTTAATCTGATCCCCCCTCCTTGTTTTCAGCCTCATGGAATCAGTAGAAAATATGGAAAGTATGAGAGTCTTTTCCAAGTGTTATAACAATACAGGATAATCCCCGACTGTTTTACTAAGGTTGGTAAATATTTAAAGTGTTTGCTAGGGTGTAAACTTTTGGTTATTGCTCTGCTGTGCAGTAGAGAAGAGTTTGTTTTGTTGCTTGCATCTCTCCAGTCCATTACATCATGAGATCATTTGTTTGAAAGTTTGATTAGGGGTCTTAGAAAATCCGCAAAAATGCACAAAATTGTTCATCCTTTTTGGCCTGGCACATGCTGAATAAAAGCAGAAAAAAGCAGCACTGGGTGAATGGAATGTAATCATGGTGGATTCGTGGATGTCAGTGCACTGAAAGATCTTTTTAAGTTCCCATCCGATGAGTCTCCCAGACCACTCCAGTAAAGTAGAAAATGGGAAATGTTATACTTTCTCTCATCGACCACACACTTGCTCGACTAGCTAAGTAACAGAGGAGCAGAGGCCACTTCTAGAGTAACCAGAGCTTTGATTTCCTTATGCACCACTTCAGATTTTTTCTAACTGTCTGCACTGCAAGGCCCCTTGTATGTATTTCAAGTATGTCTGCACACAGTTTTATGTGCATGTGACCTTTTTTTTTTTTTTTTTTTGCAACTTACTCTTTATTTCTCACTGGCTGTGCTGCTGAATTAGCTGAACATCAGGTGAGCGGAGAGGAAGGAACCAAAGACATGGTCACTGGCTCTTGTCTGAGCACATCTGTCTGCCAGCTGTGAGTGTGTTTACACCTGACCCCAGCCAAGTCATCGTCTGGGTCACTCCCTCACTCTCTCCTTCACATTTCCTCCGTCCACCCCCTCCTCCCAAAGGTTTTCCTTCCTACTGTCGAGGAAACTCTTCAGCCCCACCTCAGCTGAGCAGCTCCAGGGTTGCACTTCCATCACACATGCCACCAAACAGACGCAGGCCAAACTACTGCAGACTGGACTCTAAGGTGATTAAAGTAATCACAGCAAACTAGTTATTGCAAAATAGGAGGATAATATAAAATCAGGAGAGAGCGAAGCCACAGGATGGTGGAGAAACTGTGACAGGATTTCAGAACGCGAAAAAGCCAATTCATGGTGGTAATATGTGTCATGGCTCACATATGACTGATACTACAATTACTGTTATTTCCCCATAAACACTAACGTTGCATCATGTGCTTCTGCTTTAGAAAACAATACAAAAAAATATACCATCACGTTCACAGAGACATTTCTGTCCTTTCTTATCCAAATGAAGCTGCTTTGAGAAGACAAGTGTTTACACTCACACGCAGAAGGGGAAGTCTCGGTTTGACTGATTACTAAACAATGTTAATCGCCATGATAAAAATGGAGCATTAAAATCAGCGTTTGATAAACACGAGCCAGGGAGTCACCAGAAGATAGACTTTGATACAAAGGGGTTTTTCCCTCTTCTTTGTTTTTCGTTGTTCTGTAGGTGGCCAACCACTGGGCAGAGTTTGGAGAGTAGTGAGACTGGTTTAGAGAAGGACTTAGGGTTTTAGCTGTCATTTTGTGGAAACAAACAAATCTTGGTAATCAAAGTCACTGTTTGGAGCCATTCAAGTCCCATTCCCGCTTGTCTACCAACCACGGGTTGTTGTATTTGTATTGTATCCTAAATGCTCTTCAAGTTCTTCTGTTTACACATTGCTGTTATGTTACTGGGAGTCCTGGTCTTAAAATTTCTTTTTACTTTTTGTCCGTGATCCTGTGTTTATTCTACACAACTTGTAGGACAATAAAATGTAGAGAAACTGTGTAAAATTTACAAACACTGTTTTGGAGTCTTGCCGTCGCAAAAATGAAAACACTTACATATGGTCAAATGAAAAAGTAATAAATATTCTCACTGATTTTATTAACAAATACTTGAAGTTTTTCTGCAATGGCAGAAATGGGAAAAATAAACACAGAATAAACAAATAACATAATAAGAGCCATATGAATCTCTTGGGTACCAAATTAAAGATCCCTATTTTTGGTCTATCTATTAAAAAGGCTGTTTGTACCCAGCCCATAAACTCACTAAAAGACTTAAAGAATCTCATAAATACATATAAATTACACTGCCAGCGTTTATGTGGGAGTCATGTAATTTTTTTTTCTGAAAATCACTCCCATGCAGAGGCCAAACAGGCATCATCAGGGGCCAGGGGGTCTACAAGAGTCGATGGGGGCCACATGGATGAGCACGGCCTGGTGAGCCAGACAGTTACGGATCGCTTGCTTTTAATTAGCGGCTTCACATGCACTTCGTGTGGAGCTGCGAGCCCACCGCAAACGCATGGAAGATGTGACAGTTCCCCCTTTGGGAGACACGGCCTGGAGAAAGGCTCCGGCATTACTGCAGCGTCTCGACTCAACACAATGCCCAATGTGCACGCCAGACCCACGGCAATTAGCTTCTAAGGTTCCCCCTCGTTCTTGCCTTCTCTCTTTCTTTTTAATGTCAGAGCTTGGAAAGGCTGAATATAATCAAGTCAAGAAAAGTTTATTCTGTTTAGAATTCCATCTGGTTCCAGGGGGGCTAATTTTAGCGCCGCGCAGGAGCGGTATGCAGTGAGGCTGCATGTACCATCCTACTTAGAGCAGTGAGGAGGGGCGGGGGGGGCTCAGCGCAGACACCCAGGCTCCTAGGCAATAGACTGGCCGACTGGTGTTTCTAAACACTGCTGTAGCCGTTCTCCCATCACTCAGCACAACTGAGTTCCAACAAAATGTGTCCCTCTGGCAATTACCACAGGATCCAAGAGTTTTTTCACCCCTCCACCTCGAATCCCTCTTTCCCTCCTCTCTTTCCTCACCCTTTGTTTTATGGTCTGTATCAGTAACCTTTACTGTGTTTCAGCAGTTCAGTATCACCTCATTGAGGGCTCTGCAAAGAGAATATCTGTGCTCCAAGCTGTGATGCTTTGTGGTGATAGCGCTGATTGGATGTGGCACTTAAAATTACCCCAGTCTGACTGCGCAGTCATTATGTACGCCTGCATCATTTACATGCAAGATGAAGCAGCAAAATTCAATTCACAGAGAAAGTATCGTCTTTGTTTCTCTATATGATGATTGCAAGACTGTGACAAAACACATCTCTCTAATTTCAGGGTTAAAAAGTGGCGTCTCCAGTCGCTCAAACTGAACCTGCACACATGGACTTTCCATTTTCCAGTATGAGAAACACGGATATGTTTTCCTAAAATGTATCTGTACACAAGTGGAAAATTGAACTTAAATTCAGAAATGTGATTTACTGGCATGTCCATGTCTTCAGTCAGGTGAAGTATCACAATTGACCCACGAGTTTCACACTGTAAAGAGGATTTCAGTCTGGGAAGTTGCAGTTGATGGGACTGTGGTTGTTGCCGCCTCATCTTTTCAGGTTATGTTTGACTGCACTGAGACAAGGAATAGAGGCAGACTTGTCCTCTGTCAGGCTTGCATTACACCAGAAGGGAAGCGTTTTTACATGTAGCTCAAGAAAGTTGAGAGAGCTTATATACGAGCTCTGTGGGGCTCAGAGAGTCCAGTAGTGATTCAAACCAGTTAAGAATAACACGCCCTCACCTACTAAGTACTGTTTGGGCTAATATTTTCTCTTTGGAAAAAAAACCTCTGGTCAGAGCACTGATTTGTTCACGTCTCAGGACTGTCATTTGTCATTTTACATTGTATGTCAGCATTTCACCCTCTAAAAACCATGTGAATCCCCTCTGACCATAAGTAGATTGTTTATGGTTTCACTAATTTGATTTCGGGGTATTTGACGGATCATGGACAAGGGCAGTAGCCGCATAATTGAGGCATTTATACCCTCCATAATTAACAGCCTCACAGTGAAAACATCACGGCTTTTTTAAACCATGACATTATTTGTGCCCTGTTAATCAGAGAAATGTTTATTGGCTCTGAGGATATAAATATCAGTAATGTGTTCATTGCACAATTTTATGGCACTGGAAAGTGATTTTAGTTTCCTGTAATTAATAAAGTTTATTTTTTCTTCTTAACAGTGTAAAATCTATTTAAATAAAAGGAGTGACAATCACAGAAAGACTTATAATACTTAACGTCAGATTAAAATGAAGTTATACTATTAATAGTTCAGACATTTGCCAATCAGTTCAGATAAAAACAGTCACTTTTTCCTACCACTTCCCCCCCCCCCCATTTAATTACCCCAAGGCAAAGTATGGATTGGTCATCAGAAAATGCTGTTATTAATCTCTGTCTGTAGTCTTAACAAATGAATGCTACAATCATATGGAAACAATCTGGCCCTTGCCCTCCAACAGACAAAAAACAGAACCAAATGAAGAACATCCTTTCTCTTAAGACCTGTAATTTGTTTTTATTACCTATTAGGTGAAACACCTCATTTATCAATGTCAAACTCCTCACAAAATGATAGCTGTCCACATGTAAATCAGCTAATGCGATGTATGGTTCAGAATTAAGTGGGTTCTTTCTTATGAAATGCTCTACTCTGTGGGCTCAGTGACCCAGCTAAGCCACCCACGACCAGACGTTTTTCTTTCACAAGGCTGTGCTGCGAAAACCGAGCAGAGAACACTTAAAAACAGAACTGATTAAGCACAGACCAAACTGTGTTTCTCTACCACACACACAAGAGCCAAGGACATGAATGTGTGTGTACTACGCCAGAAATTAATGCTTGCTCTATACCGAATATTAAACACGATGACTGATGAAAATTAATAAAAAGAGAGCAATTTTATTTAAAACATAAATGAAAATGGGACGGGGATTAAGGCGGTTTCACCTATTTTGTGCAGCTGATTGTCTTTTTCCACTCATGAAGGAATAAAATGTACTTTTTCTCTTCTCATTTGTACTCTATATTTTCCTAAACATGAAAAAATGGAAACACTGGACCTGTAAATTTTGCTTGATATATACATTTCCACTAATAAAACATCAAATTACATCTATAACCACACAAAAAAAATTGTTAACCTCTGAAATTTATTTATATGCATAAGAAATGTACATTTACACGTGGGTGACAAATATCCAGCACATTTTTTTTTTTTTTTTTTTTTTTTTTCTTTGGCAGGGTGGTCATGAGCGCCTCTCCTACCATTGCGCCAAAGTTAAAACATGCCAGTCAACTTAGAGGATTTTTGTAGAAGAGTGTTTTTTATGTGTTAGTCCTTAGAGGTGGTGGGGAAATCTCTCGCTTTGCCATCATCCACAAGCGCCTTTACGATTACTGATCCATCGAATGGCGCGCTATGCCATCATAAGCAGCAAGGACCACTACTTTCAGCTAGGCAAAAGCATGATGAATGACAGGTCTTGTCTGAGCTGTGCCAAGTAACACAACTCAAAATACATGATACGGAACCATCCAATACTACTGTAGAGAATATCTGTCAGTCTGGCAGACCTCTCCAGAACAGGGACCACACACTCTTTATTAGAGCCAGTAAAATGTCCCAAAGACGTGGCTTTGACTGTACTTTCTGCCTAGCTACTACGAACAATAGTAGGATTGTGCTGTTCCTCTCTTTTTCTTTTTGTAGGCCTATTATTTTTTCTAGCATTTGTTATTCTCACTTAAACTAGAGGCTGGCTCCACAAGTGGGCCACAGCGTCTCAGAACCGGGCCCTACTCAGGCCAGGAAAAACCCGGCGGAGCCAGACGAATAAAAAGCCAAAGCGCCGACGCCGCACGGCTCCCAATCTGGTTCCTGTCAGGGGGACATCAAGGGAACACCCGCAACGCAATCTCCAAACGTCTCCCTTTCCCTTCTCCCTCCCTGCTTTTCTGCCTCCATCTCTCCCCACCCTTCAGCGATACGTCTTACAGATGACTGAACCATCGCCAAATGCTCCCAAAATGCTAGGCTTCCTTTTTTTTTTTTTTTTTTTTTTTTTCTCCATCTCTTTTTCCCTCTCTCGTGTCTCTACATTTGGAGCCAGCCCACATGGATTGGGATCAATTTAGGATGAAATGATAATTACCCTGTCAGTTTCAATTCCGACGTGATGAAGTGAGAAACAGGAAATGTAATAAACATAAATGGAATCTCAAGCTTTTGATTGGGGACAGAATTGAATCAGACTCCGCAAACTTGTTTGAATTGTCAATTCCGTGCCATCCCTGCTGAGAGACAGTTATGCATTTATGCCTCGTCTCACACCAAAATGCTGGATAAAGCCTATTGCTGCAGATAATTACCGAATTCCACATTCAATACCGAGACTGTATGCCTGTTACTGTTTAGTTTGGAACTTCATACATAAGAAATGATTCGTGTCACATCTTTCCAGGGGAAAACGCAGGAGCCTTTCGCTGCTGCAAAACACTCTTTCAGCAGGAGTCACATATCTTATTATATTTGATCGCCACATCCAGCACCTGAACTAAAGTGAGTTTGTCGTTTTCGAGCATATTTGGCGTTGTGAGATCAGTGATAGTGCACGACTAACGGTAGCCAGCTCTAACCCTGTCATGTTGGCTGTTCCACAGCTGATGTATGAAGCCGATTCCTGGCGGGCCGCGGTGCGCTGCCTGGATTTGTTTAACCCGGCAGATCAACCTTCAGACAGGAGCATGTGTGCAGGTAATGGCTGCCAGATGAGGTGAGGCCAGCTCTTGGAGGCCTAGTGGATGCTGCAGGATCGAGGAGGATCGAATAAAGCTCACACATGCGTACACAAACAAGCGCATAGCTCCTGGAACTGTTTTTAGAGACAACAACAAATGTGCAAATAAAAAAGTCAATATTTGAAAGCATCACAAGCCCTCCCTATTTAGGTGGTTCATTGAAAGTTTATGTTTTTGGAATTTTTGAAATGTTGATATAAACTTGAGTTAATTCTTGGCTCCATTTGCTCTTGTGATGCCAGGGTGGCTCGGAGGCGATGACAGTTGCCAGATCCAGTATCTAGACACTGGTCGGCACTAATATGTGAGTGGACGTTCACTGACAGCGAGGTTGCCAGGTCGTGTCTGGACATTGGTCTGGAGAAACGGCTGCCTGACCAACCACAGTCTAGCAGGATGAACGGCCCCCTGTCAGGAGCGTACACTAGAACTAATACGTCTTTCCAGGCTGCATATTCATTCACAGAGCAAACAAATAAATGTCAAAGATTAAACAGGGCAGGGGCATCATTGGCACTGGCCTCGGCCACCCAGCAGGCCACAACGGCCTCTGATGACGAACTTAGCTGAGAACCACTCGAACGAAAATAAACAAAAACAACACCCTCTTACTGGGGATACAAATAATTAATTGCCTTTAGTGCGAAGGAGAAGAGCTAATATTTGCAATGCATGCATCTTCTGCGGGGGGAAAGTAAGCGTCTAAGCAGTAGATGTTGGCAGTTTTAGAATGTGCAATTTTAGTATCTGATTTCATCTCTTTCACACTGTTTTACTGCATGGCTTTTAAGGGCATGCTAAAAGTAATTCTTTCCCTTAAGCGTCATCATGTTCTAAACTGGTCAGTATGACCATAAATTAATTTGTTCCCCTCGCTGTACAGACAGTAAACTTGAGCAGTAAATTTCCAAGCGTTAGCTCTGACCCATCTTTGTAGAAATCATTAGTGAGTACGGCTTTTTTGATGGGTTAAATAAATTGAATTAGCGTTTACACAGACCATCTTTTTCCTCAGCCTTGTGATTAAAGGTCCTCGAGTCGTGCAGCAGTGAAGGAGGTAATATGTGAAGAAAAACACATAAGAGGAAACAGTACCACCCCGGCTCATGAGGCTCCTTTTACAAGCTCATGTAATTTAAAAAATGAACGCTGTAGCTGATATTTCACTTGACCTTCTGTGTGAACATTCGTCAGGCGAGGATCCACCAGGGAGCCCCCCCACATCTCCTGTAGTCTAATTTATAACGGCAACCCACCAAGCAGCAGCAACAGGAGAACAAACTAGACCCTGGGGTTTGATAAAGAAGCTTGGCGATGAAAAGGCCTCCGCTACCAGCAGCAGCAGCCACCCTCCTGCCTGCATGAGCCAGAGCGCAGAGGAGGGGGGGTTGGAGGGGGTGGTCGAGTCAAACTCTGCACCTGGCCGCTGCTAGAGTCCGCCAAGTCTCTTTCCTGTTCCTGTTTCCTGTTATGACGTGTTTTTCTAATTATTCTTTTTTTTTTTTTTGGCTATGTAGTTTAGAGCAGGTAAAAGGGGCATTCAAGCATTGAAGCCACCTGGGACGGCAGGTTGAGCAAAGCACCAAGGGAGTTCTGCTCTGGAACATGTCTGCAGGCAAATTAGTCTGCCTTTACTGATTAGTCCAGCCAGCCTCTCACCTGGCAAACGCAATATCAACATGTGACAGTGGAACAGATGTAACACTGTCACTTTATTGTATTTGAATGAATTGTAGAAAATCAAAATTCATTTAACCCATAGAGAGCCAAACAGCCACTGGCTACCAAAACTATCTACTGATTTAAACTGTTAAATAACTATCGATCCACTAATCCTATCAATATATATAAATAATTGCTGTAAAATGCAGTTTATCATCTTTTCATGGTCCTCAGATATGACCCATTTGGACGTTCAGAGGCTCCGTAGTGAAACACCGACGTCTTCTTCAACATTGATTCACTAGTAAAACCCATGGAGTTTAACAAATGACACTTGTTTTTATGTCCAGCTATTGATATAACCCTCAACTTTAAACTGAGCTTTTATGAACATCAACATAATTAGTAAATCAAATATAGGAAAATACCTGATTTTCATTGAAAAAATACAAAATACAGAGGATAATATTCTATTTAATGTTGGGAAATCAATTAAGAAAGGTTAAATAGACAGAAAAAATCATTTGGGAAGTGCCACAAAAGTAGCACTGGGTTGTTAAGGGTTAAAAAATGTATTAATAATAATAATAATAATAATTGTATCACACTTATATAGTGCTTTTTTGGACACTCAAATACGCTTCGCAAAGAAACAAAACAAAACGAACACAGAATAAAGGGGCTCAAAGAAAATGTAACTTGTACGTTAAAGTTCTGAGAGTCATATCTTAAGTGTGACTCTGGATGTTTTTGACAGTATGGGTTATTCGTATTCACACACAATAGTTGTTTTTTCTGTTTTGTGGTAAAACATTTAAAAACAAAATGATTACAGGTTTAGAATTCTCTTGGTAAACTTAGCATTTTATTAGATTTCATTGTAATAAAAGGCTTAGTCTACCAAGAAAAAGATGTTTTAATGTTGTAAAAGCAAAAACAAGCCAGAGTTTTGGCTGAGTACACCACATTGGTTTTTAAGAATACTTTCTATATTGTATTATTTTTATTAAGTGTGTTATATATTTTCCTCTACTCTACAGTCTGTCTGTATTTTGTGCTTTGAAAACAGTAAGATATATCCTCGTTACACACGCTGATGAATTCACAAAACTGAATATATTTGATCTTATTTGTAAAATTAAAAAAAACTTGCATTGTTTAGACACCCTGTGACAAAGGCCTGTGCTTCAACACTGGGTGGCACTGTTCTGAGGTCTTGACAGGAGCAAACTTAAAAAAAAAAAAGCTGGAGATGGAGGGAAAAGAGTAGCAGCCAAACTAACTGGTGGTCCTCTCCCTCTCTCTCTCTCTCCCTCTCTTTCTCCCTCTCTCCATCCTCCTGCATCAGCACAATGCTGACTGAGACCTGGGCAATATTTAGCTGTAAGAAAATATGAAACCATGCTTCTATGGAGTACACAAAAATCTGAAATGAAAACATTTTTGGGAGAAATACACCCCCAGAAAACGGACTCACATTTCAGCAGAAGTGTACATAATAATTAGTCTGACCACTCTTTTCCTCTTCTCTCTTCCTCTTGTCCTTATTCTCCTCTTTTCATTCCTCCTCCGTGAGACAGAAATAGACAGGTAGATTCCCATGCAGGGTGGCTCCGCTCTTTATTTAACATGTACTTTCGCTGCTTTTCTCAAGATATGCTGCATTTATAATCCTAATCAAAAATTTATGGCAAATTCCACATTAAACAAAATGTCTTGTAGCTTTTTGAGCAAGTAGGACGTGTGTATGCGACTGCTTCTAAACATCATCCTGTGTGTGTGTGTGTGTGTGTGTGTGTGTGTATGTGTAATAGCATCAGGTATTAGAGAACTGCTTATTATTGAATGGACTCTCTGTGAGGTTTCTGAGGCAGGAGGACATCTATTAGGAGGTTAGCAAAACACTATCAGCTAATACGACCTGTAATTACACCAGCAGTGAGGAAACACAGCAAGCTAACACCAGTATGGAAACAATCAGACAATGCAAACACTGCAACTAAGCCACCCCGTGTGTATGTACATTTGTAAGTGAGTGTATGGGTGACTGAATGAACGTATACGTGTGTGCGGACCGAGGTCTCCTTCTGCACAGATTGTGGGTGTGCGAACTGTCAAATTGGAGTGGGTGGGTGGGAGTAGAGGGAGCACATCTGGAGGGAATTTATTGTATAATTCAGTCTATTATTGCTGCGGTCGGTGCTTAAGGAGCACGCACACAATTACCGTCCACTCTGCAAGGCTACAAGTGGCCTCTGGCCTAAACTAATAAACTGTGGAGGAGGGTGGAGAGAGGAGAATTCATTTGAGGTTATCATCATCACACTCCTCTCTGCTACCTCTCACACTGACACTTACCAGAGTTTACAATAAATCAGCAAGGAACACCTACTGTTCAGACCCAGATTATGGTCAAATTAGATTTGAATCTGGTTTTAAAGGGTTGAATTAGACACACATTGCTGGAGGAGTGCATGCCTCGCTAGGTTTGTTGGAAGTTCTGTTCAAGTGTGTTATTTCAAAGAAGGCTCACTGAAATGCATTCAGTGACGACAGTTTAGTTTCTCCTAATCTGCTTTGCTTCAACTGTAGAAAAGCATTTTATTTTATGTACTTGATAGCAGAATTTTTTTTTTTTTTGTTTGTTTTTAACTTTTGATTTATTTTTCACAGGTAAAGCAAACTTGCAGGTGTACAAATGTGGCCAGTATTTATACAGAGATGTACGCTACAAACAAAAAGTTAAGGATATTTTTAATTTTTGGGCTTTTTTTTTTCCACCTGGGATTCTTGCACAGCGCTTCTTACTTTTTTTGTGTTTGAATTGAATTGAAACACTTTTTTTTTTTTTTTATGACCAGACATACAGTAGTTTTATTTTCAAATGGCAAAAATGACCAAAAAAAGAAATATCCTTAACTAAGTGTAAGTCACGTTAAGTTAGCTAAAGCACAAGAAACGGTCAAGATTTTAAAATAAATAAATAAATCGATACATAAAAAAAAATTAAATTGTGTGGGTGGGGGGCCTTGCTTGTGTTATTAGTTTCCATTTTTTCTCAAATTGTTTCATTTGTATTTGGGCTATGATTTTTTTTTTTTTTTGTTACTATAGACCTATCTAAACAGCTATTTGAGAACAGAAATAGACAATAACAAAATTGTCTTGAGCCAAAACATATCCCTATGTGTTTTACCTCAAAGTGGTGACTGTTTAAGAAGCTCTTTTGAATTAGTTTGTATGGAATATGTTAAGAATAAATCAAAGTTTTGGTGCATTTACAGAACTACAAAGAAATTACAGAACTACACTAAAGAAAATGCCAATATTATGTTGTGCAGCAAAAATGTACTGCCATGTGAATGGTTTCTTTACAATGGAGAATACAGATGAATACCATCAGTGTTGTAAAATAAAAGGTATTCTAATATTACTACTTCTACTGCTTCTATTTTTAGATCCATGTGGAGTATAGTCTACATTTTTACAGCTGCATAACATCAGATTGACTTTATGGTTCCGACAATAATACCAAAATGTGTAAAATAAATAAATAAATAAAATAAAATGAATAAATGAAAAGCCTTAGTATTATTAATTTCCGTATGTTTTTTTGACAAAGGCACAGCTACTAGAAAAGGGCCCAAGACCCAAATGTGGCCCCAGAGCCACAGGTTGCCTACCCCTGCTATAGACCTCTTTACTATTTCCCACCGTTATATTACACTAGGGGGCTGTGACTTCAACCATTGCGTTGTAATTGCTTTCTTACCAGTTAGAGCAACACTCTCACCAAGTAATTATTATCTCTGTCTGTTTGGTCCTCAGGTAGTATTCCCAGTATGTGCAGGGTCGGTTCAGGGAGTATTTTAATGCCCATAATTTACTTTACTTCCTTCTGTAACCCTTTCCAGAAATCTGAATTTGAATGGAAAAGTGTGCAGATCAGAACTACAACAGTTGTTAAAACAAAAGACAGCTGAAAACTTGTTTTAGTGTCATTATTAAAACTATTTTTCATTACTCATCAACAGCAGGATTTCCCTTAAGAAGTCTGAAATTCAGTTTTATGAATCCCTAAGCCTAAAATAGTCTAATGTGAATTTGTGAGCTCTTTATTATCACAAATACAGTTTTTATTTTCTTTTTATTCTAATGGTAGATGAGCTCTTTTGTCTGGAAGCCCACATTCATACTCATGGAACAAATCTTTAAACTTAGCTGTGAGCCTGATACTGTATTTCTGCTGGATGCTTACACTTACCTTTAGGCAAAATGGAGATTAACTATCGTATATAACATTCCTACTTAATATTCCACATTCCTAATATTTTTAGTATTTTTATACATATGTATGTTTTTGCGCACATAGATTTTATAACCTGTGTATATATTTTGTTCTGTTCCATGGGGAGGAGCATCTTATCTTTTCGTATCTTTTCTTTTCGTATCTTATCGTGTCTTTTCTTTTTGTATCTTATCGTGTCTTGTCTTTTCATTTCATGTCTTATCGTCTTATCTTTTCTTTTCGTATCTTATTGTGTCTTATCTTATTTTTTCTTTTCATACCTTATCATGTCTTTTCTTTTCATCTCTTATTGTGTCTTTTCGTCTTTTATCATGTCTTTTCTTTCTGTATCTTATTGTGTCTTTTCTTTTCGTATCTTATCGTGTCTTTTCTTTTCATATCTTATCATGTCTTTTCTTTTTGTATCTTATCGTGTCTTATCTTTTCGTATCTTATCGTGTTTTTTCTTTTCATATCTTATCGTGTCTTTTCTTTTCGTATCTTATCGTGTTTTTTCTTTTCATATCTTATCGTGTCTTTTCTTTTCGTATCTTATCGTGTCTTTTCTTTTCGTATCTTATCGTGTCTTTTCTTTTCGTATCTTATCGTGTCTTTTCATTTCATATCTTATTGTGTCTTTTCTTTTCGTATCTTATCGTGTCTTTTCATATCTTATCGTGTCTTTTCTTTTTGTATCTTATTGTATCTTTTCTTTTCATATCTTATGTGTCTTTTCTTTTCGTATCTTATCGTGTTTTTTCTTTTCATATCTTATCGTGTCTTTTCTTTTCGTATCTTATCGTGTCTTTTCTTTTCATATCTTATCATGTCTTTTCTTTTTGTATCTTATCGTGTCTTATCTTTTCGTATCTTATCGTGTTTTTTCTTTTCATATCTTATCGTGTCTTTTCTTTTCGTATCTTATCGTGTCTTTTCATTTCATATCTTATCGTGTCTTTTCTTTTCGTATCTTATCGTGTCTTTTCATATCTTATCGTGTCTTATCTTTTCTTTTTGTATCTTATTGTATCTTTTCTTTTCATATCTTATGTGTCTTTTCTTTTCGTATCTTATTGTGTCTTTTCTTTTCGTATCTTACTGTGTCTTTTCTTTTCGTATCTTATGTGTCTTTTCTTTTCGTATCTTATTGTGTCTTTTCTTTTCGTATCTTACTGTCTTTTCTTTTCGTATCTTATTGTGTCTTTTCTTTTCGTATCTTATTGTCTTTTCTTTTCGTATCTTACTGTGTCTTTTCTTTTTGTATCTTATGTTTTGTTTTCATATCTTATCGTTTCTTTTCTCTTCTCTTCTCTTCTCTTCTCTTCTCTTCTCTTCTCTTCTCTTCTCTTCTCTTCTCTTCTCTTCTCTTCTCTTATATATACACACTCTTATTTCCTTGCCGTGCCTCAGCATGAACAAGAGAATTAGATTTGTTGTAGATAAAGTTATAATTTTCTGGGAAAGTTCTTAAAAAGTATTAAATGTAAGTGTCTGACACCTGTAGACACCCTGAACACACCACATCATTATCTAAATGTATTCAGCAGCTTTCATGTTTCAGTTGAAATTTCCTGCATGTTACATTTAGGGACTTTATTGGTTTATGAGGTGATGTCTTTTCATATACGTTCATTAGCTCATATCATAAAATGGGCTGAAAATTTAAAAAAAGTCCCTGGTCTTTTCCATTTCAGCAGCCTCTAGGAATAGACTGGTGAGGCGTCTAGGATAAAGACTTTACCAGGGGAAAAATGTGCTTTGGCCGGGCGGTATCTGGCCCGGCAGCCCTGAATGACCTGCAGTTTTTGTGATTTAGGAGCTCCTAACAGCGCTGGCGAGGAGCTCGTAACCCAGAACAATAAAGTGCTTCCCCTCCAAGCCTCCCCGGCGGTGACCTCTGCTAAAAGTTAAAGGTTCAACTAACTACACGTGTCAGGGTCGCGACCTTTCACCCTCTCAATTTGCTACAGTTTCTCTTGCCTTTTCTTTCTCCGCCTTCCCACTCACTATCTCCTTCTTTTCCATCATTCAAATACAACCTCTTTCCTCCCAATACTGTCTCATTTTCTCATCTTGCAAATGTTTGGCTAAATCTATACCGAATCATTATGTTTCCATTTCGTAGTTATGTTTCTATGTAATCAAAATAAGGCCAGGCAGGCTTCCAAAGCTACATTTTGCAGCCTGACAAAATTGCTGCTTGCAATGCTTCAGAGGAATTGCAAATAGGCGGCGATGGTCAGACACACACGTCATAGTTTGGTCATAATGTTTTCTTATTCTCAAGCTGAATTCATACTGAATCTGATGCGTTTTCACATGAGCTGTCTCCTTTGGTTTCCAGGTTATCAGGTTGTTTATACCCTTGATCTGCTGCCAACCAGGAGCCATGTTTGTACTGATATTTCAAGCATATGTAAGCATGTTAACCCTTCATTGGTCACTCTGAAATTCAAAATTAAAATTTTAGTGTGTTATTTGAGGACATGACAAGACTTTATTACTTTTGTGAAATTTTTCAAAATGTTTTAATATTATGTGGGAAATCAAGTTACCATATTTGATTCCTTACTTGTAAGTGGCAAAAAAAAAGAAAAACAATTCAAGAAGTAAATAGAAAATACAAGAAAAACACATGTAATGTGAAAGGAACATGTATTTTAGAACATTAGAACATCACTTTTACAACATTACAACAACATGGTTTATTTTTGTTTTGATTGTCTTGTGGTTTTTTCATATAGGTATTATTGTTATGAAAGAGAGTTTATTTGTGATTTTTATATGAGTATTATTGTTTTGCAATGGACAGAGTTTATTTATTTTTTTTTTATATGGATATTTGTGTTATGAAATGGACAGAGTTTATTTTTGTTTTTTATACAGGTATGGTTGAAATTGGGCATAATTTATTTTTGATAAGTATATCACTGCTAAGAAATGACAGTTTATTTTTGTGCATTATTGTTATGAAATGGATAGTGTACTTTTGTTTCTGATATGTGTGTTATTGTCATGAAAAGGACAGAGTTTATTTTTGTTTTTAATATGTGTATTTTTGTTATAACATGGACAGTTTATTTTTGTTTTGATGTGCACCATTACTGCTACAAAAAGGACAGAGTTTACTTTAATGTGAAATGCTGCTGCAAAACTGACAGTCTATCCTTGATATGTTCAGCAATTTTGTGTTTTATGCATAGTCAGAATTTAGGCTGATATGTGAGGATTTCTGAGTTACTTATGGGATCTGACACAGGAATTTAGGGTAGGTGAAGGATGGAGTAAGGGGGCGGGAAATTAGAAATTAAACTTCATCCCGCTCCTTTTTGAATGGTTTACTTTCTTTTTATATAATTCTTTTGTTGTTTGATTTTATGGCAATATTCAAAATGAATAAATAAATAAACCAACAGAGGTGCCTGCCAACATCCACATTATCACTTTCAACATCATAACGTGGCCAAAGGAGTTTCCTCCGCAGGGTGGGCTCAGCGTTAGAGATAGGGTGAGGAGCTTGGACATCCGGGAGGGAATCGGAGTAGAGCCCCTGCTCCTCTATGTCAAGAGG
Source organism: Sphaeramia orbicularis (assembly GCF_902148855.1). Taxonomy (NCBI): domain Eukaryota; kingdom Metazoa; phylum Chordata; class Actinopteri; order Kurtiformes; family Apogonidae; genus Sphaeramia; species Sphaeramia orbicularis. The sequence continues at coordinate 16,703,701 of NC_043979.1, read as the reverse complement.
AGGCAGTTGAGGTGTTTCGGGCATCTAGTGAAGATGCCTCCTGGACACCTCCCTGGGGAGATGTTTCAGGCATGTCTGTCTGGGAGGAGACCTCAGGGCTGACCCAGGTCATGCTGGAGGTATTATATCTTGTGGCTGGCCTGGGAACGCCTTGGGATTCCCCCGGAAAAGCTGATGGAAGTGGCTGGAGAGAGGGCTGCTCCCATGACCTGGAACCAGATAAGTGGATGAAGATGACGATGACATCATTCCTTACATTAGTACCATTACTTCATGGTACCTAACAAAGCAGGTACACTCACTGTTCATGCAGAGGTGGACCTTACAGACCCTGTAGACCACATGGAACCTGAGAGTGTTACCTCACTGTCCTCACAGGAACTATTGATGTTATTGTCTTGTAATGTATTTGGAAATTACAAAAAAAAGTCACTTGCCCGATAAAGGGTTAATGAGAAAACAAGTATGTAACTAAATTACCATCATTATCATTATTACTGATTTTTTTTTTTCTCCTGTTTTTACACACAGTTCGTCTCATCCGCGAGGTGTTACATCTGCCGGCTGCAGCACAGTTCCGCTCTGTGGATACACTACACTATTTACCAATATTGAAATAGCTTGGGATGAAGTGAGTATTGAATCAGGAATGTGCTTGTGGCAGATCTCCACCCCTGATAATATAGGGTGTTTTTTTTCCCCAAGTGGTTTTGCCCACTTGTTTTTCTCTCCCGTTGCAATGCTCTGTCACTCTTCCAGTAAATGTGTGCGTGTGTGAGTGTGTGTGTGTGTGTAAAGAGGCTTGTTTTTATTCCGGTTGCTGTCTGTGTTTGTCGTTATACTATCTTTACAAGCCGTGGGTACTGAGTCGGAATGTAAAGTCACACATGTCCAAAAAACACAATAAGGTTTGCTGGTTCCACTTCCTATGTGCAACCTCTGTGCTATGTATTATCCATTTATCTGGCTTATTCACATAGCTACTATAAAAAAAATGGTTGGCTTCTGTGGCCTGTTGTGGTAAACGGATACAGTGTGTGCTTCTGCATTTGGTCATTACACCTTTTTTTTTTTCTTCATGATTTAACACGTAAGTAAAGAGTACATGCAGAATGTTTGAGAGTCATTTATTACAATCATTATAGTTTAAATAAGATTTCAAGAATGTTCTTTAACTGCTGCAATAAACTTTCATGTGATTTTTAAAGGTTTTTCCAGGAGAGAATATATGTCTGAATGAACATTTTAGGAGAGCTGGAGAAAAAAAAATGTAAAAATTGACAGGCTGTCACGACGGAAAAAAGACAAATTCTAGAATTTCAAAGTATTGGAGAGACTTCAGGATAAAATTAAACATGCAAATAAAACCGACAGTGTGTGTGTCCGTTTTACCACGGCAAAGTATATTTCATTCATTTAATACTGTGCCACAGCTTACAGTAGTCAAAATGATACCCTACTCTTTTGTCTGTCCCAATGTGCAATTTACACAGCTTGGTGATTTGGTCAGAAGGAGACCACATGATGAAGGGCGATAGACCACAGACCAAGTGGCAAAAGGACAGGAAATATGCGATGAAATGTGCAATGAAGTGGATGAGGTCACCCACACGCAGCAACTGAAAATCAAGAGACTCACAGCCTCTGAATTAAAGATAATAATTTCTGTGACCTCCAACTTTTAATCCGCCGCCACTGAAAAACTTCTGCCAGTCTAGTTTTTTTCCTCCTCAAAGCGAGCCTGAGTGTACATTCATTTAGGCTGAGTGTAGAGAGACCACATGAGAGGAGGACACAAACAGAAGCCAATTAGAGAACGATGGGAAAAACGACAAGAAAATAAATGTCACGAAACAGCTGCAGGCACTACTTACGAGACAGTTCACAGGCTTTCATAAAACAGGGAAGAGACGAAACTTTTTACGTATCTTGACGAAGTACAAGGGGATGTAGAGTAGCCATCACCATGCATTCCTCTTCCAGTTGGCTCAGTTTTTATTTTTAACACTGTCGCTTACAAGGATTAGAGCAGTGTTTTTTTAACCTTGGCATGGGGTTGCCTGGAATTCAAATGGGTCACCTGAAATTTCTGGTAATTGCTAAAAATAAAATTAAAAAAGTACTAATAAAAATATGTTGTGAGTTAACCCTTTATCAGGCAATTGACTATTTTCTCAAACAATAAATATGGGGCCAATCCCGTGCCTCAGTGAGGTCCAGAAGCATGTTGGTTTTTAGAAACGCTATACAGTGATTCAGAGAGGTTTTATGAACATTTTGAAGCTGTAAGTAGTGAATATGAGTGATTTTTGTCAGTTTATGACCTTATAATAGTCGTTTTATTGCATATGTTTACTTTTTAGCAAGTGCTGCTCAGATGTTTTATGGCAAGAAGAGGTAGATGACAATGTCTAATAACACACTAAGGCTGACATTTTGAATTTCAGAGTATTTCAATGAGTGCCCTGTAAAGGGTTAAGAGAGACAATCACAATACATAAAAGACGACATAAACTGAAGCTGAAACTGAAGGACTGTGGTACTGTTTATCTTTCAAATGTTCATTGTGGCCGGTTTAAGATGCTGCTCTTTCATTATTCATAATTTGAGTTATTGTTTTTTCAGTATTAATTTGCAGCCCGACTGACTGTACATATCCTGACCAAGGAAAATAAAATTCTCACTTTGTACAGTAATCTCATCCTGGCTTTTCTGCCTCCGTCCATAATAATATACATTATATAGCCTAAATGTCGTCTAAAATTAATGTTTATAGAAAAAAATGCTCGTATATATATAGAGGGAATGCACATACGTCACTTCCCCCCTGGGCCACGCCCCTCTAAGTCAGACTGAGTGGCAAAAGAAAACAGACTCTACATGCCGGAGCATAGCAGTAACTACAGCGAGACCGGGAAAAATGTGGAATATAACATGAAATTAAAGACAGTTGGACTGGACATGGATCCATACCAGCTACCAAACGACAAGTGGTCTACAAACTTTGATATGTGGCCGGAAATCACGTATCCTGACATTTATATGAACCTGATTTCAACGCCGGGAAAATACACAATGCAAAGGCTGAAAGCATACAAAAGCCAAAGAGTTGTTGACATCCTCGTCATCGTTACTTAGAGGATTACAGCTGGTGAGTGCTTTCAATTCAACATACTATTGTTTTTGAGGTTTTATGTCAGTGCAGACGTATTTTCTTGGCGGTGATTGCCAAGGTAAAGGCCCAGCAGTAGTGCTCACAGTTCGCTACTGATTTACGGTAGTTGAACCCTTAGTATTGACCCAAGTGAGTGTATGATCTACTGGTACTGTGGAGATTTAAGTAGAGTTAACATCAAATACTTGATACAACACAGCTACAACAGCTTTGTGCTAGAGTACCCCCTTATTTGGAAAACTAGGTTAGCCTCAGTTTAAGCTAGTTTACAAATCATGTAGAGCACAAGGTTCAGAATCACACAATTGAAGACAAAAACATTTCAGTTATGAAATATAGAACTAAATGACAGATGCTAACATTAAGAGCTTTACTAAGGAGTAACGTTAGCCAAAACGATATGTAATTTAAGGTATGATTTTACGCAAGAATACAGCATAAATTAACGTTACCTGACACGAATCCAGGTTTCGTTGCCTGGATTCCAGTTATTTCTATGAATTGCAGCGATCCATCTGCTTCTTCTGTCTTTGGCTTTTGGTAGCCGCTAAAACAATAGCGCCGAGTGCTTTTTAAATCTATTTGTACAATCAATAGCACAACAGCTCTTCCCCATTTTTTAGATTGTTCTGAAGTTTTCGCAGTATTCAAGCCAAAGCCGCTACTCATCTCCCTCTTTCTGCCACTCAGTGGGCATAACCGCGATGACTTCCGCTAGCGGTGACATCATGTGCATACCCTCTATAGGCCACACCTGACTATAAGCCGCAGGTGTCCATGTTGTAACATGAGATATTTACACAGAAAGATGGTAAACAGAATGATTATTTAAATGTTTATTTCCATACCTTAACTGCTTTTTTCCAAACTGTCTGTAACACAGCAGTAAAACGGCAGTAACGCGGCTGCTTAAAAAACCCAGAAAAGTCATTGATCACTATCTTCATCTTCCTCCTACGCACTGAAACCACTGAAGTTGTCTTCTTCAGCGTCAGAGTTGAACAGCCTCAGAAAGGCTCCGTCACACACCTTCTCAGTCTCTCTTTCGTTGTTGCCCTCAATGGCACTTAAGTGCAGCAGCTCTATTTCCTCCTTGGACAGACACATCGATTGCTTTTAACTTAAAAGCTGCATCATATGCATTTCTTCGTGTGTTTTCCATGATGAGGGTTTGTGCATGACACGCAAAATGACTGTTAAAAGTTAAGCTTACAACTACCGTCTTCCTCTTCGTTTCACCTCATCCACCTGTCCATCTCGCTTCCTGCTAGAGCGCCCCCTGGAGCCTGTTAGCTCATAAAAATCTATAGATTAGCCACATTGTTGTATAGGCCGCAGGGTTCAAAGCGTGAGGAAAAAAGTAATGGCTTATATTCTGGAAAATGCAATATACATTATATAGCCTAAATGTCTAAAATTAACATTTATTTACAACATAGTATCGTAAACTACTACATGATCAAAAACAAATTAATTTTAGCAAAAAAAAGTCTACGTTTTGAATGTCTGGGGTTGCCAGAAATTTGTGATGTTAAAATGGGGCCACGAGCCAAAAAAGGTTGGAAACCACTGGATTAGAGTCTTTGTCCTCTGGATAGTGTGGAAAAGTGTAGTTGGGTGTAATTGACTTTTCACTCAGATTATAGTTCACCTGGGCTCACACTGTCCACTGGCCAAAACACCGCCAAACACATCTCACCCATTACCGCTCCTGGAAAAATGAACTGTGTGCATGTTTTTGCATTCATATATAATGTTTTTTCCATTTTGCTGTGTTATGGTCATGTGCCATTTTGCATATTTTGACGTATTACATTAGATAACGTTAAACATATGTTAAGAAATCTGGAAAAACATACTGTATTTTGCAAAAATAGTGATTGTTTTTGGCATTGTTGGGCAAAAATTCAATCATTGCTAGAGCTGCACAATATATCGTTTGAGCATCGTCATCGCGATGTACGTGTGTGCAATAGTCACATCGCAGGTCCTGCAATGTAGGAGGCAAATGAACTCGACGTGTTCTCATTTAATTTCAAGGGTACCTGACACACACTGCACACAGCGCTCCACCAATCACAAACGTTCTTTTGGAGTGAGTCACTGTTAACAACCTTGAAAAATGAGCACCGAACAAGAGAAAATCACCATAAACGAAGACTTGGTGCCAAAGAGAAAAGCAATGTGAGTTATCTGGAATTATTTCGGCTACAAGAAGGATGATATTGAAACACGTGTTCTGTATCAACATTGCCTCGCACCTGTTGCCACAACGAGAGGAAACGCAACTAATTTGTTTGGCCATTTACGTCTGCACCACACAGCTATTATATCCTCCTGAGTATTTTTTCATATCGCAATAAATATCGCAGGGTTGAAAAAAAATTGCAATATCAGTTTTTTACAATATCGTGCAGCCCTAATCATTACCTTTCAGTATTTTGCAATTTGAGTAGTTTGACAGGAAACAACAATTTAGCCCATTCTCTCAACTCAAGAAAAAATGGAAAATAGTGACATGTGGTGAGGTTCATGGCTGGTGAGGCACAGATCTGCAAATATATGAACCCAAAAGAGTATTGTTACAGCTGTCTCGTGAGCTGAACATAATGATGGACACAGGACCAACATTTTTAAATCCTGTTACTTTTATTAAAGGCTTTTATTTGGTTCAGAAGAAGTTTACATCGTATATTGTAAAACTCTGGATAAGTAAGGCAGTCTGGAATTGGCAGAGTGAATATACATGCCAATCTACTTACACACATATTTCCTTGTTCATATTTGGTTCTAGAATGTGTGAAATAGAAAATGTAAATAATAGCCTTTACACTCACAATGATTTCAGATCATGTGTTGAGTTAGAAGTTTTAATTTGTTCTGTTGGAGACATTTCAAAACCGCAGAAAGACACACAACAGAAGAGGATGTGGCATTTATTGTCTTCTAAATAAATTCTTAAAAGACTTTACTGTTTTTCAGAGACAAGTCACAAATAAGACTCAGCTGGACAACAGTTATATTTAGTCCTGCTTTTGTCTAATTGTGATAGTCTCTTATATTTAAGTCCACAGGTTCTGTATCGCTCCCTTCAGTAAACCATATTGTTTGTGTTACTATTCCAGATGGGTCATTGTAGCTGCAGTCCATCGCGGTGACATGCAGGAAGGTTCATGGCTGGTGAGGCACACAGATCTACAAATATATGGTGGCCTAAAAAACTGGAACAGAGAGAGTGAGTGAAACAAAGGGCCTGGTTATCAGGGTTTCCAGGTCTAAGAAAAAGTCCAGCCCAATGACGTCTCAAATATCGCCAAAAAGTATGAAAAGTAGCCCAATTCTTTTCTGATCGCCAATCAAATCAGACATTTATTTCTAAAATCAATTCATTAAATGTTATCACAGTGTATTAAACAAGATGTAAACAAGAAAAATGTCTTGTCCTCCCCTATTTCTAGTTACTGCTGTTTCTTCTACTGTGCAGAGAAGGGCTACAGCGGTTACCATTTATTCCCTGGATAAACACCCAAACGTGTCAAACTGTTTACATATTTGTTCAAATCAGCCCAAAAAAACTGCAACCCCCGGCACTGTATTTTTTCCCGCAATGGCATTTTCAAAATAGCCCAATTGGGTGGGAAAACCGTGGACCTGGAAACACACCTGGTTTTATAGTCCCTGCATGAAGCTGGCACAGGTGGACTGGCAGGAACCCAACAGGAAACTTTCAAAATAAAGTTGGGTGTTACTATCTTATTCACCATTTGACTGGCAACAGTTAACAGGGTATGTTTCATATCTCATATCAGCACTATTTACACATACATACGTGACACATTTAATTTAAGGTCAAAATGTAATTTTCAAATATGTTGTATATGTAGTCTTCCATTTTGAGGTCAAGGCAAGAAGGAAAAATCAACAAATCATTGCACGTGACTTGTAGCTCAGGAGCGCCCTCTGCTATGAGGCGGGAGTACTGGCTGACTCAGTGAGTAACTTTTTTATGCGGTTTTATGATTGATCTGCTCGATTGAACAAGTTACACAGATACATTTTAACATTATCCAGACTATGGAAAGTCAAAGCACATAAAGTGTTTGAACCCATTTTATTGGCGATATACAGAGTCAGGAATACACTCTTAATTGTATGGGATGAAGGACAGTTTGTGAAGGATTACACATCCAAGGTGAGGCTCAGCTCACTGCTGCCACACAGCTCATCTCTTCTCTGTATTTGAACGGGAAATGCAGAAAATACACAATTAGAATTAAGAAAGAATCAACATCATTGGAATCACATGGAAAATAAGTGTGTAGTATAGATCAGCGGACAAATACCAACATTTATGTTATTTTATCATTACTTGTTTGTTTTGCTTTTTTTCTTTTCATGATGACAGGTGAGGCTCTGCTTTCTCTGACTGCGCCTCACTGTTTGGGAGATGGGGGGGGTTATATAAGTGACTGACAGCTGTAATTACCAGTCGCTGTTGAGATTCGCTGTTGAGATGAGAGTGCTTTATCCAGAAGCCCAGAAATCCACTAACGTTTTCCAGGGTGGCATTAAAGAGCGTCAGGTTGTCTACATTTATACATTTAGTCTTTAGATTTGGACCAAGAGAAAAGAGCTGAAGAAGGAAGGCGTTTTTTGGTTGTTTTTTTTTTTTCATTTTCTGACTTTGTTTTCTGTTAATGTTTAAATGTGAGCTGGACATACCTCTTTCAGGTGAATTCAGTTGGGCAGGGCGATCTGTGAATGAAAAAATCCGATCATAATATGTTTTTCCATATTGATCACTATGTTATAATATTTATCTAAGTATATATTTGATATGCTGCCAGGTGTGAATGACCTGATATTACCAGAAGCCCTAAATAGAGGGTTTAGTAAATAAACTTAGCTAAGGATTTTCCTCTTCTTAGAATAGTGCAGGGGCTAAATTTTATTTCAGGGGCTACATACAGCCCAATTTCATGTCCAGTGGGCTGGATTAGTAAAATAATAACTTAATAGCTTTTAAATAATGAGAACTCCAAATGTCGCTCTTTGTTTTTAGTGCAAAACAGTAAAATTAAATTCTGAAAATGTTTTCATTTACAAACTGTCCTTTCATATAATACGTGAATAACCTGAAAACCTGAAACTCCTTAAACTTACTAAGCACAATTTTAACAATGTTATGCCTCAACTTGGATATACAAAGACACAAAACATTTAGTAACAGGAATAATGTTGTTAAGATTTTTGAGTTTGACACCCTTGAATGTTAATATCTTTAGTGTAATTTTTGCACTCGGCAAATTCATCCCACTGGCTGGACCGGAACCTTTTATGTGGCCAGTTTTAACCCACGGACCTTATGTTTGACACTCGTGGTGTAGTGAAAGACACAGGCTTGAATAGAATAGAATAGAATAGAATAGAATAGAATAGAATAGAATAGAATAGAAGTGGCTTTATTGCCAGTACACCAGTTGTGCAACAAATTTGCAGTATGTATTTAAAGTAAAATATGAAAATTCTGAAAGTTCCTCTTCAGTTGTTTGTTGCTGTGTGAGCATCAATATCTGAATTTAAGTCATTAACTCGAATATATCATCAACTGTTTTGGGATCAAAACATTTTGTTGTTCAAACCCAGAGATGCTAGAGTTCATGAGATGTGCTGATTACACCATGTGTCTTTTCTGCTTCAGGACTTCTTTAGTGGAAGTATTTACCAACCAGCATCATGAGCAGCCTTCAGAGAGTTCTTAGCAGAAAATACCCACATGTTGCCCTTATTGGATGATACATTGGTACAGCCGTGGCCTAGAAGGCTGGAAAGCCAGCATGTGATCGACGGGTTGCTGGTTCAATTCCCCGGACTGGCGGAGAGTTGTTTGTGGATGTGCCCACTGCTCCTGTGGTGTGGTCCTGCATGTTCTAGCGATGGGTTAAATGCAGATGGTCAGTTTCAGTGTGTGGTGCATGTCTACATGTGTGAACTATATACTTACAATAATAAATCTTCTTCTTTCTATTTATTTCTTCAGTGTGACAGGCTGTTGGATCTTTTTGTCATCTCCAGTCTTCCTCAGTGTCATCTGACAGATGTTCTTCCTTAGACGTGACTAACCTGGAGGATCTGTCAGGTTCATCAGGATGGCCACACCACCCACCGCCCGATGGTCTGTGACGGAACGTGTCCCAGGTATGTGCATGCATGAGCGTTCCCTCATCCCAGTTGATGACGTCCTTGGTCCATTTCCTGATTTCAGTGACCTCCTTTTTTCATGCTCTGTATTGGTTAGTTTCTGATCCAATGATTTTTGCATTGTCCTAATCCATTTTAGACTTAGACAAAACTTTATTGATCCACAAGGGAAATTATTTGGTCACAGGAGCTCAGTTGCAGATAAAAACACTCTTGGAAAAAAAAAACACTAGCAAAAAAGGAAAGTTAGTGTGAAGAAATAAAAAGCAATAAATAATATAAATAGAATACACTAATAAAGCAGAAAAAAATACAAGATTTGCATATGGAAAATGGAAGTAGAAATACAGTATATACATACAGGTGTGAACATGACTGTGGTGCAGTGATGTGAATGTGTGAGTATGTGTTACAGATGGGTGAGCTGTTGTACAGGTGCATGGAGAACGGTAGGAATGAAGTCCTGCACCGTTTGCTGTGATAACGGAGCTGGATGAGTCTGTTGGAAAAAGGGGGCCCATTGATCTGCCTTGGCAGAGGTCTGCGCTCTCCGAGTGCTTTTCTTGTTCAGTTTGTTCATGTTATTCACATGGTTTTGAAGGATAGTTTGTAGGTGTAAACCTTTTCATAATGTAATCTTACTTTTTTCACACTAAAACATAGAGGAAAGTTTGGAATTGACATTATTTATATATTATTGTGTTATTATTTTACTGGTCTGGCCCACTTCAGATCAAATTTAGCTAAATGTGGCCCCTGAACTATAACGAGTTTGACACCCCTGCTTTAGATGATTATGTTTTATTTTAAGTGTGAGATATTTTGACTAGAAATGAGAAAAATCCACTTGGTAAGATTTAGATTTTTTCCAGTGAGTAGTTACAGATGGTGTGGACTGTTAGGAATGAGGAAACCAAATTATTCCTTGTTTATACATTTAGCTGAGAAAAACAGCAACAGGATGCTTAAGTTCTTCTACTCTGGGTATTAGACATGTGTAATATGTTGTCCATCCTCTGGTGACAATACACAGCCTGTTTAATTCACTTCAGAACACACTTTACACATGTCTTCTTTTATGCAACATTTCAAAAGTTTGCTTTAAACTCACTTGACAGTTTTGTGGAAACATGGCTTTTGTCAAACGCGCGTTGAGTCGTCCCCATGTCAAGCAGACGGTCAGCAGGAGGACGGCCACGGCGCAGAACTGTCAGGTTTCAAAGGCTCAACGCTACGTGTAACAGAAATACGTTCCCAATTCAATCACAATCTTACTCTGTCAGAACCCGTAAACAGTGGCTCCACAATTACCAACAATTACAGAGTAAACCTCCATCTACTGTTACCAAATGATTTTTTTTTCTCCTTTTTTTTTCCCAAGTGTGTGTATTGTAGGGGCCTTATAAATGAATGTGTGTAAAGAGCTGTTTGTTTTTTCATTGGGTCCACAATCTTCTAATCCTGGAGCACTTCAAAGTATTTACAGGAACAAGCCATAACAGGATCAGCCTCTGAACAAGGCAGGAGATCAAAGCGAGGGGCTGCTGCCGACATAAATATGGAAATAATATGACTCAGTGGGAACATAGGGTGGAACGAAGACGAGATTGGCAGACAAGAGAGAAAAAGATTGGTAGACACACGAGAGAGGAAGAGACTTGGTTTGTAGGAGACACTGATTTTGTACATGTCTGCTTCGTGTAACTCAATTACTCAAGTTCACTCGGTTTTTTTTTTTTTTTTTATTGTACCCCAAGAGCAATTTGTCTTGCAGTTTACTGACTTTTTTTTTTTTTTTTTTTCCCCTTGACCCAAACCTAGCGTCGTGGTGGGGGTTCAAACCAGCAGGGGCTCTTTATTGAGTGAGTTATTCCCTTTCATATTAAAAAAAATGCTAAAAATAACAGACAACTAAGCAGTGCAGCAGGAACTCTGCTGGTTTCTTTGTACGCAGGTAGTCAGAAACGTGTTAACATACAGTGACGCATTGGCAAACAGCACTCCATCTGCCCGTCTCAAAGGAAAACAGAAGCTCTGACGCTGACGAAACGCTGTACATGACCTGTGTTAATTTTCATAACCTTTGGAAATCACAAAGGAAATGTTGACTTCTAAAATCAACAGAAGTTCTGCACAGTTGCTGATATAAACAAGACACTGTTTTAAGCACTTTTTTGGTACTTTTGACTTATTCTTGGCTTCGTCACCCGGTCTCAATTTGTGTTCCAGAGCAGGTACAGTATATCCACGGTGGAAGAATAGGGATCATGTTGGCCTTGGCTGACTGAAGCTGAGGTCGGGCCAGCCTGAGTGGAAACGCCACGGACACAGGGGCCGTATACAGATACAACCCAGTGTGATCTCAGGTGGACCAGACCAGTAAAATAATAGGCATAATAACCTCTAAATAATAATCCAAAATGTTCTCTTTGTTTTAGTGTGAAACATAATTTAGATTATGAGAATGCGAATAACGTAAACTACCATGTACACCCTGAAATATCTTTTTTTTTTTTTTTTAAGTGAAATTTCAACAATATTATGTCTCATCTTATAACACAATTTAGAGATCACAGTGGATCTACAAATGCACAAAACATTTAATCACAGGCATATTCTTAAAATTGCACTTATGTTTCTGTAGAAATTTCAGGTTTCTTTTATCTGTTCAGTTGATTCACATTTATTGTCATAGAATAGTTTGTCTGGGTTCCTGCGGGGTCTTAAAAAGTCTTAAAAGTCTTGAATTTACAAATCTGCATTTAATACCTTTAAAAAGTCTTTAAAAGGTATTAAATTTGATATGATAGGTTTTAAGTTATGTTACCATAAACCTGTTTGCTGTATTGTGTTTAAATGTCCAAGCTGCAAAGAAAGTAATGCTAGTTTACTTAGTTCCACCTGTTCCAACTCGATAATTTTTATTGAAACTAGAAAAACACTCAGAGCGCAGACCTAGGCAGATCAGCCCCCCCCGCCCTGATCTCCACAAAAATTTAAATTTAATCATTTGTTCCTTGTGCTAGTATCAACATTTCCTGAAAATTTCAACAAAATCCATCCATAAGTTTTTGAGTTATCTTGCTAACAGACAAACAGACAGACAAACAGACAAACCCCGATGTAAACAAAACCTCCACCGTTCCTTGGCGGAGGTGATAAGGATTAGCCCCCAGTGAGAAATGACTTGGAATGGTGGGAATCAAGGCATTGGAGTGAATAAATTAATTTTCCTAAATTTTAGGAGTCACACATTTTTGCCAGTATGGCCATGAAATGGACGTTAAATTCTGTTCTAAGTAGTCTTAAAAAAGTTTTAAAGGTGCCCTGCCACACGTACAGTATTTCATTACTTTTGTGGTAATGTCTGAAGTTCTACCATGGACTCTGTAACATTTTTTGTGGAAAAAATGTCTTGGTTACCAAGTTTCAAGACATTGTAACTTAGTATAGAAAGCCTACTGGAAGACTCAGCTTGATCCACTTCTCATGAATATTCAACATACTAATCTGCTTGACTCTGATTTGCTAACAGCTAGCCAATGAGAGTCTGGCTTTTCAGCCCTGCACAACAAGTGGAGGAACTGGCAGAAACCGAAAATGAAACTACATGCTCCGACTCCCGGCTTTTATGCCTCTCCTGTACGACAAACCTTACTTGGAATTTTCACAACGTCTAACCTGTCAGCTATCCACTGGGCCCCCTACACTGGTCTAAGGGCCCCCTGGGAATGCTGGGCCCCATGAATTTGTTATGTTTGCCCGCCCTTTACGGCACCCTAGCTTGCGGTATACGAAAACTGCCACTGAGCTAGACGAATTCTGTGGGCGTGGTCTCACCTGGGTGAGCTCATGAATAGTAATGAGCTCAGGCATTAACACGTCACACTGACCAGCTTTTCTGATTGGTCTGATTTCTTCACTTGTTTCTTTTCGGTGGCAATAGCAGACAGAGGAGGTAGCGGTTCATTTTCAAATTCAAATTTTCAAATTCACTACAACATATTTCAAAAAATACAAGTGAAAGCATTTTTTTTTTGTGGCAGGGCACCTTTAAATTTAACTTGTAGAAACCTGTAGGAACGTTTGGTTTGTAAATGTAAAAAATTTTCATTATGTAGGTTTTTTTTTTCTAAATTTAAACCAAGGAGAAAATAAGGAGTTGTCATTATTTATAGGTTATTTGGCTGCTGTTATTTTTCTTGATATCATGTTGAGCTGTATGTGGCCCTGAACACCCTTGACTGTTAACATTTTCAGTGTAAATTTGGACCATTTGGCAGGCCAGCTTTGGCCTGAGGGCCATATGTCTGACACCCCTGCACTAAGGTATCACTAATATCACACAGATGAGCTTTTTCTTCGTGGGCTAGTGTGTGCACGTCTTGTTGATGGCTTTGTTTGGGTTTTCTGGTGTTTGTGTGCTTTTCAGTCCTACTAAGCCAAGAGACTTGAGGCTGTTTTATTGCGCTTCAGATCTGTTTGTGGACATCTGCTCTTATGCTGCTACACTTATGTACAAGATCTCTCTTTAAAGTAATATGCTTTCTATTACACGCTCTTTTGATATTATTTATGGGGTTATTGGTACAAGGCTGCGTCTTTACTGTGGTTAATATTATCTAATTGCTTTCGGGATGTTAGTATTTATTTTATCTTGCTCACAGGCTATTTAAATAAATGTGTCCTTGTAATATTGCCTTAATGAAAAACACAATATAGGATGCTAAGTCCAAACTTTTTTTACATGATTTATGTTCAGCTAATCATTGGTGAGATGCAAATTTGTCATTTATAAACCAGTTTCGTATCCTTCAAAAGATTAACCCTCTATTCTTTGTATGAGTCTACGTCAACTTTAAAGTCTTTACAATTCACACATCCAACACAGACAATCTCATGACTCAGTTTTGTTCTGTTTAGCTTTTGAATATAAGGTATTCTAATCTATTTTAGAGGCTAAATGTTCTACTCTTTTCACCTAATTGTCACTAGTGGGCTGTCTGTGGACAGAAGTCAGCTGTAACTGGATAACAGTCTGATAAACTGAGCAGAGGTATTCAGTCCTGTCATATCACTAATTTGTCTCAATGAGCTTTGCAGTATGTACATTATACAACATTAGCTGTATACTCTTTGACCCACAATTCAAGTAATGAACCTCTACTGTGCTTTTAGTGTCACTGACTGACCAACACACGGATTGAATAACCTTCATATAGAGATGCGCTGTAGACCAGTCTAAAAATGTTGATTGATATGTATAATGTCATTGTTCTAAAAAGAAGTTTTGTGTTAATATTCCTACAAATGTTTATGTTAAGGCAAGACAGGTGCTACAAGTGTTTGTAGATTTTCGTTTGGGTTTAGGCTTTGGTTAAGGTTAGGAAAAGACTGTGGTTTGGTTTCAGAACCAGAATACGTCATTAATCTAAGGGAGAAATTGTGTGTTTCTCCGTTCAGGTATAATAAAAAAGTAGAAGGAAAGAAGCTATCGATACAACAAAAGGTCTGTCCGTCTGTCTGTCTGTCTGTCTGTCTATCTATCCTTCCTTCCTATGTATATTTTAATTCTATACTTTTTTCACTAAACTAAAGGCCAGTAAATGAAACTGTCTGTTACTAATTGTAGTTTGCTAATAATTTCAACAATATATTTAGTTTATGATGGAAGGATAGTGGATGCATTTGATTGAACACATGCCCCCCCACCCCACCCCCCCGTGGCTCTTCTTGACTGACAGTTTCAGCGACCCTGTACATGTACATTATATATTTAATCTATCATAAGTGCAGTTTTTAAATAACTTTTGAATCTAAACTACAATGGCAGCCGACAGCAGCCAAGACATCTTTCCTTTTGTTCCGTCTGTGTGTTGGAGGTTTGTACTCTGACACAAGGATCTCAGACTTAAGCCTCATTGGAGCCCATGAGTCATCTTGACTCAGTGTAGCCAGAGGTGGATGATGAATCAATTAATAATTAATAATCAATGGAGTTTTTTTGCCAAGTAATATGTTTTTGTGTTGTTTTGTGATTGGGGATAATCTTTAAGTGATTCATGATGTCGATAACTCATGGATTTTGGCTCTAATCTTGCTCTTCTACAGTAATATACGAGTTGAAGCGTGAAGAAAATTGTGTTCTTTATACTTAGCACCACTTGTCGTATCTTATGAAGATCAAACAGTTGTTTTATTTCCACTTCCTTAATCACAATTTATGTTTATGTTTGTGCCTCAGTCTTGTGCGTGTACATGTTTGTGTAGGCAAGTGTGTGTGTGTTTTTGGCTTTTGTGTGTTAGAGACAGTGTGTGTATGTGTGTGGGCGCAGGGTAAAAATTAAAGAGGCCCTGGGATGAATATGTAGAGCAGATGTAGCAGTCGAGTTAAAAGGCTGGTGCCTGGAGCCCATTTGACACTGTAGGAAATGTCGTCTCTGACAGGAGGCAAAGCGTCTGTGAGGTCACTAGGTTGAACTAATAACCGAAATCTTCAAAATGATATAAACATATACAGAAGTATAAATTTCTGACCCTTCCAGAGGAGCATTTCTGTCTAACAGAATAATAGAGGCTGTTGCCATAAGTCTGGGAGAGCACTTTTACGACTTCCCCATTTAATTTCTGTTCCTAACATAAAGGCATTTGTAATATAATAAATGCCAGCAACTTCTAGGGGGAAAATCTATAATTCACTCCAGTTGGGTAATTTATTCCATTTGTTTAGTCACAAAGGGCTTTGGTCCGGATCAGGAAACTACAGAGACAACTGTCTTTCGAAAAGCGAGCAGACTGGCCAGTGATCAGTCAGTTCCTCCGGAGCAAAAACGAGCAAAGCGTTTCTCTGTAGTCTCAACAACGCCTCCGAGCTCACGGGCCGTTTCTACGCCATAAGGAAACTCCATGTCAGCGTTTCATCTCTGGACTCCCTCTCTCTCTCTCTCTCTCTCTCTCTCTCTCTCTCTGTCTCTCTCTGACACAGCTCTCCATCTCCCTCCCTTTTGGATTCTTCGCTCTGAGCTCGCATAAAAACACACACACATGCCCATAAACAAGCAGAAAAAAACATCCATTAAAATTCTGTGAAATGAAGCCGCACAGTACCACAACATAATGCTAAGCAGCGTGTAAGAAGTGTTTGATTTAGCAGCTGGCCTGTACGCAGACAGTGTAGCCGGAGACAGGCCATTTAAACAGTGAGCAGTTTTGAGGGCGCCAGCAGCCGATAGAGAAGTGGATTTGCGACCAGAAAGTTGCTGAAAGTCTGAAAAGGCTGCCGGCTGCCTGCTAGATATTTTACCATCATTCACTCCACTGGAGCTGGTGTGTGGCCAGTAGTTGATGACTTTGGATATTTTTGCAGCGACCAGGTGTGAATGTGTCTAACTGTATGAATGTAAAACAGGGTGTTGCTGAAAAGACCATGTGTTTTTTTTTGTTTTTTTTTCTACTGGCAAAATAAAGGCTTAACCCATAAAGACCCAAACAGCCACTGTCGACCAAAACCATCTGCTGATCTAAACTGTTTAATACCTGTTGATCCAGTAATTCTATCAATACATGTAAATAATTGATGTAAAATACAGTTTGTCATCTTTTCATGGTCATCAGATATAACCCATTTGGACGTTCAGAGGCTCTGTAGTTACTGTTGAAACACCGTTATCATCTGCAACATCAATTCACCAGTAAAACCCATGGAGTTGGATCAGTGACAGTGGATGGACACACTGGGTTTATGGTCAGTTATTTATATCTTTGCTGAAAAAGTCACTTTTTCTTCAGTTTTCTGTTTCAGATTTAATAACTAACCATCAACTCTAATTTGAGCTTTTATGAACATTTACATGATCAGTGTATTAAATATTGGAAATACATGGTTTGCACTGAAAAAATGCAAAATAAGCATGATAATATTACAATCAATGGTGAGAAATCATTTAACCCTTTAAACCCTAAGCCTAAAATAGTCTGCTTGGACTTTTTTTTTCTGATTTTGACTAACTAAAAGGTTATGTTTATGTTTGTGCACTTGGCAGACTCCAGGAGGATGGCCGTCTGCCTTGACCAGTTGGGGTTAAAAAGGTTAGAAAATATGCTGCCAGTGAGTCTGTTTGCCCATTTTTCCACAGCACTTTTTTTTTTCCAGATCTTTCAAAATCTAGCAATCATTTACAATTTACTACATGTTATAATACTGTTAAAACAGCTTCTTTTCTAGCTTCTGGTACAGGCGTGAGTGAAATTACCATAATGAACCAATCAAACCTATAAAGAGCAACATCTCAGGTTTCAGAAACTTGGAATTTTTTCAATTGCACGAACAGTGAAAGAGTTACAGCCATCCAAACTGTGTATGCACGGGGTGCGTCAACCATGACACGTCAGGTTTTAAAGAGTTAAGAAAGGTTAAGTATGGAGAATAATGAATTTGGGAATTGACACAGAAGTAGCACTGGGTCTTTATGGGTTAAGAAAAGAAAAGAAAAGTGCACCTCATACCAATACTTTACATTCACTGTCCGAATTTGCTAATCCTGACTTTATGATCATCTAGATTTGCCTTCGGATTGTTTAGAATTTCCCATTTCTGCCCGGTCCGCTCAGTGCCAGACACTATTTTAGATTCACGTCCCTGTCTTCAACGTTTGTGTTTATTTTTCTGGCAGCGAAGGCACCAAGTGTTAGTGCAAGACAGTGAACAAAGACGACATAAGTAGATTTGGTGTGGGACAGGGTATATTTGGACACCCTCGCTTGTGTACAGTAGAGGCCCTGGAGCAGATTGTGGTGTGTATTTACTTGAACCTGCCCGTCTCTGTAGATGTAACCAAAAAAAGATGCAAACTTCCATATGAAATGAATTCAGTGGAGGACTAAACCTATACTCAGTATACATGACATATATTCCAATTCTTTTTCTATATATTCAAGTTTCATTCCATACATTCCATAGACTCAAACTTAATAATACACTGTGTACATAAAAAGCAGGCAGCAACATTTGAGGCCCGTATGGTATCACTCTGAATCTGTCTTGTATCATGTACTTATCACTGACCAATTCCTGTACAGTCCGTTTTACATCTTTCTGCAATTCATGGCATGGAACTTCAACTATCTATTGAAACCATGTGTGTCGTATTAAACACTTCCCTTCCACTTCAAATAAATCAGCCGTAGTTGACGTTCTAACTTTATTGCAGCTGTATTAGACTGCGTCCTGTCTCCCTACTGCTGCACATATTCTGTTATTTCTTTCTTAAAGCTCCTGTTTGGTTAGGTACAACAGATGCTAACTAATAATGGCATTTCGCTGTGGACCTAGTGGAAAATTCCATGTTTTTCTTTTGTTTTTATATTTATTCCGGCTTAAATCTTGCACCAAATTGTGAATTTGCTTTGCTTAAGTTGGTTTACAAATAAAAAACCCTTTCATCCTTTCATGACTTTATACTCAAATCCTGGAAGGATCTATTTATAGGAGAGCTGTTTAGAAAGGAGTTGCCACAACCCCAAGTCACCCCACCCCGCCTGCATCCCATCTCGCCCTAGCCCAGCCCATCCCCACGGAGCCTCGGTCTACCCACTCTACCCGGCTCAACCCTCCCACTCGGGACCCCTCGCCGCTAATACCTCTCTGTGATGAACTAATCTCCGAGGTGAGGGTCAGGCTGCAGGAGAGGATGACACGCCTCTGACTCTGTTCATCCATCCAGGCCTTTTCATTATTAAAAAAAAAAAAAAAAAGAAACACGTAGCTCTGTCTTGCGTGAAACCCCAGCCTTATAGCCACAGCCCCAGTCTCAACCTCAGCCCAGGGGCTTGAGACAACCAGGCAGCCAGACCCCTTGGAGAGGCATGGTGCCTTTGTGTGGCTGCACTCCCCAGCTTGTCTGCCTCCCATTATTCCTCCATTCAGGCTCCAAATCAAAGCCAGCTCACATATGAAATGCTTTTGAGGTTTAAAGCTTAACTATACCACTAGTACAACTACTGCAGCTACTATTACAGACGCTGCATGATGGATCAATATTCATGTATGATTCCAACTGTATAACATTACAATCTGATGGTAACTAATCACTCTAATATCAACAATATGTTTCTGTTTCCAAACTAATTAGGCATCGGAGATCTAAGATAAAACACGGGATAATATATTTTATTTTCATTAATAACTGCTCGGAGTTTTGTGGCGAGTTGTAATTACAGTGTGCCATTTTTTCTCTCTCAGTTTGACAAGTGGTCAGTCAAATGGAGCTGGAGACTCCAGAGTACGGAGACATTTTTGGTGCTCGCTCTTTATTTAATCTAGCACAAGTGGAAATGAAATGACAGCTGTGCCATGCTCGTATACTCCCCTAATGGCGATGATGGACGCTTTTTGATGCTTTTTTTCTGATGTTCATTTTGCTATGGTGCCCTTTCAATAAATATTTTTAAGTCTGTCAGTTAATTCTGAAATTCCATCGATGAACTCTGTCCAGAAAAATAAACAGGGCAGCCACAGCAGTTAGCCTGGATGGGGGGAGTTGTTATTTTGTTCAGGCCATTGGCAGGGACTCTCCACAGAAATATTGCTTATTTTGCTTCGTTTCAGATTCAAGCTTCTGACAGTTTATGTGAAAAACTGCAAACTGTATTGCCATTTAAACACAACTGCACTGCTCTGTAATTACAAGCTCCATTCACACAGATGAATGGGACAGGCAGCCACAGAATGAGGATTGTTCTTTAGGCATACACATTCCCAAGATCTATAACAAATTGTGGTCAAATTGCAATCAGAAGGAAAAAAAGAACATTTTCCTCTATAATATTTGCATCAATCTCGACTTGATTTTTAAGTATTTAACTGGAAACCTTGGAAATCCCAACAGGGCAATTTGTTGGGTAGAATTTGGGAAAACACTGTGGTGAAATTCAACGTCCGCTCTGTCAGTCATATTTCTTTATAAAGGATGTTGCTGTGTAGAAATGTTGACACAATCGCCTCAAATATGTACTGCGTCAAAAAGGCAACTTCGTCAAGTGATTTAGACCCAATCATCTGGCTTTGTTGTAAAAGTCATGAGTGGGCCAGTGGCCGTAGTGGCCCACAACCCACTGAGTGGGCTCGCTCAAAAATAGAATGGTACATTCCAAACCAATATAACAGCGGCAGTGCACCATCACAAGACCGCAGTAAATGGCAAAATTATTGTGCATACTTTCTGAGGCACGCCTAAAAAACCCCACTGTGTCCACATGCACTCCCGCTAACATCAGGTAGCACTTAAGTGTCCTTCGCCCTAATGTATGACTAAACATGCTGCCGCTTCACCCAGCTACCCTGATATGCAGAGTTGGACAGTGCCATGTGCTGCTGGCTCACCAGGCAATAAAGACACCCAGCCCTTCAATAACAGGATATGGGCTGCATTTCTCATTTTGAAAAAGTGCACAAACAGCTCTTTAAAATAAAAGGCAGCAACTTCTGTTTGATTAAAAAAAAAAAGAAAAGACAAAGAGTCACAGAGTAGCCGCCCATTTCCTGGGAAACTTTGTCGTGTTGCTGTAGCTCTGTGGACTATTTCCCTCTCTGTGTTCCCAGTTAGCGTTGTAAAAATCAGGAATGTCCCTGTTATAATGAAGCGCCTCTCTGAAAAGACAGGATGGAGGAAAATTGAATTAATGCTAATATGGCCATTAGGTTACCACCCAGCAGGAGAAATATGGCAAACCTTAGCCATTTATGCTGTACCACTGTTAATCACTTTGTTACACTCCAAACTTTCATCTGCATAGTTTTGGCCAGGAGAAGGGGGAGAAGGCAAACCCAGAGCTAAACCAGAGATCTGTCTGCAGTGTAGTCTGTCTTCCAACCACGCACTGAAAGCTCCTGGTGAACACACAAACTCTGCTGTGAGGTATCCTTGAGGAAAATATCCATTTACTCCACAGCAACACACAAAGGTGTGCCTCAGACAGGACTGAAACAGAAAAGCTGACACATGCCGGCACACTGGCTGCGTCAAATATCCCTCATGTTTGTAGTTCTCAGGGGTGAGCGTACCTGCCAGTAGTTGTTGGCCTTTGGGGAGGATATTGGGTAAAAAGGAGTAGTTGCTTGGACTACAGCTGTCAAAACTTTTAATTTCAACTTGATGGCAAACCTCTCTTCACACAGAAAAATAAGGATTACATCTGTTGAGCTTTAATTTGTTACAGAATTTGTAGTTTAAATATTGACTTGAAATTAGTTGGTTAATTAGCCGTGCTGCTATGAAGGAAACAGTAACAGAAGCAATGAAACCGAACATTTTGACGCAGTGCCTGACCAGCACAGATGCAGCCTTATGCTAATTCACATTTCACAAATCTGAATCTCCCCTTAGCCATGCAGAGCATTTGTATATATCCTGTGAATCATCTGTTGTGTATCAAATAGATCCACAGTTTCATCTGACAATGGGAGAAGCATCAACATCAATGTGTTCCAGATCTAGCAACCTGATAGCCCGCCTTTCTTCTCCCTGTAAACAGATCATCCATTCAAAGCCTCTACATTTTACTTAAGACTTGCCCAGGCTCAGTGTCCGCTGACTGGTTCCACGTGTGCGCAGGCGGCACTGAGGTGTGTGTATGTGGCTGTGTGTGTGCGCGCAGGCTGTACTAAGGGGGTCATGAGTCACTGGAACTGGGACATGACTGATGCCCTCCCTAAGTCTTACTCTAATTACTGCTGAGGTGTCAGTGATTGCCCTGATGACAATCCTGAGCTCAGCTGGTGTGCTGTTTCAGCCCCGCCAAGATGACACTGTCACAAAACCCAAGTCCGTAAGCTGTAATTGTGCATTTTCAAGAGTACTGCATTAGTCAATCACTGCGCACCTTGACGTTTGGATGTGCGTAGGTCGTGGCGAGCAGCGACCCTGTCAACTCCTGTGGTAATTACTGCTGAGTAATGTTCTAGGTTTGGCTGGAATAGAGAAAAAACTCACCAATAAATCTGGAGGCCATTTTAGGACGTCGCCCAACAGGCTATGAGTTTGCATGGGAAAAAAAAGCTCCACTATTATAAGCCAAAGAAATGGCAAAGTTGAAACCATACAACCTTAACAACATCAAATTAAAGCTCTCATCAAAAGTTGGCCGCCGTGGAAAGAGGGCGAGAAGGCACAAAGTTGGCCAACAAAGCACCACAGTTAAAGGAAATACCCACACCGCTGACTGCACAGAAGCACAGCCTCTAGTCATTTCCAATGCTTGCAAAGACAATGGGGATACGCTGAGGCTTAAGTAATAAGCACAAAATGACTTCCAGAGCGGCAGGGCCTCCTCATTTCAGCGTGGCAGTGATGCGGGGAAATCAGAGCCACGCGAGTTGAGGGTTTCATGGAGGATCAAAGATCGTGATTAGCCTACACTGTCCATCCACCATTATGGGTAGATCTGCCGCCGATGGCAACCATATGCCGGCCGGATTAACCTCTCCATCACAATCACTATCCAGCGAAAGAAGAAACAAAGAGGAGAGGAGAGAAAAGTGGAGCACTAAGCACAGGCAGCAGAACAGAGAGGTGAACAGCTCCAAAAGAAATGAAGGAGGGATGAGAGGGGTGGAAGTGGAGAGGTAAAAAACATCAAATGTCAGTCAGTGATGTGTGGCATAACACGTGTGGCCAATATGCAGGATGCCTTTTGGCACGTTTCCCTGACCTATATAGTCCGGAAGTTAGGGAAACTGCAGGCTGAAACAAGTCTTTCAACTTTTAAATGAGCCACAGTGGATGCTCTGTACTGCACATTTGGATTTTTAATAAAGTTGATACTAGTGGGTGCTGAAGTAGTCATTTCTCAAGCAAAATTCAGGATACATCTTATGAAAAAAAAGTGTAATTTTATTCAAAGTGACTCCAAAATTTTGTATTCATCCCATGATGTACAGGATGGGGAAGCAAAATTTACAATGAACATTTAGTTGTTTTTTCTCAGCAGGCACTACGTCAATTGTTTTGAAACCAAACATATATTGATGTCATAATCATACCTAACACTATTATCCATACCTTTTCACAAACTTTTGCCCATATGAGTAATCAGGAAAGCAAACGTCAAAGAGTGTGTGATTTGCTGAATGCACTCGTCACACCAAAGGAGATTTCAAAAATAGTTGGAGTGTCCATAAAGACTGTTTATAATGGAAAGAAGAGAATGACTATGAGCAAAACTATTACCAGAAAGTCTGGAAGATACTATTAAAGAAGAATGGGAGAAGTTGTCACCCGAATATTTGAGGAACACGTGCACAAGTTTCAGGAAGCGTGTGAAGGCAGTTATTGAGAAAGAAGGAGGACACATAGAATAAAAACATTTTCTATTATGTCAGTTTTCTTGTGGCAAATAAATTCTCATGACTTTCAATAAACTAATTGGTCATACACTGTCTTTCAATCCCTGCCTCAAAATATTGTAAATTTTGCTTCCCCACCAAGTATATGGGATTTAAAAGAGGATAAAACGGTATTTGAAATAATCCTTCAAGTATCGTCTGGAAGTTTTATATCGTCCTGAGACCCAGAATGCATTTTTATCCTCTGTAGGGGACAAGTTTCACAGCTGCACTTAAAAAATAAAAAGGCATTCCATTTAATTTAACTGTTGCATCATGCTGTTTCCAATCAAAACAGTTATTTAATGTAAAAAAGCCAAAATTTTGACTTTCATGGGTCTTGGGAGGATATAAAAGTGCTTTGTCACCTACTTAGGGCCACTATTATGTAACTTGCCTTTTAACTTAAGAGCTTTAATAGGAATTTTACACGTTTTTATGAGCCAGGGATCATAGTTTGAGCTGTCTGTTCATATACCACTGTCGTCATGACCTGTAAGTTTGTATCTCCTCTGAACATAGAGGCTGGCTGACCTACTGTAGCTGCAGGAACAACAGTTGGGTGCTTCTGTGAAACTGGTCCCTAAAAACAGGAGATGGGGGCTGAAAATTCAAACAAGATGTCGACTAATGTTATGAAGCAAGTTTGGAAGCACTTTGGGTCTATTTTAAAACTAAGTATTTACAGAGATAAAAGAGAAACTATTTTTCAGATAAAACACATTTTTCTATTATTTTTTAGTATTTTTATACAAATTCCACATGTAACACTGTAAAAAGGACACCGAAATTACGTGCCACTATTTTTAACAATATTTCTTTATTCTCTCACAGGCATTTTGGGAATTGAACTAATTATGCAAGGCAGAGTGTTTCACAAAAATGACCGCTGTTACAATATCAGTCGTAATTTATGTGTTTAAATGGGCCGGTTCTGCATGTAACGCAAGTGGACACGATGGGTTACGCACGAAACCTGGAATGGGACCGCCACATGAAAGAAAAAAAAAACCGCAAAAACCTGCATGTCTGGATTAGAAAAACCACAAGGATCATCAAATTTAACACAGTGTCTTTATTTACAGCACTATATATAAAGACTATTTCAAGCCATGTTTTTCAGATCAAATGCACTGACACCTAGGTAGTTTTTCATGTCCCAGTTTTGGTCCTATTTTTGGCCCCAATATTTGATTAAAAATTCATTAATTTGGGAATGTCTTAGAGTAAGAGTATAATTTTTTTGCATTTATCTTAGGTCATCATTAGGTACATCCTGGGAGGAAATATGTCTAAATTTCTCTTGTATTATTGGGTCTAAAAAGCAGGAAACGTGCCAGACACCAAAATGAACCCAGTTCCATAGAAGCACCCAGTTCAGGTTGGCTGTTGCTGTAATTTAGTTGTAGTTTCTTGTGTATGTCCTTCTATGTAGGGTCCAGTCTAGAAAAACTCACCAAACAATATTCTCATCTTTATTGCAGCATGGACATGCACAATAAACCCATTTTAAAAGTTGTCTAGAGGAAGGCGGATTTCAGAAGAAGAAAAAAAATGTATGTAATTTATTACAATTATAATTTCCTTGCTGAATGAATGTTGTAATTCATCTATTTTATGTTCATGAGTAATTTGTTCCATAGAGGCACATGTTTATTAAGCAGCCACTGGCTATTGAATGGTTGAGGTAGAGGTAAAAGTATATTGGATTTTTAAAGGCTGATATAATAGTTTGCAGCAGGAAAAATATATCTAATTAAAAATACCTAAATTAATAAATCTGGATCACTGATTATCAATAAATGGAAAAAAAAAGTGAAACTGAACCTGAGACTCACTGTAAAACATCAGAATCAGGTTAGAATAAGTGTATTTCCAGTTTGATATCAATTTTAGCAGTCCATTTATTAAAGTAAAGAATGACCTGTATTTGTTTGTTTATCACATTTTATGTCACATGTAGGGATGTAACGATATGAAAATTTCATATCACGGTTATTGTGACCAAAATTATCACGGTTATCATTATTATCACGGTATTGTTGAAATGTGCTCAAAATGTTCAAAAAGTACTTATACACACACTGAAATAATATAACCAAGTTATATTTACAAAAAAACAAATGAAATAACATGCATAATCTACTTTCTGTTGGCAGAAACATTGAAATATTAACATGTAAACATCAAACATACAAATGTGCATTAAAGATGGCACCTTATGGCCAAAAGAGATATCTACACTAGGGATGGGAATTAATAGGATTTTATCAATATCAGTGCCATTGTCGATTCTGCTCACCAATCCAATTCCTTATCAGTTCTGTTTTTTGAGTGGGAAAAAAAGTAGTTGGACAGGTTACAGTGGAGCTTGTTTGACCATTTTCCATATCAGATCATTCACAATGTCACACATATACAGTATTGTACACACACAAACACAAAGTGAAACACAGTCATATTTTCCTAAACTGTTTATTGAACAAATGTAAAATATACTGAAAGAATAAGGATTTTAAAACATGTTAGGGTGATCTGCTTCTCCAGGAAATGAGCAGTATCACCGTGATTTTTAAAGAGCAGTAATCGAACACGGTTATCATGATAATTAGAATTTAAACGGCAATACTAACCGTTGGAAATTTTACCATGGTTTATACCGGTAATCGTTACATCCCTAGTCACATTAAAGATGTTCATCATCATCATCATCATCATCATCAGGCCTGATCGAGTGTCATGTGAAGGGCTGGGGGTCATATTTATCCACATAGTCCCAGAATTCAAGAGCTACAAATCCATTCTGTCTGAAAATAAAATAAAATACTGTCTTTCATGTTAGACCAGTTAGATCGACAGGCCTGCTTCAGTAGATTTGAATTCACTTTGACTTACTTAAGTGCTTTTTATGGTTTAAGCTATAAAAAGTCAGATCTCTTTGTCAGTTGTATGTCTCTCTATTATAATTCAGTTTTGCCCACTCCTCCGATTCTCTGCCTGTTCCAGATTACTCAGATGAGCCGATGAGTCGTAAGGTTTAATGGGCCTCTCCTCTCTTTCATCAGCAGAGAGCCCAGTCATCACTATTGAGTGGAAAGCCTATGTGGGCTTGGCTGCTCAGGGAATAGGAGCGGGATTAAGTGATATCATATTGTTTAGCAGGGGATCTCCCTCCCTTGGCAGGCGCTCTGAGATTCAGTCATGCCTTCAATAGGTGGGTAGTCATCGCCTCTTCTGCAAGCAGCGATAACTATATTGGTGATATTTCATCTTGCAGCTGTCATGACAGTAAATTGAAGTTAAAATGAAGGCATTTGTGAGAAAAGGATGAGTCACTTGTATATCATACAGGCACATTCCGTCAGTTGTATTACACATACAGAGCATCTGCGATGGTCTGTCTTTCTGTTCTCTCCAGCTGGGCAAGTCACCCTCTGGGACTACTGAATCAAAGTTCACATGTTCGACAGCTTCCCTATAAAACACTGATTTCTGAAGCAGCAGTTATACTCGGTCTTTCTGTGTATAGTCTTTTAGTCTAGGAGTGAGGCTTGTCACTGAGATCTTGTTTGTACATTTACTTACAGTGAACCTAGATGAACTTACTACAGCACAAAGATGCTTTAGGGAAACTTGGCCTCGGTTATAAGAGAAGGTCAGAGCAGATAACTGCAGCCGCTTAGAGACTTTGTAGTAGCAGTTCACACTAGGCCTCAGATGGCTCCCCTGTGGCATTTGAGCTCTCACAACAAAAGTTAATGCGATTTTTTGGAACGTTGATACCATGAAACCTGAACTCCCTGGAGCCTTGCAGTATTGTCCAAAATTAGAGCGTCTCAAAGAAATTCATGTCACGCTAAATTCGACTTCACGCTGATATAATACGACATGTATTTTCTCATTGGCTTTGAGGTTTGCTGAAATTAATAAAATAAGAAGACAGTGTACCTGAAACAACACAAAAGCATTGCGGTTACTATAGTGGAAAGGATATTTGTGAATCTGGACGGGTGGTTTGTGCCTGTGAATAAGCAGACCCTTCCGTCTACCATTCCACTCTAATTAGGTGCAACAGATTCAATATAAACGTCACGGCCTTTCATATAATCCTGCCCATTAAAATAAGAACCACCATTAGGGAACACTGATGTAATGACTGTTATGAATGCAAGCAGTTCTAAATGTCAAACGTCATTTATCGTGGCCACCCAAGTTTCTACATGTTATGAAAGCTTCGGGATGGTTCACAGAGGATCATCGGAATTGATTCTATTTTTGACCAAACGTGCATTCTCAGAAATAGTAAAAGAACAAGTACTGTTTTGTTTTGTTAAAAAAAAAAAAAATACAACTAACAGCTTCTGACTAAGGTTATCACAGAGTTTATAGTTTTGCGAGTCCGAGCTAAGCTTTATAAGTTTGAGATGTCAATCCAATACATTTGCAGGATCTAAAATAGTCACTGTGGTGCTTACACATTTTTTAACCTTTCTTAGGATTTACGCTTTTTCTGTATAAATGCGAACATAATCATATTTCAAGTCTTTAACTACCATAGACGCTTGAGGCACCAGTACGTGAACCTGCGTCTTAACCAACTACTGCGACCACATTTTCCAGTAATAACTTCAATTAAACATTTACGGTAACCATTCCTCTATACTTCAATTGTCTTGAAGGAATTTCAGTCCATTCTTCCTCACAGAATGGCTTCAAATTAGGGATATTGGTTGGCTTCGATTCATGCGCTTACTGCCTCAGGTTATTCCACAGCATTTCTATAGAATTATGGTCTGGATGGAAATTGATCGCTGCCTTCCTGTATGATCCACTTTCCATTGAGCTTCAGTTCATGTGTGATACCTTGATATCTTTTGGTACGATTTAGAATCCATAGTCCAGCGGTTCCCAACCTTTTTTTGGCTCGTGACCCCATTTTAACATCGCAAATTTCTGGCAACCCCAGACATTCAAAACACAGACATTTTTCTCTTAGAGATGTCTTAGCGGGGCGAGGCGGGTGAAGAAATCTTTCCATTCTCTGTTCGGTCCGGTTTTCTGACTGCGACTGTGTCCGGGCAGGTTGAAGCATAGTAACGTACGCAGTCACGTGATCGGGTCAGTCAACATACCCTCTCAGATATTAGTCTACATTTTATTTGAACTTGATTTTTATAAGAAAAAGTGTGTGTTTTAATTATAATGAAATATTTATTGAATCATTAAAAATATTTTTTATTAATAATTTTACAATTTTTTTATCAATTACTAGAAACTCCAGGCGACCCCAAGGTTGAAAAACACTGCCATAGTCCCATCTATGAATGATGGCGAGTCATCTTTGTTAAACACCCAAATCATGACTCTGCTACCGCTGTTTCACATTTAATGTAAGGTTCATATGGTTAGCCTCATAGCATAATTGCCATTGTATCATCATACCAAGTCATATTTTGATCCAAATTGTGAAATCTGCATAAAAAGAAGCAGCAGTGTTAGAAGAGTAAAATTATGTACGGTAGATATCACAATTTGGCCAAAAATATAATATAGGCTATTATGCTATGAGGCTAACGTTATGTTGGAATGTTTGGTCAGTGCCAAATCTAGCACTTCTCATTTAAGCCAAAATGTTCTACTTTTGGGTTCATCTGTCCACAGAACATTCTTCCAATACCTCTCTGGCTTATCCACATGGCTGTTTGCAAACTGTAGACAGGCAGTAATGTTGTTTTGGAGAGTTGCAGCCTCTTCACAGACTCACCCTTGATGATATCCTTTTAACATCAATTGAAAATCCCAAGAGTTTCACATACTTTTTTGACATCGCAATGTTCCACCATATCATTAGCGTCATAGCATAATTGCTGTTGAATTGTGTAATCTGCATAAAATGAATCAGCAGTGTTAGAGAGTGAAGTTTCACAGATATCACAATTTAACCAAAAATATGATTTGAGTAGTTATGCTATGAGGCTAATGATATGCAAATTATTAAGTTTAATGTTTTTGTCTCATTGGATGTGTTTATCTCATTTCTAATCTGTCTAATAGGGTTGGGAATCTTAGTTGGAAGGTTGATACAATATGCATCTCGATAGAGCATCTCCGATCCGATATATTAAAGATACATGTGGCACCTCGCAATGTGATACGATACGGTTCACACCCAAATCACAATACAGAGCGATTAAGCGCATTCTGATTCAACACATTCATTCTGGTAAAAAGAAAAAATATGCAGTGCAATTCAATGAGCTTGACTGCTTATTTATCAAATAAGACCATTACTTTTTATAAAGTGGCTTTTGTGCAATTTCAGAACATGTGCCTCACATACAGTCAGGTGAAAAAGTTAGGACTTGGTTTCCAAAGTCATTTCTCTGCATGTTTCTGACACTCAACTTCTTGCTCCCTCGATGAATCAGTTTGTAATGTAATGTATTTGTAATGTAGGTAATACAGAAAAAGGTTCTGTCACTTTAAGAGACACCTGTGTAAGGTAGTCTGGGATGCGCTGTTAGATACGTATGTCACTGTTTAAGGAAGTATCTCCGGTATGTACGGCAGTATTCAATACAGTTGATCTAGTAAAAAGTACACGTTCAGAAACCACATGTCGTCACCTCCTTCTATGTCTGTCAGATACAGATACAGACATTACAGTATACATTCGGGGTGCTCGTGCCACAGTGGGTCCACAGAGCTCAGACTATAGTGCAGTGTACACATCCACAAATCCACGGCACACGTTAATGTGGGTCTGAAGAAAAGAAAAACTTACTCAAATAAAGAAACACTTTTAAATGCAAGTAAAAATATATTCTATTGAACGGATCGAATTTTATCGATACAAGCATTCAATAACCGATGCATCGCGATATTATTCCAAATTTTTCATTCACTCGTAGCTTCTCTACCGGTGCACTCGGATCATGCACACGTGTGTCGGCGTATCGATACGTATCGGATAATCTTCCCATCCCTACTGTCTAATAATATTTTATTTGACATTTCTTCAAAAGCATCAAAAATTATACAAACCAAGACCATATAGAAAACAAAAATGCTATCAGTCAATATCAATAACTGTCACGCCAAATGTGAACTCACTGTTTCTTTCAAGAATATATTTTGTTCATGAGTGAAAGTTGAAGAACCTATGGTCATGGTTCATGGTCAGAACATGACAAAACAGTGAAACAAATCTTGAGGTAGAACATTAAAAAATTATAAAATGTTTGTTCAATATTAAAATACACATTCTAAAATGAAGTAAAACAACTAAACTTTAAACATTTCTAAGGGTTTAGTTGACAATGTAAACAAAATAAATCCAAAAGACAAGAAAATTTTACATCTCAATAATAACAGTTATTACCATGATATAAGAATAAATTATGATTATGAAAATTTGCATTTTACAGACCATCACCATCACAAATCTATATTGTATAACTGTTTCAGGACCAGGGTTTGAGCCTTGACCTGGTGTTAAAGTGGATGGAACAAAATAAAATAAAAATTAAATAAATGAATGAAAAGGATGTCATTTTAATTTTATAGCACAGCTAGCAGTAGTCAGAAAAAAATGTAAAATTCAAATTCTAATTTATTGTTGCAATCAAAAAGATATATGTTATTTTAATATGAATTTGCAGCATTGAACATATATACAGATTTAACAGTATTGCTTTTTGTCCTGCAATCAGTTAATTTGTGTTTTTTGATAAGTGGTACTCAGTTACAGCAAAAATAAGCCAGCATTAATAGCTAAGGAATTAGATGTTTTTTTATTATGAAATTTTCACAGTGCTTTTAAACAAAGAATTGTATAATGATTAAGTGCAGTACATTTTCAAGTGAAAAACCAGAACTGGAGTGTATTGATTCATTCCCCTCATGCTGTAACTTTAGTAGTGCCTTCTGGAAACATCTATTCCTGTGGCTGCTTATTCAAAGAACAACACAAAAGACACTTTAGAACATTTCATCAAATTTCATGACAGGGAGAAAAATACAACAAGACAAATATTATTTTTAAGTTTATGACAGTTGACATTAACAGTGATATATGAAGTGCAACGTGCAAGTTAGAAACTTACTCACTTCTCAAATGCAGCAAAAATTCTTCCAGAGGAAACAGCTTTAAGGATGAAATGTTCCCTCAGTCTATTTTAAGTGAAAGTTGGTTCATTAAATATACTGGAAAATCACATTTTCTATGCTGGTCTAGAACATAAAAGTCAAAAGGAGGAAGATTTAGAATTCCAAATAAAAACCGAGACAGATTTTGCCTTTAATGTCTTGTTACTGTTATTTCAGTGGGATTAAATGGTTATAGTGTACTTTGCTTTGCAGGCAGTCGGTAAACAGTTCAGCAAACAGAGCATGCATGTCGGTCAGCCTTGCATATTCATATTCGTCTTTTCAAATGCAAGTTTCAAGTGTTTTTTCTAACTAATAAAATCTATTCCAGTGAAGAAGAGCATACTTTGTTGTTGTGTAGTAATAGTGTCTGCACGGAAACCAAATGTTTCTTCCCCACCCTGACTCTTTAGGGAAGACACACAAAACAGAAACTATAAATCTATCATATGCAATACAATTTAGTCACCCTTTGAAATTTGCCTTGATGAACAGTAATTGCTATCCAGACCCTTCCATCTTCTACACACTTTCATGTCCTCACAGTGGGTCTTGAATCATGGCATCTCGTGGTTTCCTAAACGACCCTTTGGGTGTCTGATCTTTGGAAGAAGACCACCAAAATTGCAAAACTTTGGCACCCTAGAAGGTCCTCTAGTGTGCCCATTAAATCATCTTACTTTATTCCTATCTCAATATAGCCATGTATTTCTGAACAAGATAAATATTTGAGTAATACATACTCTAGGTGCAGCACTGGTCCCAGGCCAAAAACACCACTGTCAAAATATGAGTGAAAGAGGAGCATTCACCGTTCGCTGATGATCGCAGAATAAGCGTTTGCACATCTCTGATAAGTCCGGATCTTGATTTTTGTCATAGATGTTGAAGTCAAATTGCACATCCGGAGTAAAACATCCACCATAGACCTAAGGTTGCAAAGTTAATCCTTGTGTTTTTGTTTATTTATGGATACAAATGGAGACCTTAGTGTATAACGTCTCAGTATGAAGAAACTACGCTTGCAATTGCCCGCTTAAAATATGCCGCCCGGAGGACTATTCGATAATGAAATAGAAAAATAATCGCAGGCAAATTGTCCTTGGTTTCAAAAGAAGCTTAGTCTAAGATTGTTACGTTCAGCACAGCTTCTTCAATTACAAACTGTTTCAGAAATATCAGATATAATGTGGAAAAAATAAACACTGATAATTTGTTGAGAGACAATTTTGAAATGTTTACGGTATGTCAGTTACATAATGCCTTTCGGGTTGTAGCCCAATTGGAGAGACACTGCTGGCTTTCATTAGCAGCAAGCATTTTTCTCCATCATATTGAACGATGCTGCCAGAAGTCTGTGCTTCTGAAAACATTGCAGCGCCCTGCCAATAAGCCCCCTCCCCTCCCCTTCTCCTCTAGCCACCACCTCCCACCTCCCTCCCCCCTCCCTCTCCCCTCCAGGCACAGCCAGAGCGGGGCCAGATTGCTGAAAGGCAGCGCAGGCAGTGTGGCCCTACTCCAAGCCTGGCCACTTTGGAAATCGCCACACGCAAGTGCTGGCCTCCCTGTCGGTGGTGTGATGGGGTCACCTCTGGGGCCTGGGGTGGGTAAACACACATGACCCAAGACAAACTTTCACAATTCCGCCAGGTGTGCAAACAGGAGGCCGCAAAAATACCCGGAAAAGTCTGACCATGCAAAAACAATATAACTGCCTCTGATGAACTCGTCCCAATGCAGACGTCGAAGCGTGTTTTAGCATCATGCATATTAATTCATCATGTCTCTGAGAATGAGAGAATTTGATTGGGTTGGACTGGAGACTCACCTGCTCTGTTTGGTCCCCAGAGCGGACGTTACACAGCCCACCCAGTCAGCAGAGAATAGACAGAGAAATAAAATGAAAAGCTGGAGAAAAAGACACTTTTAATGTGCACTTTAAATCTGAGCAGGCCTTTTTCTCACATGTTCTAAGTCAGTAAAGCTTCCCATGTGGCCACCGGTGTAGTTTATGTCTCGCTGCTACAAACCTCTGAAGTGTTCGTTTCATGGCCTGTACCCGCGATCCAATCCACCCAGTCCTGATCCATTGTCTCCTGGGCCGGTGAGTCCTGAAGCTGACCTCTGTGGGGAGTCTTCCAGGCACCACATGTTGGTTTTGTGTCCATATGAACTCTACTTGCATGAGCAGTTGGGCCTATGGCACCAAGTCTGAAGGACACAGCAAAACAAGGATTTAACTACAACCAGATGCAGGACTGTCCTCACAGATCATCCGTTATGCTTTGTGTTAGATCTTCCTCAGATAATCATGCTGCCAGTGAAAAGGGTTGCCTGTTTGTTTGTACGCGAGGGACAATCAAAGCGTCACAATGTACTCGCAGATATGTTTTAATGCTGGTTGCCAGCTAATGCCATGGAACAGGCTGCACATCTGGCTTTGTATTTCTGTAAAATGCTATTTCCATTTGTGATTTCAGAATTATTCATGAATGCTAATTTATGGATAATCCTACAACTGACATGCAGCGTAACAACAAACAGATAATTCTTTTTAAAGTGCTGTAAATCTCTGTCATAACAACGTACAATTTGAGACAACCGATTTTTACTTTATAATGATATCATTGTTACAACTTACCTCTGCTAACCCCCGATGCTAGACATTGAGTAAGCACGTAGCAGCCTGCTGGTTATACTATTAGCAATACAGATGAGAGATGTCTGCATGTCTGCAAAGTCAACCTGTAATTATCATGGCTGTATATCCCCGGGGCAAGAGACTAAGTCAGATTTATAGATTTATTCTGTCTTCAAATTAGCATCATGCCTCAGATTCCAGCATTTCATCTCACAGGCTGCTGGAATGTTTTGAGAGTAAAAAAAGGGAGTCATTGTAATTCACAAATACACATCCCAAACCGCCGTCAACAATATGTGAGAGCACTGTTCAAAGCACACACATTAGAAACTTTGGTTAGCTGCAGCTGTAGGAAAGGGTTTTTTTTTTTTTTTTTTTTTTTGGAAAACTTGTGGACTGTTTGGATTAAAAGGCCACAGGAGTATCTAATTCTGTTAATTTTTTCGGGGAGACGGGCTACTGGAAGTCAGCAGCAGCAGTCACCGCATTAGGTCTACTTGCAGGCTGAGGAATCTGGAGGGTTTTTCGTGCTGCGTTCAATTGCAATGCTGTCACAAGATGGTTCATCCTCATTCACAAATGGCTGCAGCTTTTCACATAAACACAAAAGCTACAATTTAAGGACTGTAAAGAAATACATAAACATAATTTTAGAAACATACATATTATAGAGTACAGCACAAAACACTTTAGTTCATTTGATTTCAGATTTTTATTATTGTTTTTAGTAGATACTGTGTGTGTATTAGGATGGATAAAATATAGACTGAATTAACCATTTGTGACTTTTAATAGATTACAACAGAAATACAAATTGCAATTAAAAACTATATTTTGTGTCATTTCTTCACATTTAATTTATTTCCTAAAATCATTCACAGTATACTGTATATTGAAAAACACAGTTAATAACTTACAAATATTACAAAGACAAATCAATAAACAATTCTTTTTACTTCTGCTCAAAATCTGTATTTGTACAACCCAAAAGACATATTTTACTTTAGTAAAAATTCTATTCAAAATTTATGCCACTGATTCACATTTTAACTCCACGTCACTGACGGTGTTTTACTTGTTATGAATTAAGGCTGCACATAAAATATTTCATGACTGTTTTGATGATATATTTCTGTCAATTCAACAAATGAAAAAAAAGCAGTCGCTCTTAATTAAATCATGACAAATTATACCAAATAAGTGTGACTTACATGCTGCTGTATCAGTGTTGTAAATTAAATAATATACAGAAAACAGATGGAGCATTTTTATAATTAAATCTTAATGTTAGTCTTACATTTTTATTTTAGTGCTTGCCTTAACACTGAAGTAAACATTAGAAAGTTGTATTTATTTTTAGGTGTGCATGCCCTATTCAACTGCAGGTTTCTCTTATTCTAATGTGTAATACCTACGTCTGTTTAATGAAGCTAGTCCTCCCAGAGATGAGGCGGTCCTCTGAGTTTTTTCTTTTTTTTTTTTTTTTTACAAGTGTATTTAATTTGTATGCATGTTTTAACGGCACATAGTGGAATGCAGGTGCTTTTTTCAGAATGTGTTTACAAGCGCTCACCTAATGAACGACACGGTAATGTATGCATTCCTCTGTGTCAGTATGTTGTTGGATTAGACAAATTCCAGCATATTTAATACTAAGTGTTTTTTTTTTTCCTTTCCTAAGAAGAGTAAATACATTCCTTGACTGGCTTGTCCTGGATTGATCTCTGCTGACTCAGAAGAATGATTGCATACCTACCAAGCATCTAATAGACAATGCCCCGGGGTTACTTCTGTGCATGTACCGTACATGTGCAGACGGCTTTGTGTGGAGAACAATGTTTACAGTTCAACCCAGTTCTTGGGGGAGCAACACAGACTCTCATTACTCTGTTTCTGCAGTCTGTCGTACACTGCTGTCAGCAAGAAATTAGTGGAAAAAAAAGTCCGCTTAGAAACATTCAGGTGGAACCTATCAGTGTATTGATTCTGAAGAGTTTTATGTAATATTATTTTTGCTAAAAACAATGGTCAAAAGTAGAAATG
The DNA here is from genome assembly GCF_902148855.1 of Sphaeramia orbicularis. Taxonomy (NCBI): domain Eukaryota; kingdom Metazoa; phylum Chordata; class Actinopteri; order Kurtiformes; family Apogonidae; genus Sphaeramia; species Sphaeramia orbicularis. Next base: position 16,667,113 of record NC_043979.1, on the reverse strand, counting down.
TCAGAAATAATACAGTGGTACATGAGTAAAAACTGCAGGAGTTTCTTTGTTTTTTTATTCTGAATAAATCTGTATAGACTTCAAATATTCACATCTGACTTGAATTGATCTTCAGACAGAAATAAGATAAAGCCATAAACTACTTTTAAATGGCTAACCTAAGACAATACAGCTAGTGAACTGTAAGAGCTGGCCTGCTTGCTTTTGCTTCAGGCTCTATTTTGACTGGTTCAAGTCTGCATCCTGCTCGTACATCTTTCTAAAATTATACACCACAATGAAGAAAAGCGGCCACTTCTAAACAATGTCAAAAATTCAGATTTAGATCCCCTTATTTTTTTTTTTTATCTTGTTATTGTGTTACACATGGACTGAAAGACGAGTCACAGCATTATGAAATCATGTGAGGAGGGCAATTATCCATCACAAAAGCCCCAAAGAAAAAAATAAAAAATAACCCACCGGCTTCAGAAGACAACAGAGCCTTTTGTTTGCCCCATTGTCAGTGACACAGTGCCGAACTCCTTCTCATAATGGCTTGTTTCTCCAGTGAGCCGTCTGCCTTTATCAGGCAGACTTTGTTCTCGGCAGCAAGTAAACTGAGTTTCTGAGATACATAACGGGCGGATTATGTATAAGCTCATTCAGGTCACTATTGGCTGTTTTGACCCCCGGATTTGACTCACGCTCATCACAGTGTTCCTCCTCACACTTGCTGTATGTGTGACACACTGCCATTTCTGTTATTGACATTTCCCCGGAGTGACGGCATCATGTGACTGGGGGCGTCATGTGACTCTCAGCCTTGTAGTGGAGTTGTATCATCAGTGCGTTGTAATTATAATGCTGACTTAGCAGTTCAGCTGTGTGAACTCCACTGACCTCGACCTCACGGCTATTGTAAAATCTCTCAGCTGTTGACAACTGACCACACAATGACAGGGTTTTGAGTGTCCGCGGCTGCACTATACCAGCCTCACTGGACACCAGCGTAGAGGCCGAGTTAGAGCGAGTTAGAGCAGGAGCAAGAGCATCACCAAGGAGGGAAACTAGAATTACGTTCAGACTGCAGACAAATTTGGCCCAAATCCGATTTTTTTTACCCATATGTGACCTGTATCTGATCTGTTAAAGACAGTTTGAACAGCACAAATCCAATTTTTTTCAAATCCGGCCCAGGCCACTTTCATATGTGGTCCTAAATCCGATACGTATCTGATATTTTGCAATGCGACTTCAGTCCGAACAGCCAGGTCGCATTTACATCATTGAAATGCGACAAACATCACAATTCTGCGTCCTATGAGGAGGAGCAGCAGGTAAAATATATTTACTTTCGTAAACACAATGCGTGCTTGGGTGTTCACGTATTACATCAGGACCTCTTTTGCGCATGCGGGTCACTTCAGGGTCGTATTCAGTTCATACTCAAAACTGATAGAAGTCGCATTTAATGTGTAATATGAACAAGCACACAAAAAAATCGGATTTCACCAAAAAATCTGAATTGTGCATCAAGACCTGCTGTGTGAACATAGTCTAAGGCTACGTTCAGACTTGCAAATGTGGCCCAAATCTGATTTTTTTTGCCCATATGTGACCTGTATCCGATCTGTTAAATACACTTTGAACAGCACAAAACTAGGGATGCACCGATACCACTTTTTTCCAGACAGAGTATGAGTACTTGCTGATACCGAGTACCGATACGAGTACTTAATAATCCCATTCCAGTTCTTAGTTCCTTTTGTAAATGTGCTTTATTGTCGTTGTCATTAGTCTGACTGGAACAAAGTGCTGCTACTGACATTTAATGTGTTGGAATGAGCGTTTCTCAATTAATCCACCAGGGGGCGCCGCTCTGAATTAACCATACTGGACAAATACCACAAAAAAGAGTAAAGTTTTTTGAGAAGAAGAAGAAGAAAGTCAGTAATAACAAACATGGAGACGACAGAGGCAACACTAATGTGATACTAGTATTGCAGCGTTTTCACTGGTAAGGTTTAACAGCTTAGCTCCAGCAGGTAGAGAAAAGACAAAAGAGTGATGAGTTTCGTTTTCACCTCTGTACTCCCACTGGTATTCTCATTCTGGGTATGAATCCGCCAGCACCTGGAAAACGGATGGAATGTACGCAGAGGACGGACAGAATGCTACGTCTGTGTCTTTAACGTTACTTGCAGTCAACGCTCTTTTATCACCATCATTTATTTTGAAAAATCTTCACACTCCCCACACATTATTCCACCGCCGCATACCTGCTGCACTGAACTGTGAATATCAAACGGCCGTAAGTGGTATTGGTGCATTTTTATCGGATTACTTTTACGAGTACGAGTACACACACTGAGTATCAGAGCCGATGCCGATACTCGTATTAGTATCGGTGCATCCCTACACAAATCCGATTTTTTTCAAATCCGGTCCAGCCCACTTTCATATGTGGTATTAAATCCGATACGTATCCAGTATTTTGCAATGCGACTTCAGTCTGAACGGTCAGGTCGCATTTATCTGACCTTTATGTCAATGAAATGCGACAAACATCACAATTTTGCGTCCCAGGAGTGTTACTTGTGTAAACACAGTACGTGCCTGTGTGGTCACGTATTACATCAGGACCTCTTTTGTGCATGCAGGTCACTTCATGGTCGCATTCAATTCATACTCAAAACTAATAGAAGTCGCATTTAATGTGTAATATAAACAAGCACACAAAAAAATCGGATTTCACCAAAAAATCTGAATTGTGCATCAAGACCTGCTGTGTGAACATAGTCTAAGTCATCACGCTCCATTGACTTTGTATTGAGTATTGTATTGTATTAGATAGTTTATTTTGTCCTAAAACAAAATAAACTATCTAATTTTAGGAGAAAAAAAAAAGAGTTTATTTTGATGCCCATTAGCTACAAGGCTACAGCTATCAGGGATCTGACATGTGTTTAAAATAACTCAATACAGCACAAACTGAAAAAACATGCTATTGTGTAGTGGGATTTTTTTTTTATAACTAAGCCTCTATAAGCTGTTGAGACAGAAAACAACAAAAGCCTTTAAGTAGGGCGGGCCAAAAGATTGTATGACAATCATCATAAATTCATCACCTATGGGTATGACAGTCTTTTGAGGTAGTATCAGAATCCTCATATAAAATGTAGGTTTTCTCTGGTTTTTGGAGGCTTAGACTGTGTGATGCTTTGTATTGTTGTTTTCTGCCTAAATACTCATACCTGTACTTACAGCTGCAGTATTTCTATGAATTATCTGCACTATTGTGTCCTAATTTGTCCCACTGGGCTTTTCAAATGACTGAAAAAGCTTTTTACATTCTAACATAATTCTGAATCAGTAGTCTAAATCAGACGTTAAAATAATAAAGCTACGTCACATTTGACTACGATGGTTTTTCAGCAGCAAAAAAAACCCAATACGTTACACAAATGTTGCAGCATAAGGTGGAGTGAATCCAAACAGTAAGTGAGGACAGACGGCAAAGTGTCACTAAATGAACTGAAATAAACTCAGTGGATGAGTAATGCACTGAAGAAGGGCTGGACAGTATATCATATGGATTCATTGTAGCACAACCTGTTTATGTTGGATGTAGTATATGACTATATCACTGATGCAGAAATCTGACTCATTCATTTTTCACATTCATACATTTAACATTAAATACAGTATTTAATGTAATTGCATATAAAGATGGAGATCACAGTAAAAAGAAGTTAAAATCCTCCAGTCATGTACCTGCAAAGTTTTGCTATTACTGTAATGTCAGTGTTCTTGTGATGTTTGGTTATCTTTGGCTTTCAACTGAAAATTTAACCCACTTCAGAAAAAAATATCAAGATATTTCAGCTATTGCCAGTCAGCCTTCTTGCCCAGCCCTGCTTCAAGGGGACTGTGGATGCAGACAATAAGGTGTAAGAAAAGGTAAAAGACATGAGGCATCAGCAGAAAGAATCAAAATTCTGACTTGTTGTATGTCTACATTTGCAGCAAGCATTTTATCACAAAAGTCAAATACCTAAATCTTAGGTTTCACATTTCTGTATTGTGATAAAATCATATACAACATCCAATGTGGAACAAGTCAGGAGTCGATCATTACGTTTGTTTTACTGCTCAGCTCAGCCTTAGTTAGCTTAGTGTTTGGCTGAGCAGGAGGATAAATATGCACAAACTACAGGGGTTGGACAAAATAATGGAAACACCTTCACCTCAAGATGATAATGCCCCAATCCATACAGCTAGAATTGTTAAAGAATGGCATGAGGAACATTCTAATGAAGTTGAGCATCTCGTATGGCCGGCACAGTCCCCAGACCTCAACATTATTGAGCATTTATGGTCAGTTTTAGAGATTCAAGTAAGACGTCGATTTCCACCGCCATCGTCTCTAAAAGAGTTGGAGGGTATTCTAACTGAAGAATGGCTTAAAATTCCTTTGGAAACAATTCACAAGTTGTATGAATCAATACCTCGGAGAATTGAGGCTGTAATTGCCGCAAAAGGCGGACCTACACCATATTAAATTATATTTTGTTGATTTTTTAAGGTGTTTCCGTTATTTTGTCCAACCCCTGTATAAAGCTATACAGTAGTAGTGTTATATAGTTATAACAGTAACCATCACACGTAACTACAGTAACTTGCTAACACATGATTAGCATTAGCATTTCATATTAATATACTAGGCTATATACACTGACAAACTTTACTAATTTACATTTATTCTTTATTACCCCGCCCCTTGAAGGGGAGGCAAGGAGTATTGTTTTTGGTTCGGTTTGTTTGTTTGTTTCTTTGTTTGTTAACACTCTAGCAGCAAAACTATTGGTTGAATTCATACCAAGTTGGGTTTATAGATTGCCAGTGACCCAGAATATATGTGGTTAAATTTATGAATTTTTAAAATCTTTCTTTTTTCCCCATCAGATTGCCAGTGACCCAGAATAGATCTCATTACATTTTGGGAAAAGTAGGTCAAAGTTTAAATTTTTTTATGAATTTTTAAAATAAAAATTTCCCATTTACTTATAATGAACAAAATTTCAAATGTCTGTAGCAGCGAAAGTATTGGTTTAATTCATACCAGACTGGGTTTATAGATTGCCAGTGATGCAGAATAGATTCAGTTAAATTTTGGGAAAAGTAGGTCAAAGTTCCAATTTTTAATGAATTTTTACAATCTTTTTTTTCCCCATTTACTTATAATGGGCGAAATGTCATATGTCTGTAGCAGCAAAACTGTTGGTTGAATTCATACCAAATTTGGTTTATAGATTGCCAGTGACCCAGAATATATTTTGGTTACATTTTGGGATAAGTAGGTCCAAGTTCAAATTTTTCATGAATTTTTAAAATCTTTCTTTTTTTCCCATTTACTTATAAATAATCTATAAAAGCATCAATTTTGTTTCAATTTACTTCAAACTTGACATATATATAGAGGCAACTGATATGCTGATATCAGCACACGCATAGACATGATGACATCAGCTGGATTGATGCCAAAATAAACTACAATATGTGCAAGGGGCGGGGTTGTTGTGCCCGACACCCTCTTTTTCTTTTTTTTTTTCCACTTTCACAGTGATCTCTGAATTACAGTTTCATCTTCCTCAACTTTATTCCGTCATTTTAACATTAAGTTCTAATTCAGCTGTGCTCCTCCAGCTAAATTCAGCCGTCATTCACCAGCGTGAAAAGCATACTTTTTCAGCCAGTTCAGCTCTTCCTTCAACTATAAATTTCACTTGAACAATTATTCAACTTAAAGCCATTTCAGCTCCACCTTCAACTTTAATTTTTCACTTTGACATAGTTTTTTCTGCTTTGTATTTTTTCAGCTTATTCAGTTTCATTTTTCACTAAAAGCAATTTAAGTTAAATTCAACTATGCTTCAATAACAGTTCCAGTAAAGCTTCAGCTGTCATCAATCACACACAATCTCTTCAGAAATTCCCATTCATCCAGTTAGCTTAGCGTTTGGCTGAGGTGTTGTAAGAGCAGGAGAATGAATATGGACAAACCAGAAAGAATTCTCAGTAAACCCCCCCCATATCACACCATGTGCCTGTGCAACCACAAAGTTAATATGTAAATAATATTTTGTCTTTAATTCTATCTCTATATTTAACCTCCTGAGACTCAGGAAATGTTAGGAAAGTACAAGTTTTGGCTTTTTTAAATTGAATAATTTCTTATATTAGAAACATCATGATGCAACAGTTTTTTTCAGATGCTTTTTTTTTTTTTTTATGGAATGTCCTTTGCGGTGGACAGTTTTGTTTTTTGGGGTTTTTTTTTTTTGGGGGGGGGGGGGGGGGGGGGGTTGTATAAAGCTGTGAACTGGACAGAAAACCCATAGCTGGGTCTTAGGAGGTTAAATAAATATTAATGTAAATATCAAATTTCTAATTTTTCTGATTTAATTTTTCACTCGTTTGTGTTTTCTTCTACCGTTTTTTTTCTTAACACTTGCTCTTATCTTATCTTATCTTATCTTATCTTAATAGTACTATATACACCTATAAGTATCAAAGGTAACTACAGTTGCGTGTCAACACAAGATTAACATTAGCTATTCAACAGATAAGTGTTCCAATGATCATCGTCTTCCCTCAGAAAACACAAATTTTTCTTCCCTCATGTAGTGCACCTACCATGGAGAAACCTGCAAAAAAGATTTATGTACTGTACAGTCAATAACGTTATCCTTTCTCTTGCTTTATATGTGTATGTGTGCAGAGAGAGGCCGAGAGGGGTGATAAATCATTTTTACTCACCATCGAGGAATTAGATTTTTTTTCCAGTAACATTAAGCGCTATACCTTGTTCTCTGTGGTACACATACAGTAGACCAGTAAATTATCCTTTGAAATACTAAGTGCTATATTTTTAGGCGGCTGCAGGTATTTTTTTGGATTTCTAGACGATTGTTACGACCCCGGCGTGCATAGTTTTCGAAGTTCGATGTGTCGCACTCTGTCTCCGTGGTCAGCGAGTTCGTGTCCGTAGACGGCGCTTTAAGTTCCTGTTCAGGTGTCAGTGGCTGATCCTGTCCTCACCTTTAACACAGCATGGCAAATATAAACCAGAGAGCTGGACTTGTGGAGCACCAGTGTGCAACTCAGACAGAGAAGCGCCATAAAGTTTCACAGAAGTGGAGAAATAGCACGAGAGCAGTAACCTATGCCAAGTTGGGAAGATATATATATAAGTCTACCTCCATCTACTTAACACACAAATTAAACCAACTTGTCAGTGAACATTTAGAAATCATCGCTTGGGTCTCAGCGGGCTGCGCTGTTTGAACTGCAGTGTAGGTAGGCACTGTTTATCCTGGACCGAGACCTTGATTAAAATGAGGAATGGAGGAAAAAAAAGAAATGGCTCAGTCTCTCGGTGGTCAGCCACAGCCTCCTCATCGCACCCTCCACCAATGATCTGACTTTCCCCTTTTGCAATTTTATGTAATCACAACTCTAAGAGCTATTTTTAATGTCTGTTTAGGTTGTGCGCGCGCCATTCGATATTAAACATTTCCCCTTATTACTTAAAGGCCGACTTTATTTTCCCTCAAAGCTGTGACTCCAAAAACAGCTGTCCAGACACCACAAGAAAGGGCCTTAAGTCACTGGAAGATGTAGATACCACCGCTGGACTCCCAAAGAAAAATATCTACTTTTCATTAAGATTATACCATGATGTACCATAGCAAACAATTCACGTAGAACGTCAACATCCTCCTGGCGACTCTGCATCGTAGATTAAGTTTCTGCACTTCCATGGGTTTTCGGGTTGTGTTTAAATGAACCACCCTCTCGACGCCTGCTTCGTCCTACGCGGCTGCAGGTCACCGTCCCGCCTGAGCGCTGTTGCAAAGAGATATTTACGTTCACACCAGCGGCCAACAGAAGCTGATTGCGAGTGGTGTTTGTTTCCAATGAAAGCACGTTAATTCGGGCTCGGCCGCAGTGTAAACTACCTTGGCGTTTTACAGATGTCGCCTGTTAAAGTGAATCACTGTACCTGCCTGTTTGCCCGGCCCGGGCCGTTCTGATGCCTCGCCAGAGAGAGTACACAACACGAGCCAAAAGGGCTATTAATAAGCCCTTCCTTTTCTGATACTGTAATACTTACATGTGTGTAATGTCTGCTCTGAGCTAATTATGTCACTTCATTTTTAGCTTTCGCAGAGAGACAAATACAGACAACCTTCCAGCCTCAGTCTGAGTTAATTTTAACTCATCTTAGGTATCATTATACTCCAATATTTTTCCAGAAATACTCTGTTGCAAGAAATAATTTTCTAAGTCAACAGACGACTGGAGAGTTCATCTGCTGTGACAAAGCGAGGAAACAGTCTGCCGTATCCAGCAGCACTCCGTTACACAGACTGCGCTAATAGCATGTGTAATTTTAAGCATGTCCAACACATGATACCTCTATTATGTTTCTAAGAGAGCTTGTGATAACAAAGTGAGTCCATTTGAAAGTGTGTGGTCCTGAGTGGTAGGAGAGAGAAAGTGTCTGGCAGGGTGGGCCATCGACCACAGTCCTCAGGGCAGACCTTGGCCAGAGCTCAGAGTATCGCCAAGCTCTTCAGCTCCGCACACATACACAAGTATAGCGAGTATAAGTATACGGCCACCAGTGGAGAGCCAGTAATGAATGAAATATTATATTCCACATCATATTCCAGACTTTAACATTATTACCTACACATAAAAACATTTTTTTGTCTCAAGGAGGGCATATATTACAAAATTGTCTCTACAGCAAAATGAAGGACTTCCTAACTGGCAGCACATCTCTTGTCTTACGAGAAGTTGTAAAGAACTGAGCTCCTATAAGTTCACAGTATATGTCTAAGGAGAGAGAGAGAGCTGTAGCTTTACATATACATACATATATATATACTGTGGGATTAGACAGTATGCACAGTCCATACAAACACTTTCTAAAGGGAGTCAGTTCAAATAAATACCTACTAACTTGGCCAAATGTCCCTAAAGACATTGTTCTTTACAGACCAAAGTCCTTGAATTTGCTTGTTATCTGGAATAAATCTGGGGTTAGCTGGGTAAACTCTTCAGACTTGCTTATGGGTAAGAGCAGCAGTTGTGGTCAAGGTTTCGCTGGTGTAAAAAGTTTGTTGTGGTTTTCTTAAGGTGGATGAACTGTTGAACCGTGCCAAGGTTGAGCAAATAAAACAATGTTTGGCTAAGTCAAACTAAACTTTGTTACCGTATCTGACGAAAACATCATCCGCTCCTTATAGCTACAATGTTTGCAGTTCCTACAGAATTGAGGCGGAGATATCCGAGACTGAGATTTTCACCATCAAGGTTGTTTATCACATGTCATGCCACCCAAGTAGTTATGTTTCCTGCTATGAGTTGGGTTTGACGTTTATGCTTTATTTTTTCGTTCCATGTTTTAGATTCAATCACGATGTGCAAATTATATTCCCATCAAACCGTGCATAATTTACTGTGGCGCTGCAGAACTCACAGCGGTGCTGTACTCCGTCCTGCAGTTTAATGCTTTTGACAGCAAACTTCCAATAACCTGAAGAATGTTTATGCAACAGCCTACATATTACCCCTGAAAGACTGTAGATGCACGGTAAATGTAAATGTACAGGTTGGGCAACAATAGTTCTAACAATCCAGTACATATGCAGTGAAACAATCATAAAGGAACACCAGTGATAAAGTGCTGTGTAGAGGTAAACTGCACTGATGACACTATAGAGATGAATTCCCTGAATGATAATAGGCCCACTGTAGTTCCCGTTATCTTCAGAGTGTTTGCAAACTGCTAATAGCAACATTTCAACAGACCTTCCCTAAGGATTCTGTAACATGCAGCGCAACTCAAGAGGCATGTTCTTGTTTTAGACAGCAAATATTTACAAAGCATCTGGCCAAGGAAAACGTTTCACTGCACAAAAATAAGCGAAGTGGCAAAGACTTGTGGAAATGCTGCTGTGCCGTGGAATTTGGAGCAGAATTGTTTGTATTTTAGATTTTATTAACTCTCTCTCTCCATATATTTACAACATAGAAGTTTTTTTTTCTAACTCTGAAAGATGTAGTTTGACCTCCAACATACAGTATTATGCAAAAGTTTTAGGACACAGGTAGGTTTGTTGTTTCAGCAAGAGTATAATAATAATATATTATAATGTACATACACATTTCTCAGTCACTAAAAATAACAGATCTGCTATTTTGTGCGATCTTCCTTGACATGTCTTAAACTCTTCTGTGTACACATGAGTTTTACTGAACTGATCTGCTCATGTTTCACACCAGGTTTCCTTCAACATATGTTCTCATATTTCTTATTTTATGGACTACTTTTTGTCACGTGAACAGATATCACACTAAATACTGACTGTTTCATGTAGAGAAGCCATGTAGTTTTCAAAGCTGTGCACAATTTTCCCTTTTTTTTTCTTTTTAGATAAAGAGAGTAAGAAATAGATGCTCATAAACAACATAAACATAAAGAAAGAAACATAAAAGAAACATAAAAACAGCATAGCTAAGGGTGACTGAGACTTCTGCACAGGACTGTATCTGTAGATAACATCACAATTAATGCAACATGTAAGACATGAATTCAAGGATTTGTCTTACATTCTCCTACTTAACTATACATACAGAAGCATTAAAACGATACAATAATTTTGTGAATGCAGTAAAAACACTCACATACTGCCAATGCCAATAGTTCTGTCAAATGTGCTCCAGTTTTGAGTGATCCTCCTCAACAGAACTGAAAGTAAAATATTTGCTGGACCCCATAGAAATGAAAAAGTAAACTAAAATTTTAAACAGTTCTCTTTACCTCCCTGAAGTTGGACTGAAACTTACAACTCCAAACACAGAAGAAATAAAATCTGAATAAGGGCTGGATGACAAAATCACAACCACTTTATATGCTAAGCTTCAATAAAAGGCTAAATCGAATTAAACTGAAAGTCAATAACTTTCCGTAGCCTGTAAAAATCAGAAGAAGCGGGCCATTCGCAGTACCCTATCTCAGCGGCTCAACCATGTTTGCCCAGTGGCGAGTGCCATGATCACGGAGGTATTTCAATACATTTCCAACCTGACTGAACTCCCAGCTTCATTCCACACATTCCTCTTCTTCTGTACTAACACCGTGTCTATGTTTTTGATCTGTTGTAACAAACACCTGTGATCACTGTTCAAAGTCAGATTCACAAGGGTGTGTACTGTCTGTCTGTGGGTGGGAATCAGTGTGTGTGTGTGTGTGTGTGTGTGTGTGTGTGTGTGGGAATGCAATGATTCATCCATGATAGTCATGTATTGCCCGCTCACAATGTTTGGATGGTTACTTTCATACCAGTAAGCCTGTTATAAATAAAATAACTCAAGTATTCTAATTACTCTATGTAACTGATTAGTTATGATTACCTCTAGTTTACTTTTTAACATGTTTTACACCATAGGCTGACAGTATTTGGAGTGACGCGTTACAAAAGTAATGCATTACAGTAATTATTACTTTTTGCTGTAACGCAGTAGCGTAAAGCATTACTATTCACTTTTCAGTGTTATTTTACTCATACAAGTTTAATAGCGCTTGCATTACAACTCATGTTTCAACCATATTTAATTGCTCAAATAAAAAAAAAAACAGCAAGATTGTGAGACCTTAAAGGAGTGATATTTTGCTTTTTTTAGATGGAATTATGCATTTTCAAACATTTCCCTTTGGTCTACATAAACTGTAAATGCTATGCTTGGGTCTGAATTCTTCATTAATTCAACTCCACAGATCCATCTTCAACCCTATTTCTGAGTAATGACACCAGAAAGGTCGTTTTGAGCGCTGGCCCTTTAAATGTAAATGAGCCACTTCACACTCCACCCCCTCCAGTTTGTTGACTGTGCTGCTCTGTCCCGTTCAACCAACAACTGAACATTTTAGGTAATCGGCTCAAAGTTTGGACGTATTTTCAGTTTTTACTACAACCGCTGCTGCTGATAAACAATTGTCATATTTGAAGAAATGTCTGTCAGAAGTCTTGACCTTATATGGGCAAATGTTGTGACATAACTAGTTATAGACGTAACAAATTAAGCAAGAATTAAAACGGGTCGTAGAAATTACCTAGTCTTTTGCCAAAATGAATATGGAGATAGCTTTGCAGCATCTGGAGGGTTCAAATTCAAACTTTATGAACTATTAGGGTCCAAAAACACAAATAAATGCACCAAAGACTAATAAAAGTGGCTTTAACAAAATATAACTCCTTTAATGAATCAAAAATGCAGTAGGAATGTTCTATTTCTTGTTGGTGTTCAGCCAATGGGTGAAGATTGCAGAAGTCAGTACACTGGCCACATTGACGTATGCTCATTACTAACTCTAACCCTGATTTACAGAAGCTAGTTAGCATCATCCCTGTGATCAGAATAGAATAGAATGCCTTTATTGTCATTATATATATGTACAACAAAATTAAAAGAGCAACAATGACAGATAAGCTAACATTTCTACGACTAGTTAGACTTCTTTATCAATTATCGATTTATCTACTGGCGTCCTCGGTGCCCCCGTTTGAACATGTAAAATGTTGAAAAAAATGCAAGCGTTCCTGCTGGGGTTCAGGTTGGGTTCTACTGCGCACGCTATTTATGACAGGAGTCTGTTTGTAACTCAAAAGTAATACAGGAGTCATTATAATTCTGAGACAGTAATATTGTAAGGTAAGGAATTACTTTTAAATAACAGTAACGAGTAATCTGTAATGTGTTACAGTTTGGAAGCAATTTGCACAACACTGTAGGTCGATGAGAGGCAGTGCAAATTCAATCAATCAAAATAACTCCCAAAATTTGAGCGCATGCAGCCAAATGACTTGGAGCCTGTCTAGACGTAGAGACAGCTCCCTGTAAACCATCCAACCCTTCATGGCGTCGCGTTAAAAAGTGTCCTAAGGTCCAGAAATCTGCCAGAAGAAGGCAGAAGCGCACACTGAAAGCATGCAAAGTAACAGAAGTGACGTTATTCTCAACATAACTTTTTTACCGACAGCAATAAATTAGGATGTAACTCCTTTTGTGATCACCAGCACTTTTCAACACATTGTTCCCATTATCGTACATATATGCTGTAGTGTTATTACATAATGCAGTTACATGTAACACTGCCTGCACCACACTACAAGCTGGCATTGCCATTCTTGCAAAGTGCCAGGGTTAGTGTGTATTTGCGTGTGTGCAAGCTTTAGCAAGACTGTGAGACGGCATCGCTGACAGAAGGAAGACAGGTGGCTGTGATTTACCGTCTCTTACAGGAATCGCCCCCGTCTGTCGCTTCTATGAGAGCCAATTAAAGAATAGTGCAGACTTGCTCGTACATTTATTACAATAGCGGCGCAAATGCTGGTTGTGACACATGAAGAAACTCTTCAGGACAAGTCTTTTTCTAAATAAGCAAACATTCAGCTTTGACTTTCTCTCCGTTTTCTCACTCCCAATTCTCTTTGCTACTCTATGGCACATGCATCCACAGACAAACACACACACCGGCTCACTCAGACACACACACACATATACATACACACCCAGCCTCACACCGCCAGCCAGCCAGCCATTCGCTCCTCACTCACACCCTCAAATCTTACCAAGCTCAGCTCTCCCTGCTCAGAGGCAGACAGGAGCAGCACGGCAGCCTGTTAAAGGAGTTGAAGGAAGGAGCAGCACAGTCAGAGAGAAGAAGAAAGAGGGAGGGGGATGAAAGACTGAAGGGAGGCAAAGCACAGAGCACTGTTCCCCATATGCTGAGGAGGCATGGGCGGTTGAACAAGCTGCCCCCACTGAAGCCCCTTGACTCATGGGAGCGTCAGACCCCGATCCCCCAGAGAGGCTGGAAACGCTGCCGAACCACGCGTAAGAGAGAAGGAGGGAGCCAGAGAGGAGAAAAAAACAAAAAAAAGAGTTAGATAGAGGAGCAAGGAGAGAGGGAAGAAAGCCACAACAGTAGGCTGTCCCACTCGACTGCTGTGCCGTGATGACGTAAGAGGGCATGTGACCCAGGCTCTCCAGTGACGGCACATGGAGGGCAGGAAAGAGACGAGTTTTAAAGCTGGTGCCTTTTGGGTTGTGTGAGGGCTCTACTCGCCTCCCAAACAACCACAGAACCACAGACGTGCGGCTCGGGGTTGGTGTTTGAGGGCGACCTGGAGTGTAAATGGTTAATCGTCGCGGGCCAGCACCAGTCACAAGGACGGCGCTAAGCGAGTAAGTACGTTCCAACCACACTCGCCAAGCAAGCAAGTCCGACACCATCTGATCTATCCGCAAAGGCGATATTTGCCTCTGCAATTTTTTTTTTCTCTATAAAACCAGACCTGGTTGTTACTTGTGGTCATCCAAATAGTTGATATGTAAAAGCATGTCTTGTGGATGGCTTTTCCATTTTTTCCCCCCCTTTTTTTGACTTTTTTGTGACATGCTGCGTGCTCTTGGTTTAGGACGTGTCAAGGGTCACGGAAACCACAGAGGAACAAAAGTGGGGCTTGCTGCAACCAGAGGCAGCTATGGCATCTAACAGCCTTTTCAGCACAGTGACACCATGTCAACAGAACTTCTTTTGGGGTGAGTACTGCCTTCACTGATTCGCTGTTGTGTCTGGAGTCAGGGATGGGGGCTCAGGTCACAGGGGACGACTTTGGTCAGGTGTTGAGGTTTGGATCCAGGCGTTACGGAGACCGGGTCAATGGAAAGGACTGTGATTTCTTGACTTGAAGGATTGGGGGTTTGGGTCGAGATGGAGCGGAAGGGGATCAGCTAAGGTCATTGAGGATCCTGCTATCAAGGTCCAAGCTTTTGTGGTGGAAGAAAGACCCAACCATCATCAAGGCATTTGCGGTGCGCAGATACAACAAGGAAAAAAAAAAAAAAAAGCTTCTCCGCATTTAGAGATTCCAGTATTTACTCTACGTGATGTTTATAAATATTTCTGAAAGAGAGAGATGACATGTTTGTGCAACATACCCTTAGATTTACAAAGCAGTGCCTTTTGCGGAACCAAAAACAAAAGCACGGGTGATATTTTTGACAAACGTAAACAGACGCTGCACAAGAGAGTTTACAGTTGAGCATTGGAACAAGATGTGGGGTTACTGGATGGTTTGGCCCCGGGAGTGTGTGTGTTGGGTGTCTCATTGGTGTGTAGGGAAGCAGTATTGATCAGTTTGCCAAGAAAGGTCCTTAATCGCTTCCTGAAATTGTTCAGTCGCGCTGCTGTCAGTAATTAATCAGTGTAGATTTCTGCCGTCTCCTGGGACAATTTAATCAACAGACATTAACCCACACTCAAGTCAGTCACTGTCAGCTTCCATATTATTATGCATTCATAACTTAAGATGTGGAATAATTAATTTCAACTCATAACACTTTATTAGGATTCTCTGTTTCTCTATAAATCATTTAAATGAGAAACTGTGATTTGTTTAAATAATAAACTAAGTAAAACCTTCAGCTGTGCATGAGAAACATATTTTCTTCCCATGAAAATATTTATATTTCCAAAGCGCTGGACAAATCAGTTTATTTTTTTTATATTTATCCATTATTTACAAGCACACTCTGATATTTAAGAGTCCTGACCTGCATCTGTGATAAATAGACCCCAGAGCTGCGAACAGTAGCCGTGTCAACTTTATGATTTCCAATTACCTGTGAAGGCCAGCTTGCACGCTCCAAATCTGCGGCCTCTGTTTTGGGTTTGGTGTATTCTATTGTGACAGCTTCTCTACACAATCTAATTTAATCAGCAAAATAAATGATAGTTTGGGTTTACCAGATGAATTTTCCAACTTTCATTCCTCTGTGACACTACTTTAATAGATTCCCTCCTCTCTCCGGTCCTTAGCCTCCGCTTCTTCTGTCCAAATCAAATGTTTCAAAGATGTTTTTTAAGACGTCGGCAGGGGGAACGCCGTCGTGGTCAGACACAGCTGTTTGGCCTGAGCTCGGGCTCCACAGAAGCAGGGTGGCTCTAATAAGTTCTGAAAGCCAAGAGAGAGTGAGCGTCTTCTACCAATCACCACCACCTATTACCATGTTAACCCCTGACCCCTCGGTGTGTCTCTGGGGTCGGAGAGGAGCAGCGCTGCAGGAAATTAAAAGCATGCTGCGGTACAGGCAGAGACAGAGAGAGAGAGAGAGAGAGAGGTAGACAGACAGGAGCAGATGTGTACAGATGTTCAGGTGAAGTGGGCAGAGGTGGGAGACGATCACGGATCAATACAGTATAAGGGATTGATATTGTGCTGCGGCTCATTGATGTGCATGTTTATGAACATCTGGACTGTAAATCTGTCAGTACAACCGCAAAAAGTCCCCTTGACAGCACACAGAGAGAGACCACCAGCACTTTCTGTTGTTTTTATAGTATAAACCGAAATATAGAAATGAAATATACTGTATCAGAATTGGCAAAAACATTTGTTTATGTAGGCGGAACAAAAACAGGCACAGAATTTGAGTTGACACGGTTTTTATATTGAGTAAAGTAGGTACAATTTCATATAAAACTCAAGACAGTGATTCTGACAGTTACGTATTTCTGCTAAATTTATTTTCAGTGGTCTACATTTGCTTAAATAAATTCCCCTTCAGCCAGTTTCTTTTTAATTAAATCCATTTGGTGTACAGAAGTAGTACAACTCAGCTCTAGTCTTACATTTAGTTTTTACTTTTTTTTTTTTTTCACATCCTCCTGCTGCTCTTGTGTTTCTCCTGGATCATTTTGTCCAGTGTCAGCCAGTTTGCAGGGAACACAAGTCACAAAATATTGTTTAGTTAGTTTGGAAACCACATTACTCCATCCTGTCTGTACATTTGTGTTTAAGGACATTTTTAATTTAAGACTAAGCGTGCGTTCCCAGCGATAAATTGCAGCGACTTAAGGGAACGGGCAAATATTCCAATTGGAAAAAAAAAAAAAGAAGGGGGGTGCTCATTAAAATTTGTCTTGGCATTTACATCAAGCAATTTTCATTTAATTGCTTGAAATACATTTTTTATAACTCCTCAAACTGGCAGATGAGGAGGGCAGAATAATTTTCAACATGTGTGGCACCCACTCAACCACCATGCCTCTCTGGGGAACATTTAAGGGCCTATTTTCTCTATTACAAACTTAATTACATATAGACAATTAAGTCATGGGAGCAATTATCGTTTAGTAGAGTTGTGTAGTCACAGTTACCAAAAAAAAAAAAAAAAAAAAAATGCTTACACAGACAGACCCGAATCAACACGATCAAAAGAAAAGTGGGACGATGTGGGTAAATATCAGAAGACTCAGAACGGAAAACTTTCCCCAAAGAAAATCTCCGATAATTTGCAGGGAAACCGTATATGTATTTGAGAAAGGCAGCTTCTGTTGCATAAGTGTTGCTTTAGATCTAACCACAGGCCTGCTTCTTGGAGACATCTTAAAAGTGAACCAGACATCCTCTCCCTCCTCCCCCTGGCCGTGGAGACGTGAAGCCCACTCATCAATAGGTAATTTGAAAGAGCCAGGGGGAAAAATCTGAGCGCTTCACTGGCTGCTACTGTGCAGCGAAGACGCTTCCCTTAAGTCCAAGCTCAAAGGAACTCTATTTAGCGATGCTTAATTGTACCTCTGAGGCAAACATGTTATTTAATCCCAGCAGGGTCATATTGATGGAGTAAAATGGTGCGTGTGTGTTTGTGAACTGCGCCGCCTATTAGGACTTATTAGGACTGGAGGTTCACATTAGTCTACATAATTCCTGAGGGTAATCAAGGAGGGTGCTGTGTGTTAATGTGATCAGTGTTTAATCAAAAATAGATTAATTGGACTGTATTTTCACTCAGATGTACTAACAGTGAAAGGTAGGTTTGCTGTGGCCTTAAATAGGCTGTAGGCAGTAATTAGGGTCTAAATGTGTGTGTCATGGGAA